>NW_004567125.1:21815210-21828334 GCF_000260355.1 Condylura cristata | reverse complement strand
AGCCTGCTGCTCCCTTCAGCAGTGTACTTCGTGGATCTGCCTGTTCTGCTCCCCACTCTGTCTCTGGTGAAGCCTCTTGCCGCCCCTGAGCCTCTGGCCTGTACCCAGCTCTGTATGTACAAATAAATCTTTAAAGAAAAAAAGTTTTTTTTAGATGTTGCGGGAGACTTAAAGGGTGAAGATTAACAATCATTAAGTAGGAAGTAAGTTGCTTTCTTTGCTCAATGATCTGAGATACCATAACAATGTTAAATAAATGATATAGAAATCCTAATATCCCTACAAAATCAGAAAGCCAAATGCCATGGTTTCTAAGGTGAAGGCAGGAAAAGATCAACTTGAATTTCATGGATTATAGACATTTGCTTTATTTCTTTTACTAGTAAATGGTTCTGATAGTCTTAATTGCTTTTCACAAGCATTTCTTAACAAAAGGATCCATTAAACATTGATCTAATGCTTGGCTCATACTAAGCACTCGATATTTGTTAAATGAATATATTTTTCCATACCTGCTAAAGATATTGGACAAGGTTGTTTGACCCTACAGGCATTTTAATGAGTCTATTGTATGCTGTGCTAGACAAATTTGTTATTGTTTATTTTACAATGTACTGTATCCATTTTTATGTATCATTTTAGAATTAGGGAATGCGTCTTGTTTGGAAGAGAAAATACAATTTTCAGTCTTTAGAGAAAACCTAACCTTAGACATACATTGCCTGATACAAGTTATTAGGCATTAATCGTGATGGAGAATATGTATGACATTACAGAAATATTTTTGCAGGGCTTCCCTGGTGGTGCAATGGGTTAAGGGGAAGTGATGCCAAGCTGGTCACAGCCACTTTAGCACTTTAGCTAGAGCTCAATCCCTGGTCAGAGAGGTGACCCACATGGCACAGCAGGCCTCTCCTGTCTTGCTTGTTGTACCCCTCAGCACTGTATTTCATCAATCTGCCTGTTCTGCTCCCTGCTCTATCTATGATGAGTTCCTCTCACCACCCTTGCACCTCTGGCCTGTATCCCATTTCTGTATGCATAAATAAATATTTAAAAAAGGAGAACTCAAAAATAAATCAGGTGATTTCACATACGTTTTCATGTTAAAAAAAATCATTATCAAAAATTTTCATTACATTCTTTTTTACCTAGATTGTTAAAATTTGAAATATATGTATACAAAGAACATCTTTAATACAAAACAAACACTGTAATTGTTGAGACAATCAACTAATTTCCTTTTTTTAAAATTTATTTTATTTTTTATTTTTTTTAAAAGATTTATTTATTTTTGCATACAGAACTGGGGTACAGGCCAGAGGCTCAGGGGCGGCGAGAGGCTTCACCAGAGACAGAGTGGAGAGCAGAGTAGGCAGATCGACGAAGTACACTGCTGAGGGGAGCAGCGCGCGGGTCAGGAGAGGTCTGCCACGCCATGTGGTCACCTCCGGGGCAGGCGGGAATCGAACTCATGCGGAAGTGGCTTTAGCTTCTTAGTGCTGTGCTTTAACCCGCTGCACCACCAGGGAGGGCCTCAACTAATTTCCTTTTGATTAGTATTTAAATCTATTGCAAATTTGACTTCAGAATGAGAATGAGTTGTAACAAAACAGTTATATCAATAGATATGTAAAATATATTCTATTTGCTCTTAAATCAATTTGAGTAACAGAATTTCTGTCACTTTATATATCTGGGATGTTCATTCAAAAATGAAACAAAATTTGTGGAATACAGAGATGAACAGGAAAAAAGGCTTGTTTTCAAGGGAGCGCAGGGCCTATACTTCGAGCAATAAAAATATACTTTCATGCTCCTCTATCAACACACACACACACACACACACATATGTATTATGTATATATATTTATAAACTATATGCATGGGCTCCAAATCCATGAAGTAAATATTAGTGAAGTGTTTCCTAACTTTTTATGGATAAAAACTATAGGAATAAAAATTCTTATATTTTCTTCCCATCCACAACAGACTGCCTTTTGGAATATCAAGGGATGAACTCACTTAGAAGAAATAGCAAATATTGGCCACACTTAAATGGCTTTAGCAGGTATCTAAAAACTATGACAGCACACTTTCCTTTAGAACTAGAATAAGGTCTTACATTTTTTTCCAAACACAATACTTTGTCAATTTCTACTACCAGCATATAGTATCAGAGTCAGCATATAAATTGAAATAGATTCTCCATCTCTTGCCCATTACCAATTTAACACTTCAAGAGACTCAAGATAGGCAGTCCACCTATTTATTTCCCATTCTAGGAGGCACTAAAGTACCTGGGTTTATTTTTTGGATACCAAATCACTGACAGAATCATTTTAAAATGTTATATTTACTGGTGGATGGTCTCCAACTACTGTCAGATTTAGATATCGACCCAGATTAAAGAAGACAAACTTTAAAGTAGTTTTCTTTTGAACTAAGTTAGTTGATACTTAGTCAAGACCACATGAGGGGAAAAAAAAAAGGAAAGGGGCTACTTTATTATTTGAAGAGATTTTAGGTTATCATTCTGGACAATCTGTTCTTTACTTAGTTTGTGCATGGTATCTCCCTTCCCTCCCTTCTATTGATTAAGAAACTCCTTTTGGTACCAATTTTTGTTTAAGCCACCCAGTTTGCAACTCTTTGCTACAATGGCCTTAGTAAAACAATGCACTAAGACACAGCAGTATCTTGTATTTATGTCCAGTTTAAGTAAAAACTTCTGTCCCTTTTGTCCAATTCCTGTTCCCAGCTCCAACACTGTAAGAGTTAGAACCAGAAAAGGAAGGGCGGGGGTGGCATGTGTGAAAGAAATCTTGGCATCACTTGCTCTAATTTGGGGTGGTGGTAGGAGGTTAATTTGGATATGAGATAGAATTTTAAATTGAAGTAGACTAAATGGACTGTTTAATTACTGAAAGTAACAAAACACCATTGGCTTCCTATCATATTATTAGAGATCAGCTTTCTAGGAGTGTTAGCACAGTTAAGAGACAAGTTCTGGGAAAAATAAACAATTCCCCATTTCCCCTCCTCTTGATTTACACCCAGAGGCAGGCTCAGGTGTTTTATAGCCGAAAGCTTATACAATTTGAGGGACTATCATTAAGAAAAGTAAAACACACACATGCACATATAGATTAAAAACATACATCATTTTTCTTTTTTTGGGAAATAACACTGAATTATATATTTTAGTGTGCACCACTAAAAATCAACATGTGTTATATCACATTTAAGATTGTCTATCTTTAAAAGTGAGATTTCATGAGCTGAAAAGATGTTGGTATTTGGAACAGTAGAGGAGAATAACAATAACATAGTCAAAGGTTTACTGTAGTCCCACTACCGTTTGCAGGAAAAAAATAACAGGTCGCTGAAGACATCATGACTTGACTAAGGTACAAAATCTACACTATGTCCTCACTGACTTCTTCCCTTAAATGTACCCTTATGTTTCAGCAGCGATACATTTAGTCAGCTAAAAGACATTCTCCCCAACTCCAGGTTTTTCTGCGGCTAATTAATATACAGAAAAACTTTCAATCTCTTGGGAAAGTCCTTAGATATTTTGTAA
The DNA here is from genome assembly GCF_000260355.1 of Condylura cristata. Lineage (NCBI taxonomy): Eukaryota > Metazoa > Chordata > Mammalia > Eulipotyphla > Talpidae > Condylura > Condylura cristata. The sequence goes on along the minus strand of NW_004567125.1, from coordinate 21,824,748 downwards.
CATAAAACTAGGTAAGCAGAGTAAGAGGATAAGCACAAGGACAGGATATATGCTGGATAACACCCTTATTCTAAGGCTTTTTTACCTAGAAATATGACTGCAGAATTGAGGAGAGAGGGTATAGAGGTAGTAATGTGGGAAGAGTGCCAATGGCCCCTATGGTAAGGAACTGAAGGTGCTTTGGTGGTAGATGGTGTGGTGAGGAAGAATGATCCCATTCCCCTACATCAGATAACAGTGTTGTAAACCAAAGTTACCTCAATTCTATGGGTTTTAGAGACTATTGGAAAGGATAATACTTATATCATTAAAGACCTGCTGAACTGAAGTTCCCTGGTTTTACAGCTGTGACATGGGAAAAATGATTAAGCATCTCAATATATTGTCATGACAGATTAAAAGATAAAAATCAAGTAATCATATCAAAAGATGCTGAAAGTCAACTGATAACATCAAAGTATCCCCTCTGATAAGTAGTGTTATTTACAATAGATGGAAATTTTCTTAATTTCACAAAAGAATATAGAATAAAAACCCAAAACAGCATTATATAGAAATTTAAAGCATTGAAAATGTTTTTATTAAGGTTAGAAACAACATGAAGATGTTCACTATCACTATTATTTTCATGCAGGATGTGAGCACTAGCATCTGTTATTTGCTACTGGACAGATGCTCATCATTGTAGTAAGACAAGGAAAACAACAAGAAAAAAAGTCAGAAAGAAAAAACAAATCATAAACACTTGAAGGAAATAAGATTATTCCCAAGGAAGGGAGGTAGCAGAGGACATACGGCAACTTGATTCTACAGTTCATTTGGAAAAATAAAGGCATGAGTAAAAAGTGAAAAATCTTTTGGAAAGTAAGAACTAGTGTAGAGGAATTTGCTCTATTAGTAAGAAAAACCACACTAAAATCTACAGTCATTAAAACATTGTGATGCTAATGTAAAAAGAAAACAATGTAATTAATAAAAAGACATGTAGACATTTAGCTAAATAATAAATAATAAAGGGCACCTGTCAAATCAGTGTCTAAAGAACAGACTGTAAAATAAATGGTGTTGAGACAACTGGCTGTACAGCTAGAAAAAAAATTCTTATTTCACAAAACCAAAAATAAATACCATATAAAAACTTAATCATAAATTGAGAAAGACACAAAAAAGAGACAAGCTGAAAAACATAAAAATTGAAAGCTTCATATAGTAAAAAAGATATCCTGATCAAATTTGATAGCATCTATCAAAATATGAAATGCACACTACTTTTTGATTATGACTCCAATTCTAGGAACCAACCTTACAGAATTATTAGCACAAGCAGCTGAACAGAGTTAGGAACAAAGATGTTGGTAATGGCAAAAACCAAACGTATTCATATTCACAAGAAGAGGAAGTGATAAATTCACAGTGAAATAATATATAACCTTTAAGGATCTGCAGGCAGATGTAATGAAAAGCATAGATATCTTTAACGTACATTTTTATTTGAATTATAATTAATGCACTACAGAAAACAGCATAAAACATAGGAATAGCTTAATGAATTATAATACCATCAAAGGAAAAATTAGAATTTACCAGCAATTCATTAAGTCCACAAAAAACCCCATTCTGACCACAACTTCTTCCTTCTCCAGTCTTGACTTCTATGGTAAACATTCCTTGCTTTTATTTACAGTGTTAGCTTCCCAATTATGTATTCCTCAAATACAGTTTTCTGTTTCTTGAATTTTTAGATAAATTATATATATATAATGAAGGAAACCCAAATATCTTGTGTAGTTTTATTTGGGTTTCCTTCTTTATTTATCAGGCTTGAGCATCTCTTCAAATAAATATGGGCTGTTGCTTATCTTCCTCTGTGAAGTGCCTGTTAAAAAGTTTCTTGCCGGCCCTCCCTGGTGGCGCAGCGGGTTAAAGCACTGCACTAAGAAGCTAAAGCCACTTTCGCATGAGTTCGATTCCCGCCTGCCCCGGAGGCGACCACATGGCGTGGCAGACCACTCCTGACCCGCCCGTTGTTCCCCTCAGCAGTGTACTTCATCGATCCGCCTGTTCTGTATCCCACACTGTCTCTGGTGAATCCTCTCACCCTCTGCATCTCTGGCCTGTACCCCAGTACAAATAAATAAATAAATCTTTAAAAAAAAAAAAAAAGTTTCTTGCCTATTTTTCTACTGAGCTTTGTCTTTTACATTAACTTGTAGGAGCGTTTGATATAAGCTGGTGCAAACTGTCTATTGGTTTAATGCAGATTTTTTTTTCTCTTAGTATTCTGATGAACAGGAATCCTTAATATAGTAAAATGTATCACTTTTTCTTCTTTATATTCAGTGCTTTTTCTGTCTGAAGTAGGAATTATTTCTCTATCCTAAAACATAAAGATGTTATATCTTAAGTGTTCTGTGTCATAATTTTGTCTTTATATTTAGATCTACAATCTTCATGGAACTTATTTTTGTATGAGAAACAAAGGAAGAATTAGCTTCCATTTCTTTTTAATTGAAGCTGAACCATTTCTTTTTAAACATTTGAACCAATACTATTTATTGAAAAGACTGTAATTTCCCCATTCTTCCACAGTATCAATTTTATCATAGAGTATGTATATGCACAGATGATCTTTTTCTTGGCTCTTTATTCTGTTTCACTGTCTGATTTCTAGTAACAATGCCAATTTGGCACAATTAATGTGTCTTCACAAAATCCTAATAGCTGATAAAGCAGGTCCTGTCAACTTTTTTTTCTTCTAGAGTTTTTGGTTATCATTGGGTCTTTCCTGTCTTTATTATTAATTTGTAAGATTAGTCTAAAAAACCCTCATAAGATTTTTACTGTGGTTGTACTAGATGAATAGAGGAAGATAGCAGAAAGTTAACATGCCACACATCAATATTCTGATGGCAGAAATGTGGTATCTTCCCTTTCAGTTATTTTTTAATTTCTTTTAATAAAACTTTGTAGTTGATTTCTTCAGTTTTCTGCACATCTTTCATTATTTATTCCTACTTAATAACATTTTGTTTTACTGTAAACAGCATCTTTTAAAAAATTTCTCTTTCAGTTTGCTGTTAGTATACAAAAATGCAATTGATTGTCACTTACGGACCTTGTTTCTTGCAACCTTGCTAAACTCAGTATTTGTAAAGTTGTTTTTTTTGGGGGGGGGTTTGGTAAACACACATTATAAAGATGAACAACCTGAAAGTCTTTAACTTTTCTTTGAGAGCTTATTTTCTAGCCTTTCATCATATCCAAGACCGCTTACATATGGAATACAGAAAAGAACACAAAACATTACTAAAGACTGTAAACAAAAATGGAAAATTATTTACCATTTGTATCTTAAATGTTTAATATTTATATAGTTTATGTATCACCATTGCTTTGTTAGCCATAATAACACATTATATATTGTTTCTTATCCACTTTGGCACTTTTCACACACTTTTAAATAACATCAGGATTCAAAGAACATTTGGATTATGATTAGTTTATAACAAAACAAAAAAAAATAAAAGTTCAAGGAAGAAGAGTGATACAGGTTGTCAAGAACTGATATTAAATAAAAGCCACATGTAAAATTCTGTAAAGGTATGGAAGAGTTAAATGGCAAGGAAACAGTCATAACGATGAGGAAATATAACATCATTACAGATGTAGTTGTCTCCTTAAATGACAGAAAAATAATTTAAGAATGGGTAGGTTTTTAACTTTTTAATTTGTATTTTAAAAAGTTAGAACTTTTATTCATCAGTTGATGATAAATGAGGTGGGATCTCTAGTCAATAGTTCATTAACAATTTTATATTAGGATCTGTTCAGCAATGTTTGCAGAATTTAACATTTTATAATTTTTTCCATTTTGTTATTAAAAATGGGTAGCATATTGAAATGAAAATGCTGACACCACTAAAATGCAGAGGCCTCATAAAACTAATATTAATTTAATTAAAATAAAGATGAGGACTGTTAATCTTCCCAGAATTAGAGTATCATTAATTTCAATGGAAGAGCCTACATTCCAATGTGAATGGGCATGGGGAGAGGGGTAGCATAATTAAGAAGCACAAACAAAGCCTTGCTATTTATAATGATAGTGGACATGGTATTCACATCTGGGCATAACTTCTCAAATGGAACTCATCCCAGTAACCAGCATCAGATGAGATTAGGAGAATACAGGGTGGTATGGCTATAAACACTGTACCAGTATCAAAACCACCAGAAGCCCCTTTTATGAAATCTTTTCAGTTGTAACTTATTAACCCAGATGAATCTGAGCTGTATATAAATGGAATCACAGTGTATATATTATTTTGATATTAACTTTCTATGCTCAAACACATTTGTGATGTATATCTAGTTTGTTGCATGAAGTAGTAGCTTGTTCTTTTTCAATACTGTACAGAATTTCATTGTAAACAAACCATAAATATTTGGGTAGTTTACAATTTTTAGCTATTAACAGTGTTGCTGTTAAAAACATCTGTACCGGCCTTTTGGTGAGCTTAAGTATGCTTTCTGTTAAGTACACACAGGAGTGGGATTGCTGGGTCATTGGGTATTGCTCAGCTTTAGCAGATCCATCAAATAGTTCTCTAAAGTAGCTGCACGCATTTACACTTACACTAGCAGTCTAAGTGCTTTAATTCTAGAGATTCTTATCAACATTTGGAATCTTCTGTTTTTCTCATTTTAGACATCATGATGGATAAGTAATTCTATCTTATTTTAAATTTACATTACCCTGATGATCTCTGATGATGAAACTGAGTGCCTTTTCACGTAATAAAAGGCCATTTGGAGTTCCTTTTCTAGAAAATGGTCATTCAAGTCTTGCCTTTTCTCACTGATGCACAGGAGTTAATTATATATTATGACTGGATGTTAAAATAAAAATTCTTTCTAGATTGTCAGATAAAAAATGGAACAAAAGCAACACCTGGACTAAACCCAAAGAGTGTTAAACAGTTTTGCTTCTTCTGTATCACACATTTGACAAGGGAAAAGAGAAAAAGTCTACCTCTAAATATTTAAGAATGAAGTAAGATAAAAATGGGTCTAATTTCTAACATAGAGAAGCTGTCATAAATCACACTACTTATAGCAATAAAAGTCACACCTTTGAAGCTCACTGTTTCTTGTCAATTAAAGTTTTACTGTCAAATATATATTGCAGTTTGTCCACAGTAAGGTGTGCTTCTGAGAAAAAATAGTAAGTAATTGGCTGGCTTTCCTTTTGAAAAGTCCAGTCTAAAGTTTGGCCTCTGGTTTTAAATGCCTTTCTATTTAAAAACAAAACACACAAACAAACCTTTCCCAAAACCCTGAAAAAAAATTATTGTACCATAAAGGAGTGACCTAACCAGGTTTACTTACTGAAACACCATGGGCAAACAACTTCCATTAGACTTCTGCTTAATTACTGTAAATTCCCTCTGCATAGTGCATTTCAACTTTGTATAAGTTAAGGAGGAGATTGGGTGGATTTGATCTCCGGCCCCTGAGGTGACCCACATGGCACAGCAGACCTCCCCTTTTCACCTGCTACTTCCCTCAGCAGTGTACTTTGTCGACTTGCCTGTTCTGCTCCCCACTCTGTCTCTGGTGAAGCCTCTCACCACCCCTGCACCTCTGGTCTGTACCTCAGTTCTGTAAGCATCAATCAATCAATCTTTAAAAAAAATTCTAATCTTACAAAAGAGATTGGTTTTCATTCTTTGTAATGACAGTAGCAATGCATTGGATTTCTTCTTTACACCATGTATTTGGTCTTGTTAATAACAATGGTCTATAATGTCTCTCACAGATAATAAAAGAATGGTATAGGCTCCAATTGAAAAAGAAATAACTTGGGGGCCTCCCTGGTGCTACAGCAGTAAGTTTCAGCTATTAAGCTATCTCTAGCCACTGGGACACAATTTCAATGCCAGGGTAAGCTAACCCACATGGCCCAGCAGACCTCTCTTGTCTCACCACTACTCCCCTCAGCAGTGTATTTCAGGCATTCTGTCTATTCTGTTCCCCACTCTGTCTTTGGTGAGTTCTCTCACCCTTGCACCTCTGGCTTACAGCCTAATTTTTACATGCATAAATAAAATCTTTTTTAAAAAGGGAAGAAAAAAGTGGCTTTCTTTTGAAATTTAACTTTGATTCCCATCAAGTATTTTCAGAATGCTATATGTATAAAAAATAAGATTATAAAAATGTATTTCAGAATTTTAGCTAGTGTAGTTGATTATTACAAGTAAAATGATGGCACTCATAAAACAGAATGAGATCACTGTTTCAATAAACCACTGTAATATTTCCCTGAATCTCAAATGGAGGGAAAAATGCTTCAAGGGAAATCTCAGGATGTAGGTAAGCAAATTATATGGAAGCTAAAAATAAAGGTTTTAAGCTCATTAAAAAATCTCCCTAAATTTGAGCTGTGATACAGACTCAGAAATATAAGACCTAATACAGTATGATGTACTTCTACAATATACAGATAGCAATTAAATAATAAGTTACCCTTTCTTTGAACAATACCTTTTCATATTTTGGGAAAACACTAATAAGAATTATTATATAGCCATCATTATATAATACTTTATATGCTCTATAAGCATTTGTGAGCCAACTCTCAGACATGAACACTACATATGCTCTTGATATGCAAAAGATGATTTTCTGTCCCTATAACAGACTTATCTCACCTTGTCTTATCCTTTGAAGAATCCCATTCTTCCTATGTATCCTTGCAGCCCAGATTTTTCATGGTTCTTCTTGAACTCACTTTGACACATTATCCCATTTTTAAAAAGACGAAAATATGTATTTAGCTGACATTTCATATTCTAAAGTTCTTAGGAGTCATTGAAGTAAGTACCTGAACACCTAAGCCTCTTAATACAACTCAAAAAACCAGAAATGTCATCTATCCACAGCCCATTTGAAGTTACAAAGAGAATATTAAAACATAAAATAACCAGTCTTTCTAGTCTCCATATTACAAAGAGGTAATACTATGAATAGTTAACTACCAATTGCTGTTAAAGTTTTTCAAAGGTCCTCTGTAGTCTATATAAGACATCAGAACTAGCAACTTGTCCAACAGGTTGGCTAGCCTAGGTGACACCTGATCCTGAATGACATCTGCTATATCCTGGCAGTTCAAGTTGCTTACTTTCCAAGGCCTGCTATAATAAAGAGCAAACAGAACCAGGTAATTTTTCTTCTTCAAAGAAAAGGATTGCACTAATCTAACTTTTCCAAGTTGGCTGTTTTAGCAATTCATTTACTTATAAAACAATGTATACCCAAGAATGACAGAAATTGAAGTTCTATAAAGTCAAATTATTGAGAAGAACTCCTCACAAGCTGCCTCTTTATGTACTTAAATAATAGTGCTGCTATTTCTGCTCTGAGTGGGGGCAAGGAGGGTACTAGAAGAGATTAAGATTTCGTACTGTTGACTCATGATATTTTGTTAAACACTCTTCATGAGGAAACAACAAAACAATTAATTTCCTTTTTTGCACTTAAGAATTAGAGATTTTGAGAATATTTATGAAACACAAATGTAAGAATCTGGTGACTCTTATTTAACAACATTCACCTGCTCTTCACTAATACAGAGGGAATTGGACAAGAAAAAACACCAACCACCACTAGAGAGCGTGAAAGAACATGAAGAATGAAACCAGTGGGTAACACTTTTCCTCTTTCCAGGCTGCTGAAGGATAAGACTAGAGTAGAAGGGGAAACACAACCAATCCTGTCTACATAAAAGGATTCAGAGTTTCAAGCGGATAATCAGGTAACTTTTCTGAGTAAAGACTTAATTTGACAATTCTGAGTGCTCTTCATGTCCAACTTCAAGCCCTTGTCCTTGATCTGCATTTATCTTCACTTTTGTTTGAAGAAATTTCATCTTAGAATTTTAACTGGGATATATAACCAATAGGTAAAAAGAAATTGTAGCAGGAAAAGAGAGATATAACAACTTCTTTAATGAGGTAAACATTTTCATTAATTATAGCGAAACTTTTACCAGAAAAAATGTAACAAGCTACACAATATACACAATAATATACACAAAACATAATATATTCACATATGCTAGAAGTCCTTTCACATACTACAAGCCGGATAAAAGATGAGATAAAAATCTAAGCCCTGTGCAATGCAACATGAACACTGTTGAGTTGGACAGAGCATTATGTTCCCATTCTCACAGCTAACAGTTCTCTTATAAACAGTGTGCTTAAATAATGGATTCTGCAGTGACACAAACAGTCTCTTGTTTCCTACTGGGTGGAGAATGCACTTTGTAATTTGGTTTCCGATAGCCTAAAGCAATGATGAAACTAACCATTTCTTACAATTTAGTGCTCATTCCACACAAATTTGTAAATCACTACTTCATTTACACAGACACAACTGAAAACTGGAGTGAGTAGGTCAAGCTTTAATACCAAAGGACAATATCCCTTTACTGCACTTATAGCCAAATCAAGCTAACTTATTCCCAGGAATTGTAAAGAGCCATGACAGGTCCGTTTGACAGTGGCTATCTTCTCTATTTAGCTCACTAGAATAGTGTGGCCTCTCTCAATCCCACAATAGTCTCCAGAAAAATGAAAAGGGCAGTAACCTTTTGGGGGAACTAAATGAAAATGTATGAAGACAGAAGTTCACTGTCGTGAATCTTGGGTCTCTACTTAAGTTATCTTCTAACCCATAATTCATGAAGTGTAGTAACAGAAGCTCCTTATAACTGGAGAGTGAGAAACAATTTGGACATCAGAAAATGAAGCGATTGGCCCAAACAGTTGTATAACACTCAAGTGTTATCTTGTACTTTAAAAAATAAACAGGGAGAAAGCAGAAGATATGAGATCATTTTCTGTTTCCAATAAGTAGATATGTTACAAAAACAGATATTAGCATATAGCAAAATATTAGTATAAAGCAAATATAACTTATTTGTACAGTGGGTTGCTAGGTCCTAAAGTATTCAAAAGAAATTTAAATAAATTTGAAGGAATTTTAATTTCAAATATAGATGTTCATAATGTACCACTGCTATGTAATTCTTTAAATAAAAGCAGTATACAGCTATAATCCTTTTCCCTTAGCTGAAAGCACTTTTCTGATAAACATTTTGTTACACATTTTTAGTTTTAACCAAGAACATGGGGTGGATATTAATTTGATGACATCGGTCTACCAGTGTCTCCTCCCATTTAACATGTCAATCTAATTTATGATGCATTTGTCTATTAAGACAATAATTCATGGTACTTGAGTCCAGCTGATACAATATAGGTAAAATATAAAGCTAAATGTAATTGGTAAAATATAAAATTTTAAAAAAGCAAAAAAAAAAAAAAAAAAACAAAACTGAAAAAAACTAACCAACCAACAAACAAAAAATGAATCTGTTCTTTGTCTATTAAGACAATAATTCATGGTACTTGAGTCCAGCTGATACAATATAGGTAAAATATAAAGCTAAATGTAATTGGTAAAATATAAAATT
>NW_004567125.1:21799779-21815110 GCF_000260355.1 Condylura cristata | reverse complement strand
AAAATTTTAAAAAAGCAAAAAAAAAAAAAAAAACAGAAAACTGAAAATCAGGAGATCTGGGTTTCCATTTCAATTGTGTTTCTAACCCTAATCTTGAACAAGCACAAAATTCCCTTAGATCTCAATGTTTTTACTGACTGCAAATAATCTCAAGTTTTTTTCAGATTTAACTTTCATGAGTTTATCAGTTAAAGCTCCTAAATTGTTATCTACTGGCAGAGGATATTAAAAGCCTACCTCATATGAAAAGAACTTAAGGTCTAGTTTGAATGCTCTTACTGTTGTCTACGATCCAACCTGTTGAATTTCCGAAAAGACAGAGATTTATGATGTGCTAAAGAGATTCAATCAAGGCTGTTAAAATCTTATTGATGGTAAATATATTTCGCCTCTCTCAGAGAGAAATGAGCTATATCCCAAGTATCTTAATTCATAAAAGAATTCTGCAGAAGATCCAGAATAAAAATCTACTTCAAATATTAAAAGAACAAGTAGATACTGCAGTGTTAGTATTCTGTTATGACCCCTTTTCATTGAGTTTCTCAGATTGCTATTGCACTGGGTTTTGCTCTGGAATGCCAACTGCCTTCACACGTACTCCCGTGAACTCACAGTAAAGAAAGCAACCTACTTTTTTTTAAGCCAATCATAATAAAGGTAAACAGTCACTGCCTTTTTGTAATTTTTTTTAAAGTAAGTCACACTTCCTTTAAATATATACAAACTTTACTCTCCGACAGACACTAGTAACTCTTACCTGGGGTCTGCATTCTGCGAAGTTTCTGGGTGTTGCTAACATGATCTTTCCGGCATGCCAGTCAGAAACTCAAAACACTTTGTATACCGGACTCGCCCCTGCTCGCTCTCCAAGCTCTCTCTCTCTCTTGCTCTCACTCTGTGCCTCAGACAGTTTGGAATGCAGAAAAGCCAGAGCCAACGCCAGTCAAACTTAATCCTCCTCCCCCCTCCCCAACACCAAGTTCTTTTAGAGAGTACTAAACAATAGCCATTCTCCCTTACTCAAGGAGTCTCTTTCACAGCACTGGGTACAGACAAGCAAAGTTATTTACCAAACTAGGTAATTCACTTTTTCTGTCCAAGGGGTGGGATGTGTACATCTGTGTATTTTAAGAAGTGTGTGTGTGTTTTTTTTAAAGCAATTTATTTCAAAAGCTCTCCTGTTTTAGGGATATAGAAATTTAAAAATTTCAGACTCTTATTTTGAATATTATAGTGATTAAAATTCAAACTTTACAGGGTACAAAAATCAGGTAAATATCTTACAGTTGATTACATGTGTATGTATATATATGTGTATTAGATACATATATGGTTGATCTGTTAACACAAATACTACTGTATTAAATTCTATACCTTTACTTACCATAGTAGAAATATTGTAATTTTATAAAAGAAAAAAAATACCTTCCTAAACTCTTCATTTGGGTATTAGAGCTAGAAATTCATTTATAAAATAACCAAAAATTAATTTTATAAACTGAATTCTCTTAACTAGACGAAATGAAATTATATATAATCACTGTTCTCAGTCATCACTTTAGTTTTTAAATTAGATATTTTTCTAGGAATTTTCCCCCTACATTCCAAAAAAAAAGGAAGACAAGTCAATGATGCAATTGTGACTGTTGATTTGATGATTCAACTCATTACTACAGCTGCTCAGTTGCTGAGGTTATTATGTCAAGGTTGATCAATTAAAAAATCCACAGTTTGAATCACTGAAGAGACTCCACCTGCCATTTCAGGCAGTGGAACAGGACAGATGTGAGAAGCATACAGTAGCAATCTGTCATGGACCATTTAACAAACAGTTGATGGAAACACAAATACTTCATTTGTCTGTCTACCTAATGATTTACCTACATGCCTACTTACTATTATCTATCTATCTATCTATCTATCTATCTATCTATCTATCTATCTATCTATCTATCTATCTATCTATCTGTAATATATCTGTCACACACTATTTAGATTTATTTATACAAATGGGCATATATGTGCACAAATATATGTTTCAAGGATTTTAAGTCTGTTCTTCCATAGTTGTTTTTGATTATCTAGCTTCATCTTCTGTCAAAATCATAAAGTTCTGATATTGCATCATATATTTTCTACTTTGGACAAACTACTTTAAACTGCTTTTATTCAAATAAGGATCACAGGGAGGGAAAGGCATAAACACAAGTTACACAGAAAGGAATATACTAATAGTCAATGATGACTTATAGACCACAGATTCTCACCTGCGCTACAAGAAAGAAAACACCAACAATCTCTAATCTCTTTTCATTGAAGATAATTTATAACTTTATTATCATTACTGTTATTTATAATTGACTTTCAAGCAGTACAAAGGGCACTGAAACTATTTTTACTTATTACTTTCAGATAATTCTAAGAAATAGGTTATAATTGCCATAATTCCATGTTGGTGCTAGAACTTAGGGCACTGAGTCGAATTTACAAGGGAGAGAGATTTCAGCATAATAAAAAGTCAGTGCCATAGGAAGTATTTTTCGAAAGGTATACTTGCTACAAGAGACAGTGGTGACTCCCTTAACTCTCCCTCCACAGGCTGAAGGAACATTTGGTGAACATATCATAGGCAGCGGTTCTCAAACTATGCTAATGAACAACACTGGTGTTTTGCTGATAAAACATGAAGACAAGAATCTTTTCTAAAGTGACAGAAAAGGTTCATATATGTAAGCTTCTCAGGAGTGATATTTTTCTTAAAAGTATAGTTTAAAATGTTCAGATCAATAATAAATTTTCTGACATTTGAAGGTTACTTATGACAATAATTTATTGTGTTCTGCAAAAAAGCAATTCTATTTTGAGTTATAATACTTGAATAAACCACAGCTGAGGAAGTTGTTTCTCTTCAGTGCAAATATGATCAACATCATTCAAAGGAGATGACATGCCATATTTTATTAATTTCTTACTGGTAAATCTTCTTTACCAGTATGCATTACTATTTGTAATTCCATGTTTTATGGCTTCCAGACTAGGTGTTTGTTGCTGCTTCTCCAAGGAAGTTTCTTCTTTGCCTAGTTTGCACACCATCCTCTTATTTACCTTTCAAAATTCAGATTCAAAAAATGCTTTCTTGGTGCAGTTTACTTGATTTGCTACCCAAAAGTGATCATATTCTGTACTTTTTCTTCTGCTCTGTTACCTTTCTCTTTATAGCCCTCACTGTTGCTGACATTGCAGTATGTATTGATGTTTAATGTCCTTTCCCCAGCAGAATATGAAATAAGTGGGGGTGGAGCTTGCCTTATTTTCAGTTAATTCCCAGCGCTTAGGCTAACACCTGGCATTAGTAAGTATTTAACACATGACAGATGGATGAATCTTTTTGGAAGTAACTTCAGAGTAACTTACAGTAGCTTGAGGACAGAGGTCATAACATATCTCTTTCCTGATGCCAGAACTAACACTGTATATATTATGTGGTAAAACAAGATCATAAGAGAATTGATTTTACTCAATTTCAAATAACTTAATGAAGTCAACAGAATCATATACCAGGGGAAGACAGTCATTTCCTTATTTATCCAATTAGGATCCTCTTATACTAGATGGAATTTTACTTTTTACAGTAATTTTCACGACTTATGAGCCCACAGCCATATGCTATGCTGCCATAGTCAGGGAAATGAAGCTTTTGAGGGAGAGGCTGAGGAGACTGATAAAATCTTTTATTTTAATAAGTATTTTTATTTATTTATGCATACAAGAACTGGACACAGGGCAGAGGTGCAAGGGGTAGGAGAGTTCACCAAAGGTAGAGTGGGAAACAGCAGGTGGATCTACTGAAGTACACTGCTATGGGGAGCAGCGGTTGAGGCAGAAGAGTTCTGCTGCACCACGTGGGTCAGCTCCCTGGCTAGAGATCAAACTCATGCATTAGTGGCTGGTGATAGCTTGATAGCACTGAGAATTTAACCCTGTCCACCAGGGAGGCCCCGAGATTAATAAAATCTTAATCTTCTACAGCTTTAGGGAGTTCTCCAAGAAACCTGGAGACCCAAGAATAATCTGCTTCACTCTTTAGCCATTAGCTCAAATATGAAAGTGGCTAAAATCCACGTTCATTCAGAAAACTCATCAGTTAGGATTAGCCTTATGGAATTTGAAGAAGTTTTGTACTGATTTACTGGCTCACAGAGCTCAGCACCTATCATGTTCAGTTTGGATGTATGGCTACGTAAGCTCTATTACTTATGTATACAAGAGCTGGGGGGCAGGCCAGAGGTGTGGGATGGTGAGAAGATTCACCAGAGACAAAGAGGAGCAGACCAAGTGGGAGGCCCTTGCGCTATATTATTTCTGCAAATAATCACTAAGGTAGTAAACTGGTTTCATATATCTCTTCTGTATAGAGAGTTGGGTAGGGTTGTCTTGACTAATCTTATGTAGTCATAAATGGTTTTATTAGATTGAACTATATGAAGATACATTTTTGTGGCTGGCTTGCAGTGCTGAGCTTTAACCCGCTGCTCCACCAGGAAGGGCCTTAGATACATTTTTGTAAGTCAAAAATACTCAAATATCAGCAATGACCAAATGAAAATAAGGCTTAAATACTGGTTAGACTAGATGATTCTAAAATTCCAGTTCTAGAATTCCATGATCATAATTCAAATATAAATAAGACCATGAATTAATTTGAAACCTTAATTACCACTATTTCAAACTACGCAATATCATGCATATTGCTAAACATTAATACAGAGCTCTTTCCTACTTGAAACATCACAATAGTAATCTAATAATTTATATATTAATGTCTATCTGATCTTCATTTTTGGTGCCTCTAAGTTTGATGGTGACAGGGACTCTGCCTTCTTCACTATTATATCCCCAATAAACCAGGGTGTTTACCACATACTAAATACTTAAATATTTGTTGAATAAAATAAAGGCAGTATCTATGTAAGCTTCAAAATTCAGCTACCAAAAAGGCTAGGATAATATTTTTCTAGTTATAAATCATATAGCATATTTTGCAATTTTTGAAGAATACAGGTAGCATATTTTTCCTCTACTCCTTACAAAAGTTAATTATTTTTTATTTTGGTATAGTATAGAAGTCAATGTGACAGCCATTAAAAAACTGCAATCATAAGTAAAAATGATCTTCTGAAAATCAGAGAGTGCAAAAGAAGCTAGCTGCATATAATTAAAATTACTTGTACATCCATTTTATTTCTTAATTAAGAGGTTAACAGAAAAACAATGAAAATTCTGTTAATACCTATTTTCTCCTCTTTCAAGCAGAAACTCATCTCAAGAATCGTCAAGCTAAGGTACACACCAGCCTTTAAGTGTGTTTGCTCCCTCTTGAACAGCAGATGATCAGAAACACAGCTTCTTGTACCCATAAACACAGATTCTTTTAAATTCTGTCTCTTCATAAACCAGGTTGGCATTCTGATACTGTGGTCATCCCACTGCATTCTTTTTAGAATTCATATTAAAAAAGGAAATCATTGTTTGTAACTGGAATGAAAAACACCAAAGTCACCCACTTACTCAGAAATGCTACTAACTGAAATTCTAATTTCTATTTAATTCAATTTATATATTATGGGACAACAACTTGCTCTATCTCAACCTTCCTCTCCTATAGCTTCCTCCTCTCCTTCCCTTTAAAGACCAGAAGATCTGTTAGTCAGAGGGTTAGCAAAGTATGATAGTCACACAATGTTTTCAAAACTTCTGACAAAGCATTAGAGCACTACCTTACTCTTCCAGCTAAGATTACTTAGTAAAATTCATTTCCTTACCTGAAATGGAAACTGGCAAGGAGAAAGCATTATAGATAATAGCAAAAGTCAAAGGTCAGTTACCTTTCAATAAAGAGGTTTTCATATAATAGGTCCATATTTCAAAGAAAGAAATGCAAAATAAAAGTAGAAAAATATAAACCAGTCTTTTTGAGTTTCATTTTATCATATGATTAAGAATATATATTATAGCAAAAAAAAAAAAACCACTCTTCTTCTATCATAAGAAATTCATTATTAAGCAACTAAAAGCATTTTGGGACAGAGTTGGATATTATTGGACAATACTTTTGAATGTGCCGACAAAGCCAGGGACATATCTGTGATACAAGCTTTCTTTATTTAAAAAGAGAGCTTAAATTATACTTTACTAAGTCTTCAAAGACTAGTTTATTTCAATGGCATTCTCTTTTCTCTGTCTCCACTTTTCCCATATAATGTAGACCACACATCAATTTCAACAAAAGTAAGTCATTTGTTTTGCCTTAGTTTACAGAATATTTGTAAATGTGGGCTAGTGGTTCTGTAAAATACACTTAGGGAGGCCCACCCTGGTGGTGCAATGGGTTGAAGTGCAGCACTAAGAAGCTAAAGCCACTTCAGCATGAGTTTGACCCCCAGCCTCAGAGGTGACCCACATGGCACAGCAGACCTCTCCTGGCCTGACCTCTGTTCCCCTCAGCAGTGAATTTCATAGATCTGCCTGTGCTGCTCCCCACTCTGTCTCTAGTGAATCCTCTCACTGCCCCTGCACCTCTGGCTTATACCCCAATTCTGTATGAATGAATAAATAAATAAATAAATAAATCTCTTTAAAAAATGCACTTAGAGAAAGCACAGGTGTTGTGCTTTGTGTGTGTCATCTGACACACCACTGACATAACAACATACACAGGTGGTACACAATTCAAAGTTCTTCTGCACACTGGAACAATGTCCACTTCATTCAGCTTCCATTACTTCTTCACAACTACCTGAAGTAATCTAAAATAAAGTAGAACTCCAAGGGATAAGTCATTAAGCACTGAAACAAGATAAGCCATCAAGTATTTTTAAAAAAGAAAATTCTGCCAGCATAAGAAATGAATGCTAATATTTTGACCATTTTAGAGATGAGGAAATGGACACACAGATTTGAGTGAACATCATGCTTAGGTTTACAAAGCGGTAGAGCAGAAATCACACCTAAATTGACTAGTGTTTTCTCTTAAACATGAGGGTACACTCAACTAAACTACTCCAAATTTATCGTCAAGTGGTATGCTGGGGTTATTGTTTTTCCTCTTCATAGTTTTCCCTATTTTTCAAACTTTCCATAATACTATTGATCTTTAAAAGAATTGTCAATTGCTCCTAATTAGGTTTATCAGCTACTTTTTCCTTAAGTGTGTATGAAACCACAGTTAGAATATACTGAATTTTCAAAAGAATATTCCACTTGTGTTTTTAATTTCAGCAACAGGAGGTGGCTATAATGTATACATTTTTTTTCTGAATCTGTGTCATAGTATGTGGGGGGCCAGTAGAGAAAGAGACCATTTTATTTAAAAGATTTATTTATTCATACAGAACTGGGGTACAGGCCAGAGGTATGGTGGGCAAGAGGATTCACTAGAGACAGAGTGGGGAGCAGAACAGGAAGATCCACTGAGATACACTGCTGAGGGGAGCAGCAGGTGCGTCAGGAGAGGCCTGCTGCGCCATATTGGTCAGCTTGTTAGCCAGGGATTGAACTTGTGCTGTAGTGGCTCCGTAGAGCTTCATAATGTGGTGCTTTAACCCGTTGCGCCACTAGGGAGAGCAGGGGAACCATTTTCTTTTTTAAGATAGAAAAGAATAGGTGAAGTGAGAAAGGAGGGGCAATAGTCTCCGTAGCATTGTGTCTTTTCAGAAAGACCAGTTCAAGAGAGAATAGACCAGTTCAGAAAGACCACTCACTTCTGTGGCTACTTTTTTTTTTACTTCTTCCATTTTCTTTAAAATATTTAATATTAAATAGACCAAGGAAGTTAGCCAGACCTCTCCTATATTTAAAGATAGGAAGAAATGGTATTATAAATGTGTGTACAGTTTTTGATTTGCAGGTATTACATATTTTTTTCTGTAAGACTATTACACCTCAATTAAACCTTTAATAATGGTGGTCTGGGTCCTTCCTGGTGGCTCAACAGGTTAGGATACAGCACTGCAAGCTAGCCACAGCCACTTCAGTGCAAGTTCGATCTCCAGCCCCAGAGGTGATCCACATGGTACAGCAGACTTCTCCTGTCTCGCCCGCTTCTCCCCTCAGCAGTGTACTTCATCAGTCTGCCTGTTCTGCTCCCCACTCTGCCTCTGGTGAATTCTCTCATGGCCACTGCACCTCTGGAACTTTACCCCAGTTCTGTATGTATAAATAAATAAATCTTTTTTTTAAGTGGTCTGATTATTTTTTTAATAGGAAATTCATCCCTTAGGGGAAAATTTAAATTTTAAACAAGGGCAAAATTAATCTGTGGCAACTCTACACATCACTTCTGCACCTTTAGGAGGAGCAAGAAGAGAATGATAATTCCCTTTAATTAAATCACAGTCAAACCCCAATAAGCAAGTCTTAATCCTTTTATGACACTAGCCTATGACATTTTCATTTCAAAAATTATATTTCACAATACATTTCCCTTAATTTTTTAGAAGGGTAATATTTGAAAAGTCTAATATCGTTACATGAAATTTGTTTTCTTTCTTAAAAGTTGAGCTAAATGAACACTCTCCCACCTGTTGAAATCAGTGTAAACACTGACAAGCTAAAGGACAACTATGTAAATAATCATTTTTAATTTATGAAAAATAACTTTCATAAACTTTTGCACATAGCCTTTTTTTTTTTTACACCAACCAGGGATTTAATATAAATACAACCAGCATAGAAAAACTCAAAGCTGTCCATAAACGAAAACTAGAACGGCAATTGGTAGGGATACAGGTGAGACTTCTGACCTTTTGGGCTAAGCTGTGTTAAAAGGAGAGGGTATGTGTGTCACAGAGAACATGTAAACTTTTGCACAGACAATGAGAATATAATTATAAAAAAAAACTTCTACATCATAAAAAATGAATTAGATACTTCTCCAGAAATGGCCAAAGCAATAGTATAAACAACACAGAATTAAGGGGCAGGGCACATAAGTAATTCATGATCAATCCCCAAATAGTGATTCTATGAAGAAAACAATGTAGTTCAGCAACATGAATACTGCGTTCACAGACTGATTTACATTTGCCTTGAAAACAAGTCAAATATTTCTGCCCATCACAATTTTCCCTGGGCAATAAAACATGATATCTAAATTTATTACTGCTGAAGCTAAAGACAAAAAAAAAAATGCTACCAATGAAAAGCTTAAAATCATCTATTAAGGATTTGCTTCAGTGACAGTAGCCATATAATAGCAATAATAAAAAAAAAAGAATTTGTTTTTCAACATATTCAAGAATTATGATTAATATGCCTATATTATTATTCAATGTACCTTCAATTGTGGTACCTTTCAATAATTTGTTAATGCCTTTAGCAAGCTCATTTTAAAACGTCATATTACTAGAAAACAAAAATCTCTCAAAAGCAGTTATATTTCCGCCCTCCCTGGTGGTGCAACGGCTTAAAGCACAACACTGAGAAGCTGAAGCCACTTCCGCCTGAGTTCCATTCCCGCCTGCCCAGGGGGTGACCACATAGCGTGGCAGACCTCTCCTGACCCACCCGCTGTTCCCCTCAGCAGTGTACTTAGTCAATCTGCCTGTTCTGCTACCCACTCTGTCTCTGGTGAAGCCTCTCACCGCTCCTGAGCCTCTGGCCTGTACCCCAGTTCTGTATGTACAAATAAATAAATCTTTAAAAAAAAAATTAAAAAAAAAAAGCAGTTATATTTCAGGGAAGCCTAATATTAATGGATGATAAAAACCGAGAAATACAAGAGTGATTAATAAATCTGCTAAGGAAATAGTCACTGGTGACTAAGAGCAGTGTATACTTCCTCTATTAGATCTCTCAAGAGGCCATTCAATGAAGTAAGAACAGGGATATCTGTGTATGGAAATAGGAGACATTTCTTCCCCCTTTCTGTCAAGAAATAAATATAATGGTTTCTATCTCATTGATAAAAGTCAGGCCACACACTAATTTTAAAAACAGCTTTGTTCTTAGATTAGTAGTAGGCTTGAATTTATAAAACATTATTACTATGGGATCATGCTTTATTCTGTATCATTAGCTGCTGCAGAATTAAAATTATCCTCTATAGACTATTCAAAATTTCCTAGAACTTTTACAACACATATTTAAAATTGTTCATCCTACCCATGCATGTAAACATGAAATAAAAAAGACTATAATGAATATATACATATTGAACATTCTACTTCCAAATCTAATTGTACTTGGTAGTTACTGAGCCAAAATTTACTCAGTGCCAAAAAAGTTCTTTCCAAAGAAATTCTCTAAATGATGCATGAAGTTGTGATCTTTATTAAATAGAATTTCATTCACCAGTTTTTCCTATGACTGCCAACAACTATAAAAAAACCTATGTATTGCATCTATATTTTTTAATAGAAGACTACATCCCCGCCCCCGCCCGCCCACAAATAAAACATATATGACAACTCTGTTGCTGAGTTTATTTTTGCAAGGGTAAGTTGACTTTACCCACTGTCAGTGCCTCTGCTGCTCACCACTTTACCACTTTACCAGCAGGCTGAAGAATTGTGATTGGAAGACTAACAGGACTGGCAGTACCATTTACTGCCAGTAAGCACTGGCTTGGTTTTATGAAATGTCAGAAAACAAAAAAAAATAGTACCTACCTCATAGGGTAAAGTGAGTATGTATTTGCAAAGTGCTAAGAACAGTGCCTAACACACATTGCTATACAAGCATTTGTTGAGTAAAATAAAAATATTGGGCCCTCCTTGGTGGCGCAGCAGGTTAAAGCACTGCACTAAGAAGCTTAAGCCACTTCTGCATGAGTTCAACCCCGCCTGCCCAGGAGGAGATCCACATGGCGCGGCAGACCTCTCCTGACCCGCCTGCTGCTCCCCTCAGCAGTGTACTTCTTCAATCTGCCTGTTCTGCTCCCCACTCTGTCTGGTGAATCCTCTCACCTTCTGCATCTCTGGCCTGTACCCCAGTTCTGTATGAATAAATCAATAAATCTTAAAAAAAATTAAAAAATAAAAATAGTATTTTTGTTGAGGTTAGCAGAAAAGGGGGGAGGGTTGCTCAGTGTATGGGTATTTTGGTGATTGGGTGTGTTGAGGTAACATACATCTGAAGAGGTATGAATCTATTCCCCTAAGTTATATAGTGTTATAAGCCAACATTACCTCATTAAAATAAAATTTAAAATATAGAACTTTTTTTGTGTTTAGAGGAGGAGGCACTGTTAAATGATATGGGTAAACATAAGATAATGAGAACAGTTTTTAATCAGTTATCCCTGATATGATTCTCTGTCTTCTAAAAAGCTTACCTCTTTGGTCTAAACATCTTAATGGATTTCTTCATTTACCAGGAATCACAAGCTATTATCACCTTAGTTTCTCTGAAATCTTTTTCTCATCATTCCATTTATAAAAATGGTTGATTTTATTACCAGGAGACACTCCTACTAATTTTAGTGCATGGTCCAGAACACAACTCACTACAACTGTAATCCTATACGGTTAAATATATATATCCTGGGCTCTCCCTGGTGGCACAATGAGTTAACACACAGCACTATGAAGCTTATCATAGCCACTGTGGCACGAGCTTGATTTGAGACCAGGAAGTGACCTACATGGTGTGGCAGACCACATGCTGCTCCCCTTAGCAATGTACTTCATGGATCTGCCTGTTCTGCTATCCATCCACTCTCTCTCTGGTGAATCCTCTCACCCCACACACTTCTAGCCTGTACCCCAGTTTTGTATGCATAAATAAATCTTAAAACAAAAAACGAAAAACATATCTCTTTGTACCAAGAGTCCTGTTAAATCTTTTGTTCCAGTCATAAGAAGTATTAAAAAGAATACACTATGTGCTCTACACACTATAAACACTAATGTCAAAAATTATCAGAAGAGGTCATAATTTTTCCTTATTCCCTTATTCCTATTTTGCATGTAGCTTTTTTTTTTTTTTTTGAGAGAGACTCATTTACCATTGTGGAACTTTCTAGCTTTTAGTGGTTACTCCACGTCTATTTTTATCCAATTGTTATGTGCACTGCCAATAATTCTGCTTTTAAATATATTTTTCTCTTTCTTCTTACAGTCAGTCACACCCAAAGTATTATTCCCCTGTTCTGGATCCAAATATGGTTCTCAATCAATATATCTAAAAACTTCTCAGCAAATTCTACTTTTAAAAATTTAACTACAAAAGGTTATTTAAATATGTTACTGACTTTTTGATGTTACTACTTAGATTAAAATGAGGGAAAAATCTAAAAGTCTTCAAGAGGGAAATATGAACTAAAATGAAATTAATCTTTTTTATTACTGGTTCTCTTTTTTAAGTGATTCTTTTCTTTCATTGTTGTCTATGAATTCATGTTCTTTTTCATTTTTGCTATGTTATTTTTTACTCTTTAGAGTTAGAGTGAACCTGCCAAACACAGTTAAGAGTCACTTTGTAAGAAGGGGATAAAATGAAATAGATGAGAATTTCCTGTTAAATATCAATTAAAATTAGGGGAAAAAAAAGTCAACATGCAAATAGCTGAAGACAGCAGGGGAAAAAAAGTGTTTAAATTTCTGAGAAAAGAATCAGAACAATCCAATGAATACATTAGTTTTATGAGAAACTTGGGAGCTTCCTTTCCTAAGCAATGTTACAGACATCAGATGGCAGGTGGGTTTCAAGAGGGTCATAACAAAACATGCTTTGTGCCTGGAGGCAGCTCCAGTCTGTTTTGGACACAAAGTCCAAAGACATTCATAAATCCTTCTTTAAAAGCAAACTAAAAAAGCTTTGGTAAACAATTTAAGGGAGAGAGGAAGAAAGATGGAGAGACAGCCTATGTAAGGTGGTGGGGGGTGGGTGTTGAGGGGTAGTTTACTTACTTACTCAGCATTGTTTAGCTAATTCCGCTCAATGTAGCTGAATCACTGTTCCTTTTGTGAACGCTTCTAAGGCAGTCAAGGGCCTAACCTCAAGATGCATTATAAAATACACCACCCCTTTCTACCTTCATTACATAATAGAACGGTGAGTTATGACTGAACTTGGCAGTGTAAGTAAAAATGGAAAAAACAGATGAGTAAAGTCATAAGATGCAGACACAGGACACTTCCCCTAAGACATCACACCTCAATTTTTATTGGGCTGATTTAATCTATTCAAGTAAATGAGAAACATAACACCTACTCTATTAGCTCATAGGTTCCAAAAGTCAGAAGGAATTAAATTTTGTCTTAAATAAAAATTATGTTGCTGATTCTACATTTTTCTTTCAATTCATAGTAAACAGCTCATCAGATAAGAAAGCTGAAGCTTGGGGGGTGGGAGGCAGTGTTAATGATGAGAGGAGGTGAAACTGGAATACAGGTCAGGACTACTTCTCAGCTTGTGCTATTTTCACAAAGGCAGTTCTTCCAGAGAGACTGGAGAGTCCAATCCCAGGTGTTCCCTTCCTTTCAAAATGCAGCGAATCTGCTCTATCTGCAAATTAACTGCTGAATCTCCGATGTTAATAACATATTAACCTATTAATACCTGAATCACATACTGTACACACATTAATGCTATTAACCTGACAAGCAGCAAAAAGGATAAAAAAAGTCATTTTCTTTCATTGAAATAATTTATTTTCTTTGACAATGTTATTAAGAAAGCCAAAATATTTAACAAACACTATTAGCAACAAAATTTAAAGAATATACACATACACAAATACCTTGCTTTCTTCCACCATCATGGCTACAATATCAACCAGCAGCACCATCTGAGAGTTCAGATCTGACACTGCAACCAAGCTCTCTCAGCACTGCGACTTGTCAACTTGGACAATGGCACTTGACATTATGCACTACTAGGACGAGTATT
The DNA here is from genome assembly GCF_000260355.1 of Condylura cristata. NCBI lineage: Eukaryota > Metazoa > Chordata > Mammalia > Eulipotyphla > Talpidae > Condylura > Condylura cristata. Next base: position 21,801,220 of record NW_004567125.1, on the reverse strand, counting down.
TGTGATTATGATAACTGTTAATAGGCCTTGTGATGCCACAATGATATTTACTCATTCTCTAATTTCATGCTGAATACATGAATACATTTTTATGAAGTGGATGTGGCCTAAAAAGAAATTAGCATAACTTAAATTTATCACTTTAAAGTACTTTGCTCAAAACATCAAACACAGGTTTCTCTAAGGAGTCTCACATTGATCACTCACTCAATAGTCAGTCAGTCAGTCAGTCTGCAATGATGCACAAAACCTGTCTGGTTGGTGTGGTTATACCAAAGTGGATAAGGTATAGTCCATCTTTTACGAGGTTCCTTTAGATATACCCTAACAAGCTGTTGAAACATAAACACAGACACCTAGTATTACAGGTACGTAAGAGCTGTTTACCACAGATAACTGGTAGTGAATTCTGATTAGTGAAATGAAGGAAAATGGAGTTATCACCAAGAGGTTATACTTAAGGGCTGTAGGATGAATAGGGTTATCAAATATACGGTGAAGGGGGTGGGAGAACAAAGTAAGACATTTCAGATTGATGACCCAATATGAGTGGAAGCCCACATGTAAAATAAAGTTAGGCAATCAGGAGTCGTCTTGTGAGGTCAAACCTAGAGAACCTGTGGTTGGTAAAGAAAGATGATGTCACAGAGCCAAGTCTCAGTCAGATAGGGAGGACTTCTAAGTGCTTTGCAATTTGTATCTCATGCTATGAATAACAGAGCCCCAGTAAGGGTGTTTAAACAAGATTTCAAACAATGCCTTATGAAGATAACAGATCAGCAGTAAATGAGTAATATAGAAAGAAAACAGAAATGAAAAAAGGATGTTATTCAGATATGTAGGTAGAAAAAAATATAATGTAATGTGAGAATGACTAGAAGGATGGAAGTCATATTAATAAAAATAGCAATGCTACAAGAACAACAGGCTGTGAGAAGGGAGAGAATATTGGAATAAGGGGAATTATACAAAGATAATGGTTTCACTTTTGGACATTCTGGTAAAAATATTCAGATGAACAATTTGGAATTCAGGTCAGAAACTGAGAGAAAAAGTACAAGCCAGAAAGAGAGATGAAATTTACTAGCACAGAGGTGACTATCTGGAAACAAGAAAATAAGTAAAGTTATCTACAAACATAGGACAAAGCAAGAGTTAAGGATAGACCTTTGTAAGAAATCATAAAGCCTTCCATAACCCCAGTGAGGGAGACGCATAACCACAAGAAAAGACATCACAGACATTAAGAAAGGGTAAATTTAAAGGTGCGTGTGTGGTGAGCAATCATTAACAAGAGAGTCTTTAGAAAGTGAAGAGAAGAGCAAAGAAGTTATTAAAATTATTATCTCGGCCCTCCCTGGTGGCGCAGCGTGTTAAAGCACAGCACTGAGAATCTGAAGCCACTTCCGCATGAGTTCGATTCCCGCCTGCCGCCTGCCCC
>NW_004567125.1:21732720-21799477 GCF_000260355.1 Condylura cristata | reverse complement strand
CCTGCCCTGGAGGTGACCACATGGTGTGGCAGACCCCTCCTGACCCGCCCGCCTGCTCCCCTCAGCAGTGTACTTCCTCGATCTGTCTGTTCTATTCTCCACTCTGTCTCTGGTGAAGCCTCTCGTCGCCCCTGCACCTCTGGCCTGTACCCCAGTTTTGTATGCACAAATAAATAATCTTTTAAAAAAATCATTTCACAAGTAAATAAAGTTATGAGGTGAACACACATAAACTGCTTTTTAGAATAAATTAGTGAAGAAATAAGACACTGACGTGTCCTAACTTCTATAGTCAGTTTTGGAACTTATTGATAAACTAAACATTTGAATGTTCCTGTGACTGGAGAAGGCTGTTAAGGGAGTGGATGAATGAGAACGTGACTGGAGTGGCTCTACTGTGCTGACTTGGTTTTTAACATATTTAGTTTCTAAGGTGAATAAATTTGATGAATTAAATAATTATGATACTAAAGGAGTAGGAGACTTTTTCTTAGTGTTGAAAGTATTTACTTTGATACCTAGTACCTCAAATCTAACAGGTTGCCACAACAGGTAAAGAACAAGCACAGAAACTTGTACATCACAGAGAAATGCTAAAATGCTGGACCTGGGGGAAAAAACATACTGTGGAAATGTTGAAAAGTAATTCCCTCAGAGTTAGGGGGATAAAAGATAAAGAAAATCTTAAGATGAGGCTGAACAACAGAACATTATAAAGTAGTGTAAATTCATAGAGATGGTTTGAAATACACCACCTATTCAATAGTTCTACAGTTCATATTTTATTCATTTATTTCATGCAGACCACTGACAAGTCTGTAATCTGAAGTGGGAAGCTGGGGCTGTTTTAAGAACAATAAGAGGATTACAATGCTAACCTAGTATTATTTGTTCTGCCCATCACTAATACTACTTGGAAAACCATGAAAGAAAACAAAATTACTCATAAGTAATTTTTCTTATGACTCTTCTTCTGAATTCTAATTATCCACAGTACCAGAAACAAAAATATTCATAAATGAACTAGAAAAACTGCATTCTCAAATCTTCTCATAGGAGAAAAGGGTTGTGGCTGAATCTACATTAAGATCTTTGCAAATTGAATTCTTGCATATTTTACTATGGTGGCCTTTAAGTTTTTAATTCTTTGGAAGAAATACACACACACACATGCACAAACACTCAAATGAAAATATGCATTTTTTTACATAGCCAAAATACAATATAATATAAATGGGAGCTGCCCCTCCCCATTTAAGATGTTTCTGAGAATTTCTTTCAAATTAGTACTAAAACGGGCAAATCAAGAATTTGAACGCAGGGAGTCTATCTTCAGAATCCATGCTTTGACCACTATGCTCTACCACACACAGGACTTACTCCTATGTATTCACTCTGAACAGTATGCACCCTTATAATATTGATAGTCTTTATCAATATTACTCTGTAGCAGTACAAGAAAAGTGAGTTACTTTCTTTTTGATGGGCACATAGTAGGCTCATTATATAAATTTATCATAATTTAAAGAATCTCTTATGGATGTGTAAGGGTCAGGCACCAGCCAAACATAGGCATATGGAAGGAGCAGTTGCCCCAAGCAGACGTAGACAGTCAGAAGTGACAACCTCATGACTTGTCACCACCTTGTTTGTCACCACTGGTTAACTCAACCACCTTGTTTGTCACGACTGGTTAAGTGAGCAGAAAAGTAAGTTCCAGTTTCTTGTCAAAATTTTCCACTTGGCCATTTCTCCCCTCTACCTAGGCCTATAAAAATCCCTCTAATCCATCCTTCAGCACGACTTCTCTGATCTCAACTCTCTCTGGGGTCAATGAACCTCGCCTGAGAACACAGAAGTAAACCTACTTTGGTTTTACTGGCCTTGCTATCTCTCTCCATCCTCGGTACTGAGCTGAACGTTTTAGGACGGATATTTAGATTGGGCCTGCTCTTGTGTTATATGAATAAATAATGGTGCAATGACTTGAGTAGATCTGTAAGACAAGTTCTCACAGCACTGCACCTTAACCCCTGTGTCACTAGGGAGACCCCTGTAAGACAAATTTTTAGAAATAGATTGCTTTTGATGCAAAGATGATGGACATTTTTGCCAAAATGCATCCTGTTGAGCTACCCTCTGTAGAAGCAATTTGGCATTAATGAACTAGAATGCTTGCTTCCTCCTATTGTCCCAAACCAAACATTTTTATCTTTGTTAATCTCATTGGTTTAAAAAAAAAATTGGTGGTGCATTGTAGTTTTAATTTGCTTGTATCAATTATAAGTGAAGTAAAACAACTTGTGTTAAATGACATCATAATTTTCTGTCCTGTGAACTGTTTACACTTTTCCCTATTTTTTAAGTTTTTATTTGTTAAGATATGTGCAGTTTAAAATCTACTAGTTTTATAAGACTTGTTAAAACAGCAACCTCTAGCTCTCCTCTGCTACCACTTTTCCTTCCCCAGAAACAACTACTTTGTCTCTTAGCCAATTATTTTGATAGTTGCCATCAAATCTTAAAATATTATGGCTGTACAAATACTTTAATTTTTTTTATTTCACGCACTCTTTTGACTTTCCACTATGAAGAAGAGAACTGTTCTCTCCTCCATTGCCACCCAGTTCCTATTCTCTCCCCCTCCTTGTACTGTTGCATAGTAACTGGTAATGAAAAACAATATTATGACTATGCATGCTGCTCAGAGTGCAACTGTGGAATAAATCCTATGTAAGGTATAGTACAGTGGTCAAAGTATGGATTCTGAAGGCAGATTTCCTGGGTTTGAATTCTTTATTTGCCATTTCAAGCTGTCCAGTTATTTCAGTAAGTTACTTAAACTCTTTATGCCTTAGTTTCCTATTTGTGAAAGAGATTTACAAAGATTGAAAGTACTCCATAAACATTCCTCATGTTCCAAATTACTGTTTAGTTTCTTCTTTAGATGATATTTAACTATTCATTTATTTGGATAGCTATATGCTTGCTAATTTAACTCCAAATTCACTTCCTGTAAAATCCACAAGTTTTATCATTTCTTCTTGGGAAAAGCCTTCATGTTCGCCCTTCTGAATGCTCCAATGTGAACTGTTGCCTTGCATTTGACAGCTGGCACAGAGTAGTTTAACTTGTTTCTCTGTACCTTGTTCTTTTGAAGACTCCAGTGTTGGATCTAGTCTGTATTCCATATCTTGCTCATTCTCAAGGAATATCTTCCCTTAGTGGAAGGAGAAATGATGTTTAGGGGCTAATTTTTTAAAACAAATCTTGCACATCTAACAATGCCTTAATTTTATTGTTTCATATGATTGACTTATAGCTGAATATCAAATCTTAGGTAGGAACACTCTTTCCTTTGGATTTTGAGGTCACTGCTCCTTGTTTTCTAGCTTTGGATGTCAATGACAGGAAGTCTAAGACCATTCTTAGTATTTAATTTTTTTTTCGATTTTTTGTTGTTGTTTACAAGACTGTCTCTCTGTCAAACTGAAATTTGACAGAGCCAAACTGAAATTCCCTCTAAATGTGCCTTGCCAAAGACAGTTGGGGAGCCCTTTCAAACTGTAAGCTCATATTGTTCAGTTGTGGAAAATTTGTTTGAAAAAATTTTACCAGTGATTTCTACCCCTTGGGTTTTTTTTTTTTTAATTCACTTTTTGATGTATTTCTAAACTGATTCTCTAATTACTTCACCTTTCACCCCCTCTATTTACTGGGACATTTCCTCAATTTTATCTTCATTTAAAAAATGAAATAAAATACATTTATTAAATGTATTTTAACAAATAGTTCTGTACAAACTTTAGTTCATGTCCTCTGTATATTTTCTCTCCCTGGGGACTGTAATGATATAAGTTGTCTATTTCCTGCTGCCTATTAAGTTTCTTTTTTCCCCTTTGTTTTCACTTTCATGATAGAGGCTTGTCTTCAAATGTCTGGTCATCTTGTGTCTGTCACTATTTTGGGGATTTTCTTGTTGAGTTAAATACCCCAAACTGTATTTGTCTAATATCCTGCCCAGGGGCTAAAGTAAGTGGGAAGCAGGTGAGGAAATCTCATCATTAAATTTACAGGTATTCATTTAATTTCCCTGTATTGGGAATACAGTTGCCCTGTGCTTTCAATTTCACCTTATATTACGGTACAGTTGGGGTGGGAAGAACAATTGTTCTAAGGAATGGGGAAGAGGACAGGGATTTACTACACGTGTCCCCATCAACATCAATTCCCTGGATAGTGGAAAACTCTGTGGCAAAATCAGGTTGGTGTTCAGCTTTTCTCATTGCTACGTGAGATTTGGCTTTCTCAAGTCAGCTAGGTCATTCGCCACACTCCATCTGTGTTCCAGTTTTCAATACTTTTGTGTATGGTCGCTATCTTCTTTCTCATTCTCCTCATCCTTCAAAGACCATATATTTAAAGAAAATTCCTTTATTATAGTTGCAATGAGATTTCTGGAAGGAATACAATTAGAAGTTTATGTTTAACCCACCATTCATCTCCCCAGAACTCGTCTTAATCAAAAATCATTCCTGATTACTTATGCCACTGTTTCCCCTTCCAGCCCAATTTTCCAACTCCCAACGTTATTAAGATTAACATTGCCTTAGGATCTGTCAAGAGAGGGCCCCTGCCTGAACATCACAAGTTGGAGGCTTCTACGCTGGTGCTCTTGGGCACCAATCCCCACCAACCTTAGTCAGGCTGGATTGTTCACATGGTCTTCAGTGTCTCTCATCACCTGAGACCAAATATAAAAATTCTGGCTAGAACATATTTGTGTGTGTGTGTGTTAAGTGCACTAGACTAACAAATATTAAGACAAGATATACTCTGTTAACCTAGCAAAGAGATGGTCCACAGTTAAGTGCTGACTTGCTTGTTCTCGATCCAGAGCCTTCTGCTTTACAGCAACCCTGACAGTAGCTTGAACAAATACTTTCCTAAACCATCAGAAGAGGAATCCTTTATTACACTTGACTGCCATCTTCTGGAAATTTTATGAAATAATTTCCTATCAATGATAATTAAATGACAGATGCCCCTAGTTCTCAGACAAAGCAATATGAGCTACCCACACATGGCGGCACAGCCTGGGAGCTGCCTTTATTTATGTGAGGGAATCTCTACTCTCTACTCGGGAAGATAAAAGTGGGAATCCAAATTTCCACTTACAAGTTAGAAAGAACTGTGGTATGACATTTTTTTTTTTTAAAGATTTATTTATTTGTGCATACAGAACTGGGGTACAGGCCAGAGGCTCAGTGGCAGTGAGAGGCTTCACCAGAGACAGAGTGGGGAACAGAACAGGCAGATCGATGAAGTGTACTGCTGAGGGGAGCAGCGGGCAGGTCAGGAGAGGTCTGTCACGCCATTTGGTCACCTCTGGGGCAGGCGGGAATCAAACTCATGCAGAAGCGGCTTTAGATTCCCAGTGCTGTGCTTTAACCCGCTGCACCACCAGGGAGGGCCCTGGTATGACATTTTTAACTTTGAACTGAGAACCAATTTCCTTACAGGAAGAAAAACTGTTCTGTTAATTAAGTCTGGCTCATACAAATTGGCTTTAATAGGTTAGTGTGAGAAACTAACATTTTTGCATTCAATTGGCTAACAAATACAAGCCCTTTTCTTTTTTTTTTTTCCCAAATAGACAAAGCTGATTACATTGGGCTGTTGCTAATTGCAGTTATGTGATAATAGTTGCTTTGAAAATGTGAGTGTTCTACCACAAGTGACGTATTAGGGAATAATTAGCACATAATATGAATTTTTTGTTGTTTATGCATGATTTCATTTCTGAGAAACACTTACGTGAACAAAGAAAATTGCATCCAGCTGAACCAAATCTCATAAAAACAAAACATCCATCCATCCATCTGCACATACACACACCTCAACTATCACTTGCCGCGCACACAATAAACTACAAACTATTCTAATCACACTACCCTAGTGCATTTCAAGATATTTTCTTGAATATCCTTAATATTAAAGATACCCTTTAATATCTTTATACTCTTTAATACATATAAAATGTGTTAAATGTGCTACCATGCTTACTAAATTCTTTTTAATGTGTAACTGGCCACGATTTTTAGCATAGTGCCTTAGTTTCTTTTCCCCATAAGCCTTGTAATTTTTATTATGTAAGGTTGCACAGTGAAGTGATTTTCAGAAATATGTTAAAGGAGCACTGACTATACATCACTATTTCTATCTAGATTCAAGCACATTTCTCTAGAATATTATTATCAGTATCACTTGTATCTCAAGGGAACAGATTTCAAAAGCATACATGTATACGGTACATGGCTTTAAAGAAAACCCAAAACAACCCAACCGGAAACTTTGAAGGACATTATTCTGGGGTCTTCTATCTTATTTACCCATAATGTTTAGATAATTCTTGAGCTCAACAAACTTTTCTTCAAATTACATACGTATCAATGAAATCTATGGATAGTAAAATACAAATATAAAGACTGAATGTTATACAATTGTTTCAGCATGAGCTTGTTTAAGTGTGAAATGGTCTTAGTATATTTTACAAAAGATTAAAGAGATGGCTTTTTCAGCACTTTAAAAAAAAAAAAAAACCAGGGGTGTATTTATCCACTAAGCTCTAACTTTCAGAGCTAGAAGTGTCAGGCTATTGATTTTTTCATAAATGTTTTTATTATATGTATATTACCCTAAAGTCCAAGATCTGCTTCCACTGGTTAAAAATATATACTTAATAGTCATCCTATACATTATTTGTAAGCATTCAAAAATTCTATTATTTCAATATGTTTCAGATAATAATAGGTCTTTAGGTCTTTATGCTTTACACCTTCCTTTCTTTCAATTATCATCACCCTTTATCTTTACAAACTACTCTAAAATCTTCAAAATATTTCATAAATTACCTAAGCACTCCTAATGAGAATAAAATGAGAGTCATGATTAGTTTATATACAAAGCTAGAATTTATGTTAATTTAACACAGAGGTAAAATCTAAGGTCTGATTAATCAATATCCTCTAATAATTTTGAATAAAAAATTTATCTTTTCTGACAATTTTATAAACACCTGGGAGAGTATATTTTGCTTTAATATTCATTTTCTTCAAAGTTTCCTCAAATTTTTACCACTTAGGTCAGTAAACTTAGGGAAAGATTGATACAAACTGGCTTTTCCTCAGTGTTTTTCTAAACATTTCTTTTATGCTGGTGGTGGTTTTTTTTATTTCCAAGTGAATTCTTTATACAAACATGATCATTTTGGATGGCACTGTAAAAGACTTTTGACTTTTTTCTTTCTTAAATTTTTATAGTGTATATATTAAAGGCATACTATCTTAAATTAGAATGTAAATACAATTCCTTGTGTTTCTGGATTTTTGAGGACCTCAGAGTAGTGAATTGCTTACCACAGGTTGTTTTTTTATTTTTTTTTTTAAATCCGGAGTCTATTCAAGACCATGGGGTGACTTAAAGATTCTTTAATACACAATAGAGTCATGACAAATCAAAACTACCAGGAGCTACCAGCCATATCTCTGAGAATGGTTCACATATAAAACAACCTAATGCAAGCAATTTTTGAGAGGATGTAGAAGAATAGAAATCCTAGTACACTGTTGATGGGCATGTAGACTGGTACAGCCACTATGGAAAACAACATGGAGGTTCCTCAAAACATTAAAAATACTGAATAGCTCTACCATATAATCTAGCGATTCTACTCCATATAATCTAGCAATTCTACTTCTAGTAGAATCGGATATAAAAATACAAAATCACTAATTTAAAGGACATAACCATTCCTAAGCTCACATTATCACTCTTTACAATAGCCAAGTATGGGAACAACCTAAATGCCATAAAAAACAGCAGATTAAAAAGATATGGGGTACACACACACAATAGAATATTTCTCAACTATATCAAAGATGAACTCTTGCCATATGAGACAATGTGGATGGATCTGGAGAGAATTATGCTAAACGAAGTGAGAAAGAGAAAGACAAAGGCTGGACAATTTTATTCATATGTAGAATAAGATGGGGGGGGGAGGAACTTTCAAAACCAAAACAAACCCTAGAGCTGAGGCTGCTAGAAGGACAGGAGTGGAAAAAGGGAGAAAAGAGAGCCCCCTAGCTTAAGTTAAAGGATTGTGAGTGCCCTGATGCTGGGAGTGGTGTGTAACATAAATCCGAGGAGATGTGAACCTTTCCCCCTAAATTGTTTATGTTACTGTAAGTCAAAGCTTACTTCAATAAAGAAAAAAATAAATAAAATAGAAGCATGAGCTCTTTGCAGTATCAAGTTACTAGATGTTTGATATTGAATTATCAAATTCATTGATACAAGTTCAATCTGAATATTCTCTTTGAAAATTGAGCAAACACTGTAATAAGAGATATATTTTCTTCCATAAATGTATCTGTCATAAAAATCTGTCCATTGCATAGCTTCACCTTTCCCCTACTTTGCAGGGTACTTGTAAGGTACTTGATAACTTTTTTATAAAGTTTAACTCTTATAGGTTACATTTACACTGAAAATGAATATGAGTTCTAGCTTATGCAGTAAGTTTATGAACCTCCCAGTAATTTTTGTATGGTAAGACTCTACCATCTGAAGAACTAATTTTCTTTTGAAAAGCCAGCACATCATGTTTTGCATGATGTGAATTTGGAAAATGTTCTTTTGATGAATAAATTAAAATCTGGATATTGTCACTGGGGGGAAATAATATTTTCTAAAACTGGAAGAGGGTGCTTTAGACATGATGTTCATGACTTAAGACAACATTTCCTGGTGGAAAGGGAATTTGGAGCAAAGTATTATGTCAAATGCCAGTGTAAGTAAGAATTTTAGTTTCTTGGGTACTATAAATTGCTGAATGCAAGAGTTTGAAAAATTCTGTACTTAACCAGTTCCCATTCTGCTATATGCGCTCCCCTACCCCAACATCTTGACATTTCTCATCAGTGCAAACAGATTCATGTTCAATGTGTGAAACAAAAAAAAATACATAAGACTTTCCATATTTTTACACTGAAAAGTTTTTACAACAGTTTGAAATAATGGATATATAGTAAATAGGCAACTCCACATTCATAGTTTCCTTTTGCTATGAATTCTCTGAGGTGGAATAAAAGGCATGTGCTTTTCAAATGTGAGCATTTCTGCATCTGCATAGCTCATTGCCACATATCTGAAACCAAAACATGTGTCATAGTTTTACATCTGCAAAAACCGATCAGTCCTCCTTGGGGTTTCTCCATAAAGAAGATCAAAAAGAATAAACAGCTTGCAAATTGGCATACACAAAATGGAAGGGTGACCCCATGCACATTTGACTCAACTCATGTATTTAGAAATTACTTATCTCACTGTTCTTTGGCCCTTTCCCTTTGCTGGTGCTCTCATCACCCAAACCTCTAAATGTCCTAGCACTTAGTGTTAGACTTCCTCTGCCGGCCACATTCCCCAGGTGATTTCACTTAATCTCATGGTTTCAAGAACTATTTGCTAAAGGTCTGCAAGCTACAGCTACAGTCTGCATCTCTCTCCCGCGACTTTCATACTCACATTCCCATTGGGGGTAAAACGGAGCTCCCAGTCAATACCACTTTTAAGCCTGCTTCTTCTAGTCTTTTCCACTAAAAAAGCAAACTTCATTCTTCTAACTGCTCTAGCCAAAATTCTTCATACATCCAATTCATTGAGCAATTTCTACTCTTGAGTACATTCAGAATCTGGTTTTTCAGTCCTTCCACTACTATTGTTACAGCTTGTATCATCGCTTGCCTAGTTTATCACAATAGCATCCTAATTAGCTCCTGAACTCTTCTCTTTTCCAGATTAGAGGTTAAAGCCCCAACGGTAACCAACAAGACCTTCATCTGTTGCCACCAACAAGACCTTCATCTGTTGCCAAAGAGTTCAATGATGACATCTACTGCTTTCCCCCTTGTATATTCTGTTCTCTCCTCACTGGCAACTAGACTATTCCTGGAACATTCCAAGCATATTCCCCCTTTATACAAGGTGCTCCCCTGGGTGGAACCCCTCATCTGCAGGTGCCTTACATACCTTACTCCCATTCTTTTATCAGACCTTCACTCAAATAACACTTAACATTCCTTGGTCAACTTAGCTGAAGTTATAATTCCTTAATAATTACTATTCCCATCACCCACTATTTTTTCTGTGTACTTATCACTATTTAGTCCAGTATACATTTTACTTTTTATTCGCATTTATTGTGTATCATTCCTCAACAGAATGCAAGCTCCACAAAGATTTTATCTCTTTTTCTCTAGATGCCTAGAACAGCATCTAGCATATATTCGTCACTCTATTTGCTGCATAAGGGAATAGGTTTTTTTAAAAATAAAAAAGTCACAATATACTGCAATAATAGTATATACTGTGAATAATCACCAATAATCTATCTTCCCAATTACATCAGAATCTTCTAAAGCCAGAAATCTTACCTTCACATCTTTTCAATCTTAGAAGCTGGCAAAGAACATTACACACATACCGATTACTCAGATACTGATGGAGGGAATTTTGCCTATGGACAAATCTCTGGGACATAAAAATAGAATCAAATAATTATTAATTCAACATTAGATTGGCACATGTGGAAGAATGGCTCTAGAAGTAATCTTTCCACTCTAGTATTTATGAGCAATAGCATACAATGCTAGTGTAGGACATCTACTCCAAAAGTGATCACAGACTGTCATGAATAATGGAGATGGCTGCTGGACTTAATGTCAAAAACAGAAGGTGGACATTTGGTTCTGGACTAGGTATCTTTGTCACCTCATTTGATTTGCCTTTGAGGCCAGTATCTGAATACTGTTCACTTCTAGCAATTTATTATATAGTTCTCTTTTCTATCACATTGTAATAATTTTTCAAACTATACTTCAAAATCAACTTACTTATGGGTCAAAGCTTTGTAAGGAAGCAGCAAATACAACATCAACTAACACTACTAATAATTACAGCAAACCAGTTAAAAGAAGTGACTCTGAACCAGTATAATTCACACAAACTTTGTCTGCAAAATATAAATAGGCAACAATATGGTCACACCCAGACAGGTTTGCAATATTAACTTAGGCTCACACCTAAGTTGGTTTCACCATATGCTAAAGAAGTACTGTGGAAATAAAGTGAGTGGAAAATATGACTTCTCCAAGTATAGCACCTTAGAGAAAATTGTTTGCTAACCTGATTTATTTCTAGAAAAGCAACAACTGTTACAGGATAGAAAGAGAACTAAAGGACTCAAATTTTGATGAGTTCTGAAATCCATTTAGACAATGAAAAAAAATAAAGAAAGGCTAACAAACAAACCAAAATCTGATTTTCCAAAGTACAACACAAATCACAGAATTACCCATATGACCACCACAAAGACAATGATTCTGTTTCATCTACTTGCCAGATGTCTACGACTAAACACCTAGGTTTACCAAGCTAGGCAAATACTACTATAAAGCACCAAGCACTGCCTTCTTCTCAGATTCTGATATTATTTTACTTAATCTTATGTTCCATTAAAAATTATCTGACAGGTCTGATTATCCAACTATCCACTGGTAAGCATGAAAACACCAAAGATAGAAAAATGGATATTGGTGGTAATTCTTTCATAAAGAACAACTCAAGTGGGGATCACTTTTATTTCTCTCTTCTGTCACCCACTCCATCTACAGTATATACAACTTATGTGCAAAATTAGCTCAGATAAATTAGCTCAACTGACATTACGTCATAAAGACAGCCTCAGCAACTGTGTGAGTAGGACATATCCAAACCACTCAGTACTATGTTTCTAGAGACACTGGTTCTCAGTGCTTCAACAAAATCAGTTAATGCTCTTTCAAATTTAGAAGTGAGCAGAAAACTTATAAACAGTACATTCTCCAACTTGTCTAAAACCAGAAATCAATTCTATGTCCAGAAAATAACTTTGTTGCCACTTGGTTTCTATAATAGACAGTTTTAATGGCCTTTAACTCTTGGTTAACATGTCACATTTCAACAGGCTTACTTAACAGGAAATGCAGGATGTCTTCTTGTACTTTGACACTCAATAGCAAGTCCATAAATTACCAGACAAAAGTTAAGAGATTTCTTTCCTTTTATTAGCTTACCCAGTTTAGCAGCGCCCTCTGGTGGGTACTCAGGAAACTGACCCTCGGAAGGGACACTCACAGTTCTCCGCAGGCATCGCCCTTTGGTGGAATCTGTCTGCTGCTCCTGTCCTCCCTCCACAGGTATCTAGTCAACCAAAGGACAAAATGAAAGTTAACAGCGAGCTCATCATCTTTATTTTCTGACTGAATGCTGCTTTCAGTTAAGGAAGGCCGGAGCTTATAATCATCAGAGCAAAGAAGAAATGTAGACAAAGTGCAACATTCAGGTAATGCCACACCCTTTGAGGAAGTTTTTCGTTAAAAAGAAAACGGAAAGATCAAGAATGGTGAGTAAGTAAATTAGCTTACATGAAATATGTACAAATCATATCCAGGTGTGTACCTGTGCTCTGGAAACTCGGAAAGCAAAACAAAATACCCACGCAAACCAAAGATTCATCTACATCAGAAACAGTTCACCAATTCTGATTCTGCTTAATGCTCAACAAGGAAAACAGTTCACCAATTCTGATTCTGCTTAATGCTCAACAAGGAAAACTGGAGGAAAAGTTGACCAGAAGTAAGGTGTTAGATAAAAGGAGCAAAGCTAGACAAGTTTTCTTGAATTTAAGAATCAAGCAAACATAGTTTAAAAAACGCACACATATTTTCAGTGTTTACTTACATAAATTGGCATATTTTTTTCCAGCTCTGAGATTAGTTTTTAAAATTCTATAAAAAAATTTCTCAATGCCCTCCCTTGTGGCACAACGGGTTAAAGCACAGCACTATGAAGCTATCTGTAGTTACTGTAGCGCGAGTTCAATCCCTGGTCAGGGAAGTAACACACATGGTGTGGCAGGTCTCTCCTGTCCTGCCTGCTGCTCCCCTCAGCAGGGTACTTTATTGATTTGCCTGTTCTGCTCCCCACTCTGTCTCTGGTAAATCTACTCACCCCCTGCAGTTCTTACACGCATAAGTAAATAAATCTTTAAGAAAATTTTCTGGCATTATTTGAGGAACATATCAAGTGCTGTGTATGTGGAGTGGGAACTATGAATGCTACAAAAGCTCTCTAATGTCAACAATTCAAAACATTATCAGAGTAAGGAATGACTCTAAGGTTCCTTTTTTCTCCTTGATAATGCTAAATGGCCAAATCATTCTAATTTAGATTTATAGGACAAGGACTTTCACAATGACACATTACTAGTAAACTTTATGAGAAGTGAGAATAGTTTGGTAACATCTTCAAAAATTGGTGCCACAAAGATTGTTACAAACAATGTCACTTTGATTTGGAAAAAAGCATCTTATTCAAATTAATTCAAGCACTGTCACATGTGCAAAAACCTGGTTGGAAGGCCATAAAAAAAACGTTACTTGGTGATTTTAAAAAAAGTTTTGTGTCAATATTCAAATTCCAAGAAATTTCAATAATTTGAGTTCTTGTTAGGTTCTTGTTAAGTACAATGCCAAGGAATTTACATGTGTGACATTATGAGGAAGATTATTGTCATCCCCTTTTTAGAGAGAAGAAATAGTGTGTTCAAATGATTGCAGATTGCAAAGACATGCGTCACATTAACTGATCCATCAAAAGGGAGATGGTTACTGGTTTAATATAAGCCTTCTGCTTTGCTCAGTAATATGACGCCTGTGACTGAGGTCAAGGAAATGATAGCAAGGGAAGTGCTCTGTGTTACTAAGAATCTGAAAAGCAATGTTCGAAAGTCTGTAAGGACTGAAAATTTTCAGTCTATACAAGATCCAAAATCCATTATTTCCTCATTACCATGATTGTGGTTACTTCTTGCATGTCAAGTAAATAAAAGGCAGACTTCTGAAAAATAAGTCTAAAAGGGGGAGACCAAATAACAGTATCACTAAAGACTTGAACTCTTCCAAAAGCACTTTGTAATATAAAACCTTATGAACAGTAATCTAAGTCATCATCCCTTTAAGAATGGAAATTATGTTATGTCTACTTAAACAGGTAGCACCAAGAGGTTAAATGAATCCTTGCTAGTAAGAAAAACAAAATGTAACCCTTATTTGTAGCAATGAATAGGGGTATATTTGGGTCTTTGAACAAAACAATTGAGCCTAGCTAAGTGTAACTTGTTTAGTAATAGCTAATACCTATTATCTAATAAAATGAAGACCTAAGTCATACAGGAAAAAATATTAACTAGTTTTTACATTTTAGGAAGGAATGATCTTGACCTTTTCTTGGAAATACATAAAGTTTATGTATTTAAATAAAAAATGCCTTCTAGTGCCATATATTTTTCTATACCATATCTAAAAAGGAGTATACAGCAAACTTATTTGGGCCTAAAATTCACTTATAGTTATTTTCTCAAACTTTTAATGTAGATTCTGTGTTTTTGTTAAAAATTAAAATATGATCAATGATTTTATTTAAAGTATTGTTCTCAAGATTAGAGCATTGTACTTCTGATTTGGGATATAAGCAAAGATAAACCTGGATTTCTTAAGAATAATTTTTTAAAAGATTTATTTATTTGTGCATACAGAACTGGGGTACAGGCCAGAGGTGCAGCGGTGGTGAGAGGCTTCGCCAGAGACAGAGTGGGGAGCAGAACAGGCCAAGTGACGAAGTATACTGCTGAGGGGAGCAGCTGGTGGGTCAGGAGCAGTCTGCCAGGCCATGTGGGTCACATCTGGGGCAGGGATCGAACTGATGCTAAAGTGGCTTTAGCTTCTCAGTGCTATGCTTTAACCCGCCAACGGGGGCCCTTCTTAAGAATATTTTACACTGTAGTTGTGGCTTAGCTAAAATACTTTTTAAAATATTGTTCTTCTCGTTAAAATTAAAAAGATCATAACTGAAATATCTTTTAACAAACTAAGCTGGAAGTCACAAATCGTAACAATCAGCTAAGTTTAGAAACTCAATTTTAAAAAAATAATCTTATCCATTGTTAATAAAATTTAGCTCACTAGTTCATATTTATTTGTTTATTCCAAATTTCTCTTTAAAAATTGTATGTTCTCCAAGTTATAAAACATGAGAGGGATTTTTTCTTTTCTTTTCTTTTTTAACCTTCCTGACCTGTTCTCCCTAAGTCCTTTCTGTCCTGGGGGGAAGAAGAGGAGAATCAAGCACTTTAATTCATTGCACTGCATTTCAGATGAAGAAAGTAGAACACATTAAAGAGTAAATAGTTCTAAGATATCTAAGTTAAACTAATAACAAAAATCATACCGGATCTCTAAGTCCTAGTCTTCTTTGTTAGTTCTAAACCATCCATGACAATGAAAGAACAACATAACAAAAGTTAATCAGGTTACTAAAAAAACACAGATATATATACAGTTGGCCCTCTACATCCAACCATGGATCAAAAATACATACTATGTGGGCAGGCCTACAATAGTTGTGCCTATACTGAATATGTACAGAGTTTTTACCCTGTCATTATTTCTGAAACAATACAGTATAATAGCTGTTTACACAGAACCAGAGTGTGATTCTGAATTTATCTGTTGTAAAGGGTTTCTGCATCAAACAAAGCAGCAGCTCTTTTGCGAGACTGTTTTAAAACTACTATCTAATAGAGTAAGTCCAAGCTCCCTAATACAGTATTTCAGATTTCCTACAGTCTGATCACTGAGTGTCCATTCTCGGTACACCAAATTACTTGCACTTCCCTAATATATTCTTTATTTTTTTTTTTAACTTTTTTTTTAAAAGATTTATTTATTTATGCATACAGAACTGGGGTACAGGCCAGAGATGCAGGGCAGTGAAAGGATTCACCAGAGAAAGAGTGGGGAGCAGGAGAAGCCGACTGATGAAGCACACTGCTGAGGGGAGCAGCAGGTGGGTCAGTAGATGTCTGCCACGCCATGTGGGTCACCTCTGGGGCGGGATCGAACTGATGCTGAAATGGCTTTAGCTTCTCAGTGCTGTGCTTTAACCTGCTGTGCCACCAGGGAGGGCCCATATTCTTTATTTGTTAATTCAGTGTCTTTTGACTGTTCTCCCAGACTAAAATATTTTCCCTTACTTTCTTTTGTATTCTATCCCTGCCAGGTGAACTCTTATTGCTTGCTAAGGCTTAAGACAGGCATCACCTCTACCAGGCATCTCCTCTCTATCCAGTCCCTTAGGGAGAGATAAGGTGTACCTCCCTTAATGTTCCAATAACAGATCTATTTCTGTCACTATCCTTATTTTATTAAATTCTAATTATTCATCTGTCTAAGCAATTTCACATAAGTTAACAGTTTGTATCTACCACTCTTAAAATAGCTCCATCCCACAAATGAATGAATATTTGATAAGTTGAGATGGAGACCATTTTAAGCAAAGAAAAACGCATAACATCAGCCAATAAGTTAGCAAGCATACAATTCTTTTATTTTGTTTTAGAACATAGAGTAAATCAATTTAGTTAGAGCCTCGGGAGAAAAGGGATAGAAATCCAAAATATATTATGGCTACATTGTGAAGGCTTTAATACCAGGATATGCATAATTCAGAGAGTACTGGGAAACCATTCAAGATTTCTGATCAAAGGAATGGTAGCCTCTTAATTGGACTGTCTCCTTCCTATATTTATATCATCCTCTTCCAATACATCCTACAGATTAATATTCATAACATTTATCTTTGCTCAAATGCCTTCCTTTTTTAAGTTTCCTATGGTAACTGCCCACTGTCAACAACATCTTAGTGACACAGACTACAGTTCTTTAGAATAAATGGATATCTTTCTTTATTCTACCCAATTTTTTGGTGCTATTTGTCAAATGCCATGTTAACATTATATATTATTTTCCCAACTAAGTTTGGTGTGGAGGAAAGAACTGTTCTATTTGCAATTCCTAACACAGTGAATGTGCGTGTAGGAATGTGTTAGATAATATATCTGAAAGTGGTTCTGAATGAAATATGTCATGGATAGTTTACCCCAGGATAAATAATAGTTGGTTTTTAGCTGTCTGCACAACATCTAACTGTTATTTTCAATATATCTGAATGTAAACACTGCTTTCCAAAAAAAGAAAAATGTTTTGTTTAAAAGTGCACTACTACTACTCCGCTTCCTCCACACTAGCAACCAGTTTTTACTTTTTGGTTATTCATTTATTTTAAAGATTTGTTTATTTATACATACAGAACTGGAGTGCAGGCCAGAGGTGTGGGAGGGGGAGGGGGTAGTGAGAGGATTTACCAGAGACAGAGTGAGAAGGAGAACAGGCAGATGTACTGAAACACACTGCTGAGGGGAGCAATGGATGGGTCAGGAGAGGTCTGCCATGCCATGTGGGTTACTCCCCTGGCTGGGGATCTAACTCATGCTACAATGGCTGGGATAACTTCATAGTGCTGTATTTTAATCCATTGCTCCACCAGGGCCTGCAACCAGTTTTTAAAACTCCAAATACACAGTTTGAATGAGAAAAAAACAAAAACAAAAACAAAAACGGAGCCACATTTACCTTTCTTAATGGCTTGTTTTTGCCGAAGAAGTAAACTCACAAATTCAGCTTTCTTTCATATTTTTATATTGGCTGTACCTCAGAGGGTTCATGATTGTCTTCTCTACCATTTCCCTCAATCCCTTAATCTCTAGTTTACTTGGTCTTATCTCTTGCAAGCAAAATGGAATTCAAATGGCCTCCTACGCCCTCTTTGAACTGGGTTGGTGCCAATCCAACTGGGGCCTTTCCTGGCATCCGGGCAGGGGAGCATATTTCATAACACAGAGCAATGTCTATTTGGCACAATTTGCATGAAGCAATTTACTGAACCAACGAGTCATTTCTCAAGGTGATACTCCTGGCAGGCTTCTCTATCGGCATTCTGTCCAGATCTACCCTTCTGCTACATTCCCAATTGGTAATTGGTGTATTTAACACTCTTCCCATGTATATTCCCTGAGCAGACTTTTGCCTTTTTTGAGAGGAAGACTGCAGCGTTAAGAAAGGGCATTAAGAGATCCCACATACTGAATACATGAGTGGTATTAGACTAATATAATCCTCCCACATTCCAGTAGTGCCTGGCTATGGGTTCAGTTTAAAACCTCACAGAACCCTCTTAATTGATCTTTTTAAAACAGCAATAAACACCCACATGATTAGTTGATTAAGATTTAAACAGTTTTTAAAGATAATTTTAGTAGGTAATGCCTTAAATTCCTTGTTTCAGAGAATTCCATACTGTTCAGTGTATTCCAAGGGAGAATTATACTCTCAATGACAGTGTGGGTAAAAGGAAAAAGAATGATAACATACTTAGGTCCTTCCATTAGAAAATGGATTTGTAATCTTTTTCTATAATAAAATTAACAATATTAAATTTACCACTGAGGGAACAAGTATATTATTTTCCTAGAGATTTAATTCTGATTTTTCCACTTTAACACTGGTAGAACACATCTGTCTCAGTCACTGAAATGCTCTAACAAACTCATCACCCCTTATTTGGTCTACTGAGTAATATCCTGACTCACCCTCTTTCCTTCCAATCCCTTTAGTTTTCCACATTATCAACAGAATTACTGTTCTAAGAAGCAAATCTGATGACATCTTTGCCCTGTTAAATACCTTTTCATGGTCCAGATTCTTTCCAGAATAAAGACCAAATTCCTTAAGATGGCCTTCAATGCACTTCATTATTATTAGATTCCTGCCAGCTATCACTTTTCTTGCTGTAACTATATTCCCATATTTCATCAACTCTGAGCATTTGCAGTTTGTCAAAGAGATATAACCTATCTCTTGATTTATACAGAGTCTTATTCTTATTCCTAGTCAAAACTGGGCTATTCTTCCCTACATTTTCGCTAGGTGAGCTTTAATTTGTCCCTAAAGATATGGCTCAATCATGAATTCCTCCAGAAAACCTTTTTTTTTGGGGGGGGCACTTCCCATCTCAGATTATAACTCATGCTAGTGGTTATGTTATCATAAGCTTAAAAAAAATAATTTACTAGGGTAAAATTCACATAATATAAAATACACCAATTCAATGGCATTTTGTACATTTCCAATATTGTACAACCATTACCTCTGTCGAGTTATAAATGGTTATAAATTTATTTTACCCTTTTTGTCCCCCAACAAAACTCATAGTCTGCAACCATAATACTGCACATAACAGATGATCAATAAATAAAGGACTGACATTTTAGAAAACTATGGAATTAATAATCATGTTCTCAGTAGACTCACCATCATATCTTAGAAAATGAGACTCCTCTGAAACTTATAATAAGGAGATATTCAGAAATCACAGCTTTTAACTTGGTTTTTCCAAATTTATTCAGCAAATATTTATTGAGAATTTACTTATGTCCTAGGAACTATTCATCATTGAATAAAAAAGACAAAAATCTCTGCCCTACAATTTACATTCTGGTAGGAGAAAAGAGCCAACAGATATCATAAATTATATAACATTGTAGAAGGTTGCAAATGGCATAGGAAAAAAAAATAATGCCAGATAATTAGATCTAAAACTCTGATTAGAGATATCAGGAGGGGGCTGCAGTTTTATACAGATTATTCAGGGTATGCATTATTGAACAGGTGAAGAGTTAAAGGAGGTGGGAATATAAATTATGCAAATAGCTGAGGGAAGAGTGTTCCACACAGAGGGGAGAGCCTAAGCCAAGGTTTTTTTTTTTTAATGTTCTTAATATTTATTTGATTTTTTAAAAGTAATATAATAGTTTATTTTTACATCATTTTGTGCCTTTTTTCCATCTTAGTTGTAAGCCCTGTGGGCTTCACATCACCAAATCACCTCTGTTCCATCACCATTGTCCACTTCCTTCCTCCCACCATTTTTGAACCCATTCCCCACTCCACCCCTGTAAAATGTCTCTGGTATATAGTTGTTCGTTATTATTATTATTTTCTCCCCTGGTCCTTTATACTCCTGCTGTGAGTGAAACCATCCAGTATTTTTCCTTTTCTTTCTGGCTTATTTCACTAAGCATGATCCCTCCCAGCTCCATCTATGTTGCTGCAAAAGGCATGTGTTTATTTTTTTGGGTTGCTGAGTAATAGTCTATTGTGTATATGTACCACGCCTTTTTAATCCAGTCATCTACTTTTGGGCATTTGGGTTGTTTCCATGTCTTTCCAACTGTAAATAAAGCAACAGTAAACATGAGGGTGCAGGTGTCTTGTTGAATCAGTGTTTTTGAGTCTTTTGTGTAGATACCTAGGAGTGGGATTGCTGGGTCATATGGAAGCTCCATTTTTAGCAGTTTGAGAAAACCCTAACCATTTGTCCATAGTGGTTGTATTAGTTTGCATTCCCAACAGCAGTTTAGGTGAGTTCCTTTTTCCTCTACATCCTCGCCAACCTTTGTTGTTGTTAGTTGTTTTAAGATGTGCCAGGCCAAAGTTTTGAGGCAAAAACATGTCAATGTGATCAAGAACAGTGATGAAGCCAGAATAGAGGAAACACAATAAGGAGAAATTTTTGGCCTTTCAAAATTAGAAGGATGAAGTGATCATTAAGGAGGATGACTTGCGGCAGGTTTGGGAGGGAAGATTTGGGGCTAAGTAGAAGACATGTAGGAGATGACTATGATATATCCAATTAAAACTATGAAATGGGCAGATAGGTATATGAGTTTGGCAAATAGGTAAGTATTAGCATGAGATACAAAATCAGGAAGTATCAGTATTTAAAATTATGATTGGATGAGATTCCTAAAGAAGTGACACATAAAGCCTGGACTCTGTGACACTACCATGCTATAATTTGGGGAGAAGAAAATCTGCAAAAACAACTCTGAATGAACTGCCAGATGCAGCAGGAAAACTAAGATAATATGGTATCATGGAAGTCACTCAATAAGACTGTTTCTAGTAGAAAGAATGAGCCATCAGCTGTACTGAATGCCACTAAAAGACTAAGTATGATGATAACTAAAAACTGACCAATGAATTTAGCAATATGAGGTCACCAGTGAGTTTAACCATAGTAATTTTGGCAGAGTGGTGTGGGTAAGAGTCTGACAGCAATAGATTTAAGAGAGAATGACAGGGGACAAATTATAAACAGCAAGTTTAGCGGTTTTATAAATTCTGACCTTTAAGGGAAGCAAAAAAAGAGCTGGTAATAAAGTAGAAGTGAAGCTGGTAAATACTTATGTTTTTTCTTAAAAGAGAAGAAACAACACTGTGCTTATGGAAATGATCTAGTAAATAACTAAAGATGTCGAGAAGTAAGGGAGAATTACTAGTGACACATACTTGAATAAGTCACAAGTACAGCCACATGCCACTTAAAGAGAGGAATATATGTTAAGAAATGCATTGTTGGGGATTTGGTTGCTGTGAGAACATTACAGCGTATACTTACGTAAAACTAGATGGAATATCCACTACACACCTAGGATTTTGTACACTTAGGGGCCAAGGTAAACAACAACAAAAACAACACAAGGTTACTCAAGCATAAGGGAAGATGATACCATCAGAGTGTGGACAGTTTCTCCATAGTTGAAGGAAGGAAATCAGGATATACTCAAAAAATTTGCTGATGGATGAGTAGACCATGGAATATACAGAAGTTCTTTAAGTGCTTAACTTCCTCAGTGAAATAAGAAGCTAAGTAATTGATTAGTTTTAGTGTGAGGATAATAGAAAAGACATTAGAATAAAGAAGAGGTGAAAAAATCATCATAGAAACCACTGTAAACTGTGTTACTCAAGTCTTACAATGCTCTGCAAAAGTTTTGTTAGTGGTGTGCAATAAACAATTTAAAGAAAGGATATTGAGAGTTCTGCTTTCAATGAACACATACTGGGTTTGCAATTTTATTCCTTCATTTCTTATGTTATGCTGTGTGTGTATACCAAATTGTAATTTGTCATATCTAATGATTAAAAAGTTGAGCTTATAGATTTTGTTTCATTTTTCTTAATAAAAAAATTGTGTGTGTGATGAAGTAGGAGCATGACTAATATTTTACTATCCATAACTTGTGAACCACTAGCTTAAGACAGTGGCACCATAAATGGTATGGGAATATTTGATCATGGTCAAGCGTTAAGGGTTCACATGAGAGTTGCAGCCATTAAATTAGAGACATATCAGCATGGGGGAGAGATTTCTGCTCACCCCCGACCTCCCAGAAAAGTAATGCTGAATGAAGGAAGGGCTGGAGAGAGGAGGAGTGAGATTTAACTGAAGTGTCACATTTCCAAGTGATTATGATAAAGCAAGAGAACGGCAAATATATAGTATAGAGAATGCAGTAAGTAGAAGAATTGACCTTTCAATTCAGATGGAGTAAAGAGGGAAGAGAGGAAGGACATCAGTTGTATAAGGGACAGAAGAGGTAATAGGATAGAGGGATAGGTCCAAAAAAGGTTGGCGCTTTTGGAATAATGGACAAGTTAAAAAGATAGGTGGAGACTGAGAGAATGCCTGTAATTAAGAATATGAAGTTGTGTCAGGGTAGAGGTAAAGATCCATGGAGGCAAGGAGCTCAAGGAATTGAGAGTCAGTGAATTAAGAAATCCATCTTTGTAGACATTGTATTAAGGGTAAAGTGTATTCCCTAAAGAGACAATATAATGAACCAGAGCTCAATCAATAAAATGTAAGGAGTAACTGACAGTTGGAAGATGATTACAACATAAGTTTCAGAATTTGGGCCTTTTAAAGAAAACAAAGAAGATTAGACGTGAAGCAGTATAAGAGGAAAAGAACATCTTCTATAGGTAGCATGGTATGAGGGTCACCAGAGAAAATAGTCATTATTTGACAGGATTTTAGGTAAGATGCAAATTCTCATTTAAAAAAAAAAATTACCCAAGATACTGCCACATAAAATTATTAACCACAGGCTTTTATTTTATGAGAAAAAAGGGGGACCAGGCATAGAAGTCAGCAGTATTTAAACAATGGTTTATAACTTGGTTCTAGATAAGGCATAGTTTTCACCTATTAGCTACCTTAGGCTATTTCATTCTATATAGTACTAAACTGAAAATGTAGGTATGGGCAAAAAGACAGCAAATGACCTCTTCAATATTGTTCCTTATTAATAGCTCTGATAAAAGATGGCTGACAGGTTAAGTTGGTTAAAATGAGCATTTTAATCTTTTTAATTCAAATTGGATGATTAGAAATCTTTAATATTCATACTACGTCTACTACTTAATAGAAACATAGTAATATGTAGAATATCCCCCCCAAAGCTGGCTTTTATTAAACATATTTTAGTAAAATTAAGTTTAATATTAAAATATTGGAAAAGTATCACATGCAAAGAGATGACAATGAACATTTTTCTTTTTAAAATTTTCATTAAAGTAGTATTGGTTTATAACATTATACAAGTTTCAGGTGTACAGTGTTGCAACTAAACACTGAATAGACTGCATTATGAGTCTATCCTCTACTCTGTGACTGATTCCCTTACCAGATTTACCCATTTACAGATTTACCTTCCCTTTGGTAATCACCATTTTGTTCTTACAGCCTAAAAGTCTGCTTTATTTTGTTTTGTTTGTTAATTTGTTTTATTCCTTTACCTCATGGGACATTCTTCAATGACTGTAGAAAAAAACTAAGCAAGTTCTTCACAGAGGGCACTTTAGCTAGGCTGAGGAAATACGAACTGCTATTAGAAAGAGAACTGAAATTGTTTTATTGTTATCCCTTGATTTTATCATATTAAAAAATACTGAGTAAGATTAGGAAGAGAAAATAAAAGCGGTTAAGAAAAAAGTGAGAAAAGGGAGCCAGGATCCACAGAGGAAAATTGAGAAATATAAATATTTCCTTTTTAATGCTTTGTTTCCAACTACTTTTCAAGAGGGATTACTTACCGAATTGATATTCTACCTACAACTTTCTAGTTATTCACATATATTTAGTGGGTATTAGTATTTCTCCTTTGTTGAGTTGTTGTTGCTCCTCCTTCTCTCCCATTATTCCTCTGCTTTGTCAATATCATTGGCACTATCTTTTTTTATGTTGGGGTGGCTAGAAGGAGGATGGTTTTATGGCTCAATCAAATCAGAACAATTTCAACTATCTGATAAACACCAATAAGCAAATAGATTATTCTAAAGCACTATCTGTACAAGTGTTTGAAGAGTAAAATACTAAGAGTGTTGTGTTCAAGAACCATTAAATTTACAGAGACAGAAAGTGACTTATTAGATGTCTATGCTTATTACTTCCTGTGTCTCCCTAGATCATTCACTTTCTTTCTGCCCTTCTCTCCCTTTTTATGTATTTCAGAACACAAATATTTACAAAACACATCAAGAGCAATTTTCCCACTGGCTTCACATTAGGTTTAATCAGTAGATAATATTGGTAAGAAATAATAAGACAGGAGAAAAATGTTAGAGCATTGATTTTTTTTCTTGCTTCCTGTTTACTAGTCATTTTTGTTTGGGTAGAGGTTGTAATTTATGTATATAAACATGACTTTTGTCCTACAGCCCTCTCATGCAACTTCAATTCTCTGTCTTCCAGAACCATTGTTCCCTTTCCTTTCCCTAAAGTTCTAGCTAAGGTAGAGCCACTTTCTGGTGTGGCTTGTTCCTGGGAACTTCAGCACTCTCACTGGTAGGCCCATTATTCAGTTCACACCTCTATAAGTATTCCCTCCTTATCTCTTTTAATAACTCAATGTCTGTGCCCATTTGTTATTTTCAAGGAATGATAGTCCTTCTATTAGAAGGAAAGGATGTCTTGAATGAACTCTATAGATACAGGTTTTGTTGACTCCACCCCCACTCCAGACACTGAAACTATGAATCCCAGCAACACCAAAGGGAGGACTTCTAGGACCTGAGGGCAGAGGTAAGCAGCCATGTTTGTTTAAACTACAAATCCCAGCAACACCAAAGGGAGGACTGCTAGGATTCCAGGGCTGAGTTAAGCAGTCATTTTGGGGTTTTGGATATAAAGATGGACATGTAGGGCTGTGATGCCTCTCTCTCTCAGTCTCAAGGCTGGCAGCTGGTCACTTGGCTTTTGATCAGCTTTCATTTTACTACTGGGGTTCCAGGTCAGCAGAACTAGTAGGACACATTAGTTAACTTGTTTCTCCCTCTCTCTTTCCCTGGGTTGTTCCTTTCCTTTTATTTTTCCCTTGTAAATAAACCCATTATTTACCTTTTTTGTGTGTGCCTGCAGTTGTCTTGAGCGCACAGGTGAGGATCTACAGACAGGCAACCGAAATCACACTGGGTTGCCCGGTAACACTTCTGGGCTATTTTGGAGGCCAAGTCAACACAACCTCAATCAACTCTCATTCCAAATTACTCAACATCACTTACACTATTCCTCCGTGAAATCTGTCCCACCTTGTTGAATGAACACCTTCACTGCCTATCATTATTACATTAGGACCTCTTCAGATTTACCTATAATTTATCATTCCCAAAGTTCCCACTTTCATAAATGTGATATGAAAACTAGAAACTAGAAACAAAAACTAGATTATTTCTCAAGAATTTGGTCAGAAAAATAGTAGCTTTTCCCAGTGATATCTATCTCACCTCCTTCTCTTTGTTGAGCAACACCAACTGGCTGTCTGTGAGTATGCAATACTTCCGCTCCCATGTTGTTGTCTCAGTGTAGGGTGATTGGCCACAAGACAGACGATGGGTGGGTGGCCCTTTCACATCTGTGTAACAAATGAGAAAAACAAAGGCACAATCATTCTGATGCTTAGCAAACTAGTATTTTAAATGTAAGATATGACTTAAATAAAGACCTAAATCTAACAGTGACTCTCAAGGATAAATTTAACTTCCTTGTAAGGAAATAAATGCTGTTATATACACAGGAAAAACTGGTCCTATGGTCTGTAGAAAAGAGGGCTGAAACACTCTTGTTAGCACAAACTTGACTCAGTAATCACCACTTCATATACACTAAAATGATGGGAGGTCAATTTATAGTTAACCAGCATCATTCAAAATAAAGTAGTATAGATGACTCAGAGATAAAAGGAAAAGATACAGCTTCTAGTCTTTTGGAGGAAGGTATTTATAATGTTGAACCAGAACAGAGAAAAGGAAATTACTGACAACCTATGCCTTCAAAATGTCTTTTTCTTGTGACTCATATAATTAGAAATGTTTAAACTGTAGCATTCATTATATTACCACTAGAGGCCAGTAAGATCTTAAAAACATAGAAAGTATTTCCTGAAAGGGATCCAAAGACATGATAACCATCGTTGTTTCTTGGAGGTACAGGTGCACAGTATCAAAACAAAATATCTCAACTCTTCTCAAATGTCTCATTTCTCTATAAGGTATAAGAAAACAGGGGTCCATGGAAATTATGATTATCTTTTTACTTAAAAATATTTTGTTATGAATTATTCACTTATCTGGGCTGTTGTACAACTTGGAACACTATCTCAAAGATGAGTACACATTACAGCCATTAAATAAGATTTCCATGACAGTTCAATATATATTAAAAGTCTTTTGGCCAAGAAGATGAATTTCTCTCCAGAATAAATAGCAGGGATTATTTCTGATGCATTTTTTATTACTACTTAGTTACTGTGCTAAAGGAGAACCTCAAACTGAAAAAATTAAAAAGTAAGCACTATGAGGGTAGAAGAACTATAAAACATAAATAAGAATATTTATCTATTAAATTATTCTTGCTTTCTATAGGCTTTTTAATCACAGGATGATAGGCATCCCTGATAGGTATTCAAGTAGTTTCCTAGGTATTTCATACTATAGCCTCTTAAATATGCATACTGAGCGAAGTTCCACAGAATTTGAACAACAAATTAGTGGTTAGGGCAGTGGGTATATGTTTCCATCTTACATTCTCGACAGTGCCTGATGTTCAGTGCTCCTTCTGGCTTACCTTCCTGGGCTCTCTACAAGTCTATCTCAACTTACTCTCTGCATGTTTGGGGAAGTTATCAATGGCCTCACAACAATTCAAATCCTAAGAAGCAAAAACAGTTATTGGGGTTTAACTGTACAGCTTATAAACGTTCACGGTTTGTCCTTTTACTTCCTTAATTTTCTGCGTCTATGCACGGCAGTACCTGCTCCATCTAGAGTTTCTCTATTCACACCAACTCTCTCTCTCCCACTTTCAACTCTCTTGTCTTTTTTTTTTTTCAAATCTCCTGTCTTTTAACCATCCTTATTTTAAAGTTTTCTTTATACTTCAAAAGTTAAAATCATCACAAAATGCATAAAAGAACTGACTCAATCTTTTTTGAAATATATAGAAGACACTTCCCTATTCTTAAAAGTCATGCCAGATCTGATTTTCTCCACATGATTTAGACAAACAAACGGGTTTGATTTTAACCACAATGTAGGCCTATTTTTAGACCCAAATTCCAAGGCCACTTCAACAGAGTGGGATGCACCTACTTTATGTAGAAATGTGGTGGTTTTGTGGCCTAGACAAGTTTTCATTCAAATGACTAACATCTTATGTAAGTTAGCCATGGGTGACCTAAACTGTCCACTGTAATTTAATTTGAATAGTAATCAGTAATTTTATGATCTCTACTAAGCAAGAGGATACTGATATACTTTGCCCACAAAAATTACAACATAGGAGTCTATATATAGCATAACCCAGAATTCCCAACAAAATATAAACCTACATCAGTGCTGAATTTTCAAAGTCTAAATTCTCATTCCCTATATGATTGTGAGTAATTCTCTTATGATGTCACTCTCATAGGTTCTCTTTCTCCAACCTGAGCTTTGGCCCCAGTTTCATCATGATGTCTAAGCCTTCTTATAAATTTTATAGTTTTAGTTTTACTAATGCTAATTTTTAACCATTATAAGAATATATATCAAGGAAGAAAATAAGACAGATGTTAGAATACATGATTCTGGTTCTCATTTTAGCACTTCTGGTTAGAAGTTTAAGACACTTTAAGTAAAAAGATAAGCTCTTAAAACAATGCATAGATTTAACTTAATCATTCTACTATATCCTGGTGTCTGAGGCTAAATGGACATCTAATGGTACATTAACCTGTATACTAAGACTGTATTAACAGGATAAGCTCACATTATTTCCCTACTTCATCTTACCAATTCTATCAATTTCTCTCTAATGGAATCATGCTCGTGCTTTCTCTCTCCCTCTCTCTTTCTTCCTTTCTTGATGTATTTTTAATTTCTGATTTCTAAATATATTTAGCATTCAATAGAAAAAAGATAAGTTGAATTTACAAATAATCTTATTAGCAAAGTTGGGTACTGGTCTTGTTACAAATGTTGAACAATTTTTATAGACACTAAAAAAGAGAGCGACTCTACTCAAAGCACTTTTCTAAGATTGGATACTAATGAATTCAGACTAGAAATTTTCATTTTGGGGGGAGTTCTTAAAATTATTATGAACTTTTTAGAGGTTTAGTTTATGTGGGTTATGTTTATCAATATTAGCAATATTAGAAATGAAAACAGAAATTCTTAAATTCAATAATGCCCTTATTTCATGTTAATGTAAATAACACATTTTTAGTGAAATGTAATTATTTTCCAAAACAAAAATGTGAGAGGAAAGATACAGTTTGAAATTTTGTAAATCTTTTTAAAGTTTGGTTGAATAGAAGACAGCTGGGTTTTTACATCTGTTTCAACATTCAATTGATTGCTTTATGTTGTTTTGATTGAAGTACATGAAGAAAATCTGGACTTACACAGATATGATAGTTGGGAAAGGGAAGTGGATTTAAATGGCTTTTTTAGATAATTGTGGATCCTTTTTTAAGTACTGTACTAAAATCTGAGAATCAGTTGTTTTTAAAAAGTGAATAAAAACTATATTCTGCCACCATGTCCATGAAAACTTTTTTTTTTTTTACACTGTAACATTACAAATGACTGTCTCTTGAATGGACTTGTACCCATATCCATGAGTTTGTACATTATGTATAATCATTAGAAAATATTGGTTCACTTAATGGTCACCTTCTATATTCTACACCTTTTGTATAACATCAATAAATCACATTCATGAGCTTTCCTGATGGCTCAGGGCTTAAAGTCTCAGGCTCAAGCAATCACCGGCCACTGCAGCATGCATTCAATCCCAGGCCAGGATACGAACCCACATGGTGCAGCAGACCTCTCCTTGGCTCACCCACTGCTCCCCTCAGCAGTGCAGTTCAGTAGATACACCTGGTCTACTCCCCACTCTGTCTCTGGTGAATCCTCTCACAGCTTGCACTTCTGGCTACACCCCAGTTGTCTTTTAGTTGTTCTTTTGAGTAAAAATAATGTTTTATTCAGAACAAGTGGCAAGCCAACTCACAACTCAATTTGTACAAATGTTTCCAGTTATGATAACCATCACACTTCAGTATGCAGCTTAAATATACTGCTCATGTCATCACACAGAATGTTAAAAAGATGTGAGCTGGAGGGTTGAGATTTCATAAATTTAAGGACTTTTGTTGAGTTCTCAAGACTATTATTAAGTAAAACTGGGTATTTTCTCTTTCCTGTATGGACTGAGAAGAATGCCATGATTGCTGCTACTGCATCGGTAGTTTCACTAATAATTACTTCTGCATCATCAGGGCAAAGGTCAATGCAGTTAAAAAAAAAAGTTCCTCTTTTTAGGAAATATATCATCCTCTTGTATTTAGATTCAGGTTGAGTATACTGTGCAAAACTTTCCTTTTGCAGTCACATCTGGCTAACTGGCACAAAACATGTATCTTAGCTTTGATAGGTTTTCCTAAGTTTAATCATTTTAATTATTGATTTAAAGTGCCCTTGAACACGTAGAGGTCACTGTAGGGTCATTAACTGACCTAATTTCGATTTTGTTGTGTTTCATTGAATACGCAGGTGTGAGGAGAGGAAGAGAGATGGAGGAAACTAACTGGTTGGTGAGGTAGTCAGAACACATACATTTCATCATCAACGTGGGTGCAGTTTGCAGTACCCTAAACAATTACAATAGTAGCATCAAAGCTCTCGATCACAGATCATCAAAACAGATATAATAGTGAAAAAGTTTGAAATATTGTGAAATTAAAACAAAATATGACACAGAAACATGAAGTGAGCACCTGCTGGTAGAAAAATGGTATTGATAAAACTTTCTTAATTTGGGCTGTCACAAACCTTCAGTTTGTAAAAATCACGGTATCTGTGCAGTATAATAAAGCAAAGCACAATTATACAAGGTATGCTTGTAACTTCCTTTGGTGTAAGGTCTACTAAGACTCCCTTTGTTGCCACCTTCTCAGTCTCAGTAACACCAGGACCTAAGTGTAAGAATTTTAAGACAGCTCCATCACAGGGCCAATTGAGTGAATTATCTCATAACTGAGCAGTAAGATCCTCGAAGGCATGATTTATTTATAATAGACAATGAAATCTTTGATAAAGGCAAGCAACACTTCTCTTTGCAGTAGATTTAATTTTAGTTTGATGTTATTACCTAAGTATTTTTTAAGAAAGTGGCCAGAATGAGAAATGACTCCTGTGATGTGTCTATCGTGTTTCTCCACCTCACTGATTATCTACACTGCACCTGATCATATGTGCCATGAAATGAAAAGAGTAAGTAATATAGTTTTCTTCTGCTTTGTAGAAATGCAATAAAGTAAAAAGTCCCCAAATCCCCATATTCTACATGCATTGCTTAAGTAACTGGACAGCTTGGGTAACTGAATGTGATGTTATGGATGTCGCAGCTTACAGATGACAGGTGGCAGTCAATCACAGCCTGCTCTTCAATTCAACAGACCACTCATATCTACAGTACATACTCCTATCTAAACAGAAAAATACAAAGTATTCAAAATAAAGTAATTTATGTTCTATTCCTGGGAAGGAAAAAAAAGTAAAATATGCAAGTTTTTCTTAGTGATTATGTTAATATAGTAAAATGTAAGAAAATACTACTAGTCTGCTCCTTAAAACAGTCAGACAGTATGTAAATGATTAAAACTCAATTATCATTTAGGTGTCTTGTGTTCTTGTTACTGAAAGAAGAATGCACTACACTAAGAATTCATCTTAAACACCATTTAGTATTCATTCCTTTCATTATATTTAGTACCTCTTCCTTTATTAATATACCCCCATGCCAGCCTCTTTTAATTGAATCTCATCATTTTCCATTAAGGGCAACTGTTGTGGGGAATTATAGCTTCTAAAGAGATGTAAAAGTAGTTTACCTCTATTGAGAAATCAGTTTCTGAGGTTTTTAGCAATTTGTTATACAACAAATACTGGGTATTGCTCTACCTAAGAGAGCACGAAAAGGCACCATATAAGAATAAAAATTGTTAAAGGTTTGACAGTACTAAAAATCTTTAGTAGCTCTCTCTCTCCCAACAGAATCAGCTGGAAAACAATACAGAGCTAAAAATACATATTTTTCTAAATTGTGATGTGCTTGAATTATAAATCACTAAACATGAAGCAAAAACTATCAAGAAGATAATGTTTCTGTAAGGGATCCTACCAGACAATTCAATTCAAGCAGCTTGATCCTAGCACAGCTTAGCTGACTTACAGTAAAAGGAAAAACCTTTCTTTTCATCAAAAACTACTGACCTCAAATGTGTGGGAGGGAAAAAACACCTATAATATGAGGCTACAATGCAGTAAAAGGAAGCATTTAGCTTTTTCTCTTCAAAACAACAAATGCACCTCTTCTGCAAACCTAATCCACCACTGAATTTATGCTGGATGACAAAATATAATAGGAGACTACATTAATAGTTTAAGTGGAAAAAGAACAATTTGGTTCACATCTATTTTCCAGTTGATTCTCCCAAATATAGTAAGTATCCTTAAAGCCCTAAACACAACCTGTCAAACAATAAGCAGCTAAAAGTAAACATATAAAAATCACTAATATTTCACAAAATTATTAGTAAGTACATGTGAGTAGTATACAGTATCAGAGAACAGTTACATTTCATTTTATACTGCAAATAAGCAATGTAAGGTAAATAAACAACAATCTGTGAAAGGTATATAAAGAATGCAAACAACATTTAACAAAGTAAAATTAGCTAATAATGGTTTCTAAAATGTACCCTATCATAATTTTATTTTTTCACATAAATAGATAAAAATCACATGCATAGTACATGGAGACGTGTAAAATTTGTTTTTTTATTTCTCACTAGCCTTTATCATGTCCATCTTTCCTCCTTATGTAAGAGTTTTTCTGTTCTTTCTAGGCTCACCTACTTTTCACAGGCTTTTCCATAAAATTAAAAGATATTTATGCTTGAAACACAATGCCATCAGGTAAATTACTGACAAAGGATGAGAATTTACTCAATATTTTCTTGCTTAGATTCATATGCAATTTTTAGCTTTTGGCAGGAATATACAAGACAGTTTCTTTCAGTGATAATTCAATTTGAATAATCAATTTTAGGTGAAAATTTTCCAAGTTACTATTGCAAGTACTTGATCATGGAGAGTTCAAATATCAAGGGATATAATCACATTACAGACAGTGGAGAGGAAAGAATGAACAGGGGAAGCAAATAATGATGATTTAGGTGAAGAAATAAAAAATCATAGGTCAGCAGAAAAATGCACAGCACAGGAAGAGGGGGGAATTGTTTGGGAAACAAATCAGACTTGAATGATACCTTAAAAGGTCAGTAATCACACTTCCCTCAATTCATAGCTCAATAAAATGAGGGCTGGAGATAAAAAAAAAAATGATCTGCTCAAAGTGACATGTATAGCACAATTATCTTATTATTATTATGAACTAAGATGTTTTTCTAGAATATCAATAAAACTTCTTGTTTTGCATGAAATAGTCTATAAAGCACTATAGTAAACCCTGGTGATAAAATTTAACAGGAAACAAGATAGACGCAACTCAGAAAAGTTAGGGAACTTAAACTAAGTATCAAGGTTGAATACTCTACAATTAATTTCAACAATTATAAACACTATAAAAAGTAAGGGTACTGTGAGAGCATATAATAACAGCAACAGACTATAGTCGGGACATTACTACAGCTGCAACCATGGTTAGCGGTGGAGAGAAATTTGCATCAGCATCAGTATTAGTATTTTAGGCAAATAAAATCACAGGCCCAAAAATCCTTAAGGAAGTGGTTCTGTTCCTCCAACTATCTCAGAGGGCTGCCCCTATGGCTAATGTAGAGAGCAAAGAGCCAAGTGAAGCATTAGGTGGCTGACAAAACAGTCAGGGTCAGGATTATATAGAGACCTTAAGACTGGCTTAGCTTAGCTTTCTAGCTTCCATTCTTGAGCCAGGAAGGGCAAACTCTAAGGCATCCACACCTTCCCAAGTTTGTGTGCCAAAGATCCTCTATTCCTGATGGTTCACCCAGAATCATATGGCTGTCTACCAAGACTTGAAAAAAAGGCAATGAATGAATATGTCAGCGCCTTTAGTTCTGCATTTCTGGCTATGATACGTGCAGATTCACTTTTCCTAAGAATCTTATGCAAGAACAGTTTAGAAATATTTGGAACTATAAGTTGAACAATTATACAAAGTCCTATTGCAACATGGGAATCACTGATATTTCATAGGGGCATTTGTTTTTTATTCTTAAAGTACTGCTTTTTAGTTTGGTATCCAACCTCCCCTAACTTGTGGAACTTGTTACTTTACAGAATATTTCATTATTCCATAAGATAGAGGAAGAATGCCAAGAGGGTGCATGCTTTTGGCATGATACTTTTTCCGTGCCATAATTGGGACTACCTGGAACCTTTTTCATGTATAAACTCATACCACAAAAAATATATACAAATATATTCATGAAATGCGTTATAAAGTTCAGGCTCCACTTGAGTTAGAGGCAGAACATGCATATCCGCTGGAAACAGTAATTCTTGGAACTGGATTGTCCGCTGGAATCATATTTTATGTGATCACATTTTATTTTGGGTATGGGTGACCATTCATTTAATAGGAACCACTGCTGTCCATCATGGTTATGATAGTCCCATCAACCCTTTAAATCTCATCCTTTTCTGTGCTGTTTCTCAAATCATGACTTGTACTGCTTGATCTTTGTGGGGGAACTTAGCTTCAACATTAACATGACGGGACAGAATCTTTGGGAGAGAATCTCAATATGCTGCCTACAAGGAAAAGATGAAGGAGCTTGAGAAAATGACTTACTATTTCATATAAACGTTCCTGAAGATACTTATTTTCTTGACCCAAAGGAAAATAGTGCTTTTTGGGAGCTGAAATAAATGTGTCCACTGGCTGCTAAGTGATATGAAGAGTATTAATAGCCTTTCATTGTCTTCCTATTAAGAACTGTTTATACTTCACATCCAAGTTCTGGATGGGTAGAAGTAAACAAATATTTAAGCATAATCCACATGAGAAATTTTTTAAAGGTCATGTTGCTAACCTTACAAATGGTTTTAAGTAAGAAATATGAAACTATGTGTTTCCCTCAGTAATACACTAGGCCTAAAGTTGTGAACCCATTTAATAATTATCACCTTTCACAGGTGCTATTGCCAAGACAGAGTTAGATTTGGTACATAGAGCACTAACATAAAGTAATGGGGGTAATTGGGGGTATACACAAACATTCAATTCATAATAGCAAACCAAAAAAGCAAGAAAGAAACAGCAGGACACCAACAAAAAAATATTGAAAATGATGAAAAGAAATAGGAGGCTGCTAATTATACAATGGATATAAGCAGTTCAGATTATACCAGTGAGACTAAAAGGGATTGTCATGCTGAAGGCTGTACCATCTTTTGAAATTACTGGAGCATTTATCTAAATGAACTAAGGATGTAAATAAAAAGAAAGGATGACTTAAGATCCTAAAAACAGGGAATTCAATCGAAAGGAAAGGTAAAGGGAATTCCAAGAACGACAGTAAAGGGAACTCGGATGACAGCTATTCAGGTAATAGCTAAATATAAGATTAGTGGTGGCAAGAAGTATGATCCAAGAAAAAAATAAAGTGAAATAAGGCTGTCTCTGTTAATTGTTTGCTATTATTGACTTTGACTACTGGGCTGTAAGACAATGGAAGAATAAATCATAAACACAAAAAAATTTAAACAAATGAAAAAACAAGACCTCAAAAAAAGGGACAAGAAGATAGAAAATGCTATTCAATCACAACTGATGTATAAAAGGCATAGTAATGTAACCAACTGAACACTGATTTTTTTTTTGAAGACTGATCTAAAAAAAAAATACTACTCTGATGAGGAAGCTGGGATGATGATTACTGTATAAATGGTAAATGCTCATATACCATAATCAAAATATTTAAGAAAGAAATAAAATCAATGGGAAAAAAACCAGTAGAGGTATTTGCATACTATTTAGCACTAAGAAATGCAAACATAAAAAGCTAGAAGAGTCATGACTTCTTGTCTTAGTAAAAGGGGACAAGGGTGAGGAAAAAAACAATTCTATTAAGAAAAGGGTAGAAAACTTATTTGAAAAACATTGGCATAAAACTTAACCACTTCATAATAAAGAATACCCAAATGTCCATTTAACATGTAAAAAGGTGTTCACCTTCATTAATCATCAGGAAAATATAAATGAAACCATAGTGAAATATCACTCTATGCCCAACAGAGTATCTAAAATGAAAAAGTTTCAAGTGTGGTGAGGATGTGGACGAACTGCAGGTGGATATGTAAACTGGTACCATCACTTCAAAAAAACTCTTTTTTGACAACTTTTAGTAAACCTGAACAAAGAAGCTGTACTGTCAGAAACATATCCAACAGAAATGTGGACACATTTTCACCAAAATATTCATATGTAGGAAAGCACAGACAAGGACTATTCACAATAGTCACTATTAGAAACAAAATGACCAACGAAGGGACAATTTATTGTGGTAATTCACAAAATGGGAGTATTATATGTGAATGAGAATGAAAGTCAGAGAACTAAATTGTAACATGTATGACACAGATATAATAGTGATCAGGAAATAGTGTGATTTTGTGTGTACAGTTAAACACATTTAAAATTAATCTATGATATTAATGCAAACAAGGTAGGTACTTCTCTTTCAATGTGCAGTGACTGGGGAAGGATGTAATGTGGACTTCTGGGGTTCTAGTAATGTTCTGTTTCTTTAGCAGGGCACACATTACTCATATGTTGACTTTATGTAAAGTCATCAAGCTTTGCATTAAGCTATAAGCCTTGTGCACTTTTCTCTGTGTTCATTTTATTTCAATTAAACATTATATTTCAGGGCTCTCCCTTGTGGCGCAGCAGGTTAAAGCACAGCACTAAGAAGCTAAAGCCTCTTCAGCATGAGTTTGATTCCTACCCTACCCCAGAGGTGATCCACATGGCGTGGCAGACCTCTCCTGACCCACCTGCTGCTCCACTCAGCAGTATACTTTATCAGTTGGCTGTTCTTTCCCCCAGACTATCTCTGATGAATCTTCTCACCACCCCTGCACTTCTGGCTGGTACCTCAGTTCTGTATGCATAAATAAATAAATAAATCTTAAAAAATATGTCAAAAAGATTCTAATTCAACCTTTTATAAGTTGTGTACTCTTGGACAAATTACTCAAACTAATTTAACTTCAATTTCTTCATCTCTGAAATAAAGGTAGCAAAACACTTACTCTTGTAAGGACTTTTGTGAGATGCAACTAAGATTATACAAAAGGTGTATAACAAAGGGCCTTCCCATACTAAACACACAATCAAAGGTTATTTTTCATATTACGAACTATTGGGCATTTTAAAAGAGAGGGAATGACTATATTGTTCCATTTTGAACAAATTTGACTTACATGATACAATGAATTTAGCTGTGTAGATAGATGACTAGATTCAAATCTAGCATTTATGATTTCCAAGACTTGGGGGAAGTGATTTAACCTCTCTGAGATTTCATTTTCCCAATTACAAAAGGAAAAAGGATCACAGTTTTGTTCATGTCCATGTTTAGAAAAAACTGTAAACACAGATTAAAAAAATGGAACAGTGCCAAACAAAATGTTTGAAACTCTATGTCTGTATTTTCATGTGTGCATATGTGTGTGAATGCATGACTTATTTTAAAATATGAACACTAGTAGTGGGAAAAACTTATAAAAGAGCTCAAAATGGATGCTTTAATGAAACTGGCTGGGGCATGAGAAACACTAATCTTTTTCATTTCAATCCTTGTTGAAAGACTTGTAACCATGTACATCTACTACTTTGACTTAAGATTAAACTTTAAAATAACACTATTTTTTTAGTTAAGTTTTACTAAATTAGAAAATAGTTAAAGGGAAGTTGCAAACTAAGTTAATCAAGATCAACTCAGGGATAAAACAGGAAGACAAACTTTAAAGTACTTTAGTACCCCACAAGTCAACATCTCAAACGCAGTACGACACATGAATGACCTATAAAGCCTAACTTCGAGTCCACAGATACTTAATCTATAGTTAGAGAACCATTTGTTACTAAGGGACCAGTATTTTTGACTATTTCAAGTCTACTGAAAGCCCTTAGGAATTATGCTATATGGCTTTTAAAAAAACATATATCTAAGTAGCATTTGGAACATCAGATTGAAACTCATACTTCTCATATGACTCTCCTCGCGGTTTGAATTTCCCCCATAAGACAACTACTGCCGAATCTGAATATACAGGAAAGTGATACTCAGAGTGCCCTGGCACATAGGCTACCATTCTTATGTAGAGCAGGTTAAGTCAAGGTAATTTTCAGCACATGTGAATTGCTTATGAAAAGTCTACCAAAGCACAGACATTTGGCAGTGTGAGATCACTAGTTATAACAGGACCCCAAGTTCCCCACAATGGTTATTTGAGTGAATTAACACATTAGAACAAACCAGAAAAAAATTCTCAATCTGTGGCACACAAAAGAAGGTCAATAAATGTTAGCTTTCATTACTGTCACCATTACTGAGAGGCATCATGTTGGTGAAGTGGACTCTGGCACCAAGGAGCCAAACTGACTGAAAAGGAATCTGGTTATGATAGTCTAGTCAAGATACTTGAGCTCTTGGTGTCTCAGTTTCTTCACTTTTAAAATTGGGACAAATGGTTTCTACTACACAGGGATGTGGTAAAGACTAAATGAGAAATGTCAAGCATTTATAAAGTGCCTAGTCCTTCAGTAAATGTTGGCTCTTGATATTCATTTTACTTTATGCATCTAAAATAACTGAATAATTTCCAGTTCAAAACTACTGGAGCTAAAAATATTTTTTTATCAAATTCATTTA
The DNA here is from genome assembly GCF_000260355.1 of Condylura cristata. NCBI lineage: Eukaryota > Metazoa > Chordata > Mammalia > Eulipotyphla > Talpidae > Condylura > Condylura cristata. The sequence goes on along the minus strand of NW_004567125.1, from coordinate 21,761,082 downwards.
TTTTTTTACATCATTGTAATTTTTGTACTGTATTTGATTTCTCCCCGTTAGTTCTCCCACCACCCTAGCACCAATGATCACCACAGTCCTTTGTGCTCTTCCCTCCCCTGTTTTAACCAAACAGCAGAGAAGAAAAATAACTGACTTAGAGCATGGAAGACCTTAAGGAGTATATGACATATGTAAACAAAATATCCTTGGAACTATTGGGGGAGGGGGGTGAGATCAAGTATCACTGGGACTGATTCTAATAAATGACTATGCCATGAATCCAATCATCATTTCAGATGTAAATTTTACAGAGGAAGAGTCAATCAGCCTATAATTCCTTGGCCACAAAAACAATGATAACCTGATGTAAAATATAAGGGCAGAGGCCCTCCCTGGTGGTGCAGTGGGTTAAAGCACAGCACTGAGAATCTAAAGCCGCTTCCGCATGAGTTCAATTCCCACCTGCCCCGGAGGTGACCACATGGAGTGGCAGACCTCTCCTGACCCGCCCGCTGCTCCCCTCAGCAGTGTACTTCGTCGATCTGCCTGTTCTGCTCCCCACTCTGTCTCTGGTGAAGCCTCTCGCCGCCCCTGAGCCTCTCATCTGTATCCCAGTTCTGTATGCACAAATAAATAAATCTTAAAAACAACAACAATAAAAAAAATATATAAGGGCAGAAACATTTAGTAGTGTGTTAAGAGCAACATACATCATTTAAGTCAGTCCACCAATTGCGTGACATAGAGATAGAGGGATTGCTGTAATCTAATTTATTAGGTCAAAAACTCCCAATTCTGTCTGTAAACACCACAAGCTAATGACTGAATTTGAGAAGAGCAATTAATCCTCATTTGTTTCTCTACAAGTTTCAGTTTCGATTAGAATAGCAATGCATATACTTCTCAAATGCAATCACAAGAACGTAAAACATCAAGAAATTTGCCAGGTGATTTTTTCATATTTACAAAAAATTGTTGATACAAACTTAAAAGATTAAGGAATGGATAGCAAGGTGGTTAGTGATTCTTAATCTTCAAGTCTGAAAAAAATCACACAACATGTAGTACATCTTAGTTCCTAAGGACATTCAGGTGCTTTTTAAAAGCTATCTGAACTCCTTGTAGGTCCATAAACAAGAGATCCATTGTGTGGATCTGTAAATTGTATGATGTCATTGAAATACAAGCACCAATTGGTATCACAAACAGTTTGTGTTTCCAAGGATACCAGGACATTTAAATACCCTGCAGTTGCACAAAGCCCAGGAGCAAGACCTTGCTAACAATACAGTAGCCTGCTTGTTTTCTCTTTTTAATCATATTCCAACAGATAAAAAGATACTGATTTTGCCCCAATAACTTGTCCAAATAACATACTCAGGAACATTCTTCATTCAATTATTCATTTTTATATTTTTATTAAGACAGCAAAAAAGAAGATTAAGACTTTACATAGCCCCATTAATAGACCCTTGAAAGGCCAGTCTGGAGTCCTTTAATGAAACTTCACTTACTGACTTCTAAATACTATACACAAAAACTTAATTAATAAAGTTTAATTCTTACAATAATGCTTTTCTATTTTATAGAATACCATATTCGTAACAGAAAAGTATTTCTACCTTGTATGCTTTATTGGAAAAGATATTTTTGCTATTTAATATTAGCCTTAAATTCACATATGAATTCAGTATGTAAATTTGTTTATTCCACCTGATATAATGATTACAACATAGAAGTAAAATAAGCTTGAAGTTATTATGAGTAACTGTCTTTTTGTTAAAAGTTAAAGGCTTGTCTTTATATAATGATCCTGTTAAAAGTAGGTACTACTTAACAGCAAAACTGTTGAAAAAGGTCTACAGCTAAATAACTCAGGTATTTATCCAGAGATTTGGAGATTTCCAGAGTTCTTATTTTTCAATTTAGGAGATAAATATATATAAGAGACAATACATATACTTCTCAAAATGGAGACCAAAAAGAAAAACAGAGAGAATTCACAAAGACCAAACTTAAGAGAGTTCCCAAGAGCTATCTGATGAGGATGGAAGCAGCAGGGAGTATTGAGCTACATGAAAGGAAAGCAACCCATTATTTTTTCTCTCTTTATAATGTCAGAGTTAGACTGTTACAATATCAAAAGATTACAGAACAAAGAAACTTTCTATTTAGTCATTTAATATACACAGTCACACACATATTTAAATAATGCCATTTATTACAAACTCTGTTAGAGGAAAACTGCATTAGGTGTCTACTTAATATCTTAAAGTAAGTTGCTAAGTATATTTTAGGGAGTTTATACATTGCTTAGTACTTTTCATATTTAGTACTTAGTACATCTAAAACGTAGATGTAGATTATTACATTGGTCTAATACTTAAAGTTAGAATCTCAAGAAGAATCAAATTATTTATATAAGTGGTTTAATTAACCACACTTAATTTGTAATACAGTAGTGTGAAGAACTGAATCGTTTGTGTAAAGCATCAATTACAAGACTCTCAAAATATAGCAGATACAAATTTTAAGCTTTTTTACTCTACCCCATGTGTTTTATACAAGTCTTCTAGAGCCTCCAAAAATAACAACTACTGAATGTTAGCAGTTTACATGTTACAACGAAGAAGAAGAAAGGTAGTTATCAAATTTAGTGAGGTAGGAGAACAATTTTAAAGGAAAAAATGTGTAAGATACAATTATCCATGAATAATTACAGGAAAGAACCAAGCCACAGGCTTCACGCTTTCCAACTCACCATTAAGTTAAATGTTGCAAAAGTGTGTAACTTTATCAAGCCAACATTTATTTCAAATACATTTCCGATAGACCAATCATAAGATGTGACTAAACATACTTTACTTTTATCACATTTACTTTTTGTCAAAATAAGAACCTACTTAAAAGTAACTCTTTAAGTGGCAGCACCTCATCTTTATGTAATAGTGTATAATTTCTAAATTAAAAGTCAGTTTCATATTTAATGAACGTGCTTTCAAAGTGTCAAGTCTAGTCAAGAGATAATAAAACCAAAGTAGATGTAGAAAAGCATTAAGGTTAAAACAGCTAAAATATTACTCAATCACTTCTATAATTTCATAGATAAAGCCATTATATACAAGTGGAGATAAGAAAGAATGAGCAAAAATGTTCAGGAACCAGAATTAGCAAGGGAGAAACACAGGGTAAAGAGGAAAATGACAGGATGTTACTACTAGAGGCTCAGCAGGTTGGATCCTTCTCTATAACTGCAGACCAATTACCAATCTGTCTGTTCTTACAACCAGAAAGAACTATCTCTTCAAAATTATCTGTATCTAGAGGTTTGAAGTATATGAACATTTTACTACATAAAATCTCAGTCTTGTAAGAAAGATAATATACATGTCGGGTTTATTGTTGATATATAACTCAGTGCACTGATATTATGGACATAGAACCAGGATCTGAAAGCATGACATTTTTTTAAATGTGCCACATTTTATCCGCTACAACTTGGTAAATATTCTTTAGAGTGTCTCACGTCTTTGGTTAAACATTTTTGATAATGTTTTGTTTTGTTATTTGTGGTTCCACATGACTTTTAGGATATTATTTTCCTTGAAAAATGTCATTGGAATTCTGATAGGGATTGCATTAAATATATAGATCACTTTGAGTGGTATGAACATTTTCACATTAGCTAGTACTTCTAATTCATAATCATTGTTTTGATTTTATTTATAACTTCTTTGATTTCTATCATCAGTTTCATACCTTTCAGTGTATAGAACATTTATATCCTTGGTTAAATTTGTTCCTAAGCATTTTATTCTTTTTGATGCACTTTAAACAAGACTTTTCTTAATACCTCTTATGATGATCAGTAAGTTTAGAGGAATGCAATTGACTTTTTTTTTTTTAAAGATTTATTCATTTACACAGAACTGGGGTACAGGCCAGAGATGCGGAGGGTAAGAGGATTCACCAGAGACAGAGTGGGGAGCAGAACAGGCAGATCAATGCAGTACACTGCTGAGGGGAGCAGCGGGCGGGCCAGGAGAGGTCTGCCGGCCATGTGGTCACCTCCAGGGCAGGCGGGGATTGAACTCATGCGGAAGTGGTTTCAGCTTTTTAGTGCAGTGCTTGAAACCCACTGCGCCACCAGGGAGGGCCCACAATTGACTTTTATATACTGATTTGTAACCTTCAATTTTACTAATCTTGTTTATTAGTTCTAATAGTTTTTGATAGGTTCTTCAGTGCCTTCAATATACAAGATCATAGATCTGCAAAAAAAAAATGTATTACTTCTATTCTGATTTGGATGGCTTTATTTTTTTTTTAAGATTTATTTATTTATTCATTCAGAACTGGGGTACAGGCCAGAGATGCGGAGGATGAGAGGATTCACCAGGGACAGAGTGGGGAGCAGAACAGGCAGATCGACGAAGTACACTGCTGAGGGGAGCAGCGGGCGGGTCAGGAGAGGTCTGCCACGCCATGTGGATCTCCTCCGGGGCAGGTGGGGATCGAACTCATGAGGAAGTGGCTTAAGCTTCTTAGTGCTGTGTTTTAACCCGCTGCGCAACCAGGGAGGGCCCTGGATGACTTTATTTTTCTTACTTAATTGCTTTAGGAATTCCCAGCTAGAATAACAGTGATGAGAGTGCGTATCCCCTGTCTTATTGCTAATCCCAGAGGAAAAGTGTAAACCTTTTCATTGTTGAGTATGTTAGCTGTTGGCTTGTCACCGAAGGGTTGTCACTGTATTGCCATATATTACTTATACACCTAAGTCATGGGAATTTTGTCATGAAAGATGTTCCATTAGTCAAATACTTTTTCTGCATTTGTTAAATATTATCTTATGATTTTTGCCCTTAATTTTGTTGATGTGCTAGCACATTGATTAACTGGAGGAAGTTAAACAATTCTTGCATCCCAGAAATAAATAATTTTCTTTTAATATATTGTTGAATTTAGTTTCCAAATATTTAGTTGAGGATTTTTACATCTATGTTGATTAGGGACACTGTCCTATACTTTTGCTCATTTTGTGTGTTTTTTTTTTTAGTAATTATCATATCAAGGTAATGCTGGCCTTGTAATATAAGTTTGGAATTATTTCTTCTTCTAATTTTTGGAAGAACTTGAAAAGGTTTAGTGCACATTCTTTAAATGTTTGGTGAATTCAGCAATAAAGCCATCTGGTCCTGAATTTTTCTTTGTTAGGAAGATTTTGATTACAGATTGAAACTCTTAACTAGTAATTGTTCTGTTCAGATACTCTATCCTATTCTATTTTTGTAGGTTCTATCTAGTTATTCAATTTGTGGTATATAACTGTTTAATCTCTATTTATCCTAGTTCTATCTTGGTAGATTCTATCTAGTTATTCAATTTGTGGTACATAATTGCTTAATCTCTTCTGAATTTTGTATTTCTGTACATGTAATCCTTTGAAATACCTCTTTTACATTTCTGATTTCGAGTGTTTTTCTTTTTAGCGTACTTTATATTTTTCCAATTTTATTATTGTTTAAGTAACAGATTTTAGATTCACTAATCTTTTCTTCTGTTTTTCTAATTTCCGTAAGATATATTTCTGTTCTGATTTTTGCTGATCTCCTTTCTTCTACTAACTTTTGGTTTTATTTAATCTTTTTCCCCCTAGTTTCAAGACATTAAGTAAGATGACTTGCTTGGTATTTTTATATTTTCTTAACATAGGAAATTAATACTCAGATTACCATCTTACAACTGTTAAGAATAGTGCTTAATTTTCACACACTTGTGAGTATACTGGTTTTCTTATTATAACTGATTTCTAGTTTCAGACCACTGTAATAATTAAGAATTGCTTTGCAACCTCTCATATATATTTTATATGTGTGTGTGTGTGATTTAATTTATCCTGGAGAATATCCTACATGCACTTCAGAAGAACGCTCATTGTTCTCTATTAGATGGAATTGTCAATATATGTTTGTTAGGTCAACCTAACCTAACATATAATTTGAGACAAGGTTGTAGTTCCTAATTGATTTACTTTGAAAGTGGATATTTAAGTCCCCCATGCAAGAGGGATGGTGTTAGAACAGGATCAGCATAGTGGTAGAGGAAATAAAGGAAGCTCCTACTGGAGGAATATTTTAAAAAGACAGATTTGATTAGGAACTGAGTTGGATCATAGAGAGGGGAATTTAGATATTAAAGTAACCGCAATTTCTGCATTGCCAAATTGAATGGTAGGCTCTGATTTTATAATGTACTTGGCATTTGGTCATTTATTACTATTATTAGAAATGTTTGCCTTTCATTTCTATCTAAAAATTCCTTCTTGAGTTTTCTTAGCCAAAGTCTTTGTTCTGATCTTAAGAGTGGATAACACGAATTTGTTCCTATTTCTTCAAAAGCATTTAGAGATTCCCAATTAAAGAAAAAAAAAAGGAGGATTGACAGTCCAAAATCACATCAAAATTTAATCTTTATGCAACTTTGATATTAAACAGTTTACATTTTATTTAAATGTTAACATTCATATATGTCAACATTGTCATGTATCTCAGATAAGCTATTTATTTCCATCCTAACAGTCTACTCCAAGTATAAGTGAATAGCAAGATCCTAGGATGACTGTATCATTTGAATATTTATGATCACTGTTACTTCACTTTTATACTTAAAATGCTATTTATATTCCTTAAGTTTAAAACACTTTTATTTTCTTTTCAAAACATCTTTTAAATGAAAATTGTTCCAGGCTAAATCATAATCTTTTTTTTTAAATTATATAAAATAGCTTATTTTTACATCATTTTGTGCATTTTTCCGTCTCATTTGCAATCCCCTTGGGCTTCCCATCACCGAATCACCCATGTGCCATCACCATAGTCCAGTGCATTTCCCTCCCCTTGCTGTTTTTGATCCCATTCCCCATTCCACCGCTCAAAATGTCTCTGGTATATAACTGTTCATCATTAACATCATTTTTTTGCCTGTTCTATTATATTCCTGCTATGAGAGAAGCCATCCAGTATTTTTCCTTTTCTTTCTGGCTTATTTCACTAAGCCTGATCTTTTCCAGTTTCATCCATGTTGCTGTGTTTCTTTTTGGTTGCTGAGTAATATTCCATTGTGTATATGTACCACATCTTTTTAATCCAGTCATCCATTTTTGGGCATTTGGGCTGTTTACATGTGGTTCCAACTGTGATAAAACAGCAATAAACATAGGGGTGCAGGTATCTTTTTTTTGAATCAGAGTGTTTGTGTCTTTTGGGTAGATACCTAGGAGTGGGATTGCTGGGTCATAGAGAAGTCCATGTATAGCAGTTTGAGGAGCCTTCAAACAGTTTTCCATAGTGGCTGTACTAGTTTGCAGTCCCATTAGCAGTGCAAGAGAGTTCTTTTTTCTCCACATCCTCACCAACATTTGTTGTTGCTAGTTGTTTGAAGATGTGCCATTCTCACTGGGGTGAGGTGGTATCTCATTGTGATTTTAATTTGCATCTCACTTATTACAAATGATGTTGAACATTTTTTCATATGCTTGTTGGCCATTTGTGTTTCCTCTTTGGAGAAGTGTCTTTTTAGCTCTTCTGCCCATTTTCTGACGGGGTTGTTTATTTTTGTTGAGTTTCATCAGTTCTCTGTATATTTTTGTGATCAATCCTGCATCGCTAGTTTTGTGTGTGAAATTTTTTTTCCAATCAGTAGGATGTCTGTTTGTTTTCTGTATTGTCTCTTTTGCTGTACAGAAGCTCTTTAACTTGATGTAGTCCCATCTATTTATCCTTGCCTTCACTATTGTTGGTTGGGTGTTCTGTCTTTAAAGATGTCGCTGAAGTGTATGTCGTGTAGTGTTTGGCCCATCTTTGCTTCCAGGTGTTTTATGGTTTCCGTTCTTATGTCTAGGTCTTTAATCCACTTCGAGTTGATTTTTGTGTCTGGTGTGAGGTAGTGATCTAGTTTCATTTTTTTGCATGTAGCTTCCCAGTTTCCCTAGCACCATTTGTTGAACAAACTTTTTTTGTTCCATTTTGTCTTGTTCCTGACCTCAAAGGAAAGGCTTTCAGCTTTTATCCGTTGAGGATGATATTGGCTGTGGGTTTGTCATATATGGCTTTTATCATGTTGAGGTATGTTCCTTCTATTCCGAGGGCCTTAAACATAAATGGGTGTTGATCTTTGTCGAATGCCTTCTCTGCATCTATTGATATGATTATGTGGTTTTTATTTTTCTGTTGGTTGATGTGATGGATTACATTAATTGATTTTCTGATGTTGAACCATCCTTGTGCTCCTGGGATAAACCCCTTTGGTCGTGTGTATTATTCTTTTAATGCATTGCTGGATTCTGTTGGCTAAGATTTTGTTGAAGATTTTGCATCAGTGTTCATCAGGGAGACTGGTCTGAAGTTTTCTTTCTTTGTGTTTTCTTTGTTAGGTTTTGGCATTAGTGTGATTTTGGCTTCATAGAAAGTATTTTTTGGATGAGTCTGTGTAGAATAGGCACTAGTTCTTTTCTGAACGTTTGGTAAAATTCATTTGTAAATCCATCTGGTCCTGGGCTTTTATTTTTGGGGAGGGTTTTGTTACTTCTTCAAATTTCTTGCTTGTAACTGGCCTGTTTAGTTGTTCTATTTCTTCTTTAACTAGCTTTGGGTGGTTGTAGAGTTGTAGGAATTTGTCCATTTCTGCTAAATTGTCAAACTTGTTTGCATACAGTTGTTCATAGTATTCTGATTATTCTTTTGATTTCTGCTGGATCTGTTGTGCTTTCTCCTCTTTCATTTATGACTCTGTTTATTTGTGCTTTCTCTTTTGTGTGTGTGTGTGTGCCTGGCTCGTGGCCTGCCTATCTTGTTTATTTTTTTGAAGAACCAACTTTTGGTTTCATTGATTTTTTTTGACTGTTCTTCTAACATACATTTCATTTATTTCTGATCTGACTTTTATTATTTTCTGTCTTCTGCTGGCTTTGGGGTTATTTTGTTGTTCTTTCTCCAGTTCTTAAAGATGGGACATTAGGTTGTTTCTTTATGTGAGCCTGTATTGCTATATATTTTCCTCTTGTAACTGCTTTTAATGTGTCCCATAAGTTTTGCAGACTTGTGTCGTCGTTGTTTTTCTTCTCCAGGTATTTTTAAATTTCTTCTTTGATCTCTTCATTTATCCAATGGTTCTCCAGTAGTGTGAGTTTCAGTAGGTGGGTTTCTTATCTTACTCATATGGTTTATTTCTAGTTTGATTCCTTCATGGCCAGAGAAAACAGTTGGTATGATTTCTATCCTACTGCATCTATTGATATTTATCTTGTGACAAATACTAGAGAACGATCCATGTGGGTTTGAGAAAAATGTGTACTCAGATTTTTCGGGGTGCAGTCCACTAGATGTCCACTAGACCCATGTTGTTCAGAGCTTAGTGTCTTCGCTGATTTTTTGTCTTGTTGATTTACCCATTGTGGAGAGTGGCATGTTGAAGTCTCCTACTATGTATGTATTTTCTCTGATAATACATTTTCATAGATGACAGTAGTTTCCTGATATATTTTGGTGCTCCTTCATTTGGTGCATCTATGTTGATGATTGTTACATCTTCTTGTTGTATTGTCCCCTTAACATAATGTAGTGGCCTTCTGTGTCTCCTTTAACCTTTTTTAGTTTGAAGTCTATTTTACCTGATTTAAGTATAGTTGTTCCTGCCTTCTTTTGGGTCCATTTGCTTGTAGAACTGTTTTCCATCCTTTTATTTTCAATCTATTCTTATCTTTTGCAATTAGATGTGTTTCTTGTAGACAGCAGAATGTTGGGTTCTGTTTTTTAATCCATCCTGCAACTCTGTGTGTCTTTTTACTGATGAGTTTAAGACATTTGCATTTAGAGATAATATTGATACAATGGCACCTACATTTCCCATTTTGGTCCTTTTGTATTTTTATTCCTTGTTTTGAACTGTTCTTATTCATTCTTCTGTTGGATTTGGATTGAAGGCTTCCTGTAGTATATTTTGGAGAGGGGGTTTAGTGTTGACAAAATTGCAGAATTTGTGTTTGTCTGAAAATGTCCTTATTCTTTCTTCATATAGGAAGGAGAGCTTCGCAGGACAGAGTATTTTTGGTTGGCATTTAATGCTTTGGAGTTTGTTGAGATGTCCCTTCACTTTCTTCCACCGAAGTGTTTTTTTTTTTTTTTTCCAGAGAAGTCTGATGTCATCCGGATCGGTTTCCCTTTGTAGGTTATTTGTTTCTTCCCTCTTGTCATTCTCATTATCTTTTCATTGCCTTGTATTCTTGATAGTTTTATTATGATGTGTCCTGCTGTGTTTCTCCTGTCATCATGGTAGTCTGGTGTTCTTTTTGCTTCTTGGTTAACTACTTTCATCTTCATATTAGGGAAGTTCTCTTCTATTATCTCTGTGAGCATTTTCCTTGACCTTTCTCTTCACATTCTTGGATACCTGTAACTCTGATGTTTCCTTTCCTAATGGTGTCAGAAAGCTCTTTTCCTTTTTATTTCTCTTTCTTTTTCTGTTTTAATTCTCTTTATTTCTGTGTCTTCAAGGGAGCTGACTCATTCTTCCACTTCATCTATTCTGTTTTCATTACTTTTGCCAACATTCTTTACCTCCTCTAATGGTCTTTTCATCAGCATTTCTTCTATTTCTTTTTTTAATGTCTCATTTTCTTCAGTTCACTGATTGCATGTCTCATACCGTTTTTTTCCTTTTTCATTTCTTTCATTCATTTCCTTGTTTGCATTCTTCAACTCTTTCATGGCTTGCCTCATTTCATTTTTTTCCTTCTCATCTTCTTTTTGTTTGTTTACCATGATGACTCTGAATTCTCTATCTGGTAGGCTGAGCAGTTCTTCTATTTCTTTGGTGGTTTCTGCTGACTGATCTTTTTGTGGTGAATTTTCCCCATTGACTTGCTTGAATATTTGTTTGTCTTCTTCTCCCTGTCGTGTATTTTCTAACCCTTTCTATTTGTTGAGACACGGTGTTGCTATTATTGACTGGCATTCTTTCCACCCCATTCTTTCTGGGGTGGCAGAGCGACTTCCAGACACTTCAGTTGTGGAGGGTATTCTGAGCCTTGTTTTAATATCTCCTGTTTTTCCAGCCCCTACTGTGTGGAATTATGTCTGTCATCTCTGCCAGTGATGCTCAGGGGTCTCTTGTGGTGTTCAGCTTTTTCTGGTAACGTTGAGTCCTTGTCTCTGGAAGGTGCCTGTTGATCTTTGTAGCCTTCTGATTTCCTGGGTTCCCTCTATGATTGAATGCAGCCGTGGGGGTAGGGTGAATTAGAAGTGTTGCAGCTGGGCCTGTGATTGAACCAGTCACTGGCTTTGTTTATTTTCTGAGCACTGTGAGCCTCACAAGGCAGTACCTTACTGACTCACATGTCTTCCGGCCACTACTGTTCAGTCATATCTTGAGTCCTAATTCTGTACGCCCCCCAGTTGTGCAGGCTGTCAGTCCTCACTCAAGGCCTCCAGGGCTCTTTGTGCCCACTCAGTGCAGTCTCTCCCTGAGCAGTCTTTCCCTACCACTTGGGAGAGTGTTACTGGTTTTTGATTCCGTCTAAACATCCCCCCCCCTTTTTTATCTCAGGGGTTTTGTGAACTTGCTGGCCCCCGCCTTAGTGACTAATGCCAGGAACAAGCCTCCAGGCATATGCTGTGGGGGTGGTTGAAAGGGCTGCAAGCCTCGCAGCTGCCCCATTCACCAGATCACCAGATTTTCCCCCCACGCCCTGAGCTCTATGTGTCCACTTGTGCAGTCTTTTCCCACAGCTTGGGTTCCACTCACTGAGCCAAACGAGCAGGGGGCCTCTGTCTGTGGCACTAGACCCTGGGCACGCCCCCATCATATTTGCAGGGTTCCGCTTATACTGTCTGTGGCACTTCCAGATAGGAGTTCCCTTATCGGAACTCCCTGATTGCTCATTCTCCCTTAGTTATCTTCCTTTTAGTAAGTTCAGGGTGTTCTCATTTGGGTTGAAACTTGTAGCATATAAGTCTATAGTCCATTTTTATATATTCCCCTACGAGCCTGGACATAGTCATTTCAGCGTCTTTACTCTGCCACCATCTTGCCTGTTTCCCAGCTGATCCATCAGGGGCTTTGCCTAGTGCCTAGATACTTCCGATCGGATCTACAGTCTTTCCTCAGCCTGGGCTCCACTCACGGAGCTGAGCTGGAGCTGAGCCGTCACCCTTCACCTCCAGGTCTTTAGCGAGGGGCAAAGCAGCTCCTGCAGCCTGCCAAACTTCTAGGTGCCTGAGCGTTCTCGGGAGGGAGTTCCCCTATCAGATTCTCCCTCAGTTATCTTCCTTCTAGTGAGTCCAGGGTGTTCTCATTTGGGTTGAAGCTCATAGTATGTATGTCTAGAACCTGTTTTTAGTCCTAAATTCCTGCGTGAGCCTAGACGCAGTGATCTTGGTGTCTTTACTCTGGCCACCATCTTGCCATCCCTCCGCTAAATCACAATCTTAAAGTGAACTAACGGGAATTAACAAAGCAGCCTCCAAGATAACTGTTCATATTACACACTTTCCAGAACTTTATCTTTTGAATAAATATTTCTTTTTTAAAAAATTATAAATTAGATTTATTAAGGACTCCAATAAAGAAATAAACTTAGAACTTTGAAATCTTACTGTATATAATATTTCTGACCTAGTATTTAGGTCTTTGAAATCTATAAAATCATTTAGTTAAATCTAGCTAATGTGAACTAGTCAAAGTCTTGTGTAATATTTTACTTCATATACTGCTTCTACCTGCAACTAACATTGAAAAAATTAACTATGCTATTAATGATAATGAAAGAATAATTTTATACTTTCTAGATTGCAAGCAAGTGAAGAAAAGACTGTCTTGCTTTTTATACATGTATTCAGTAACCACTTCATCAATAATTACTGAATTAAATTCATTAAAATACATTTATACTGTGGAGGGGAGGATGCTAAATGTTGTTAGAAAGGTGTTTTTTTAGTCCATATTTTATAGTCATTACAATTAATCATCCATTCCTTCCCCTACTTTCATCCTTTTTCTTTTCTTATAAAAGAGTCAATGTTACATTTTAATTACAACTAAGCAGAAAGATGAGGAATTATTGTTCAGCCATTGTCTCTAATTTCTACATACTGATTTAAGTAAGTTGCTAGTATAATATGGTAACAGAGATCTGTATTTTTTTAAATGATAAAGAAAATACAAAGGGAATGTTCTAACATAAGTATCAACACCTCCACATTATACATATATAGCAATTTTGGATTACTAGTTAAACTAATTAAAGGCTATACATATTTAATGAGCAACTTAATGTCAATGCAGAGATGAATAAACTAAAAAATTTATATAGCACCTTCTCCCACAGATCTAAAAGTTTCTTTACCATCTTCCATGAAGTGAGCATATGGTAAGATTTTTCTAGCTTTACATGGCAAGATTTAGACACAGAAAGGTTAAGCAGCTTCCCAAATAGTCCACGTGAGTCAGGAGCATAACAGAAATAGAACCCCAGATTCTCAATTCTTAGTCTCACACTAAAAAGCTACCAGACCTCATTTAACCCTCCCCTTTCTGATTTTAACAAATTATAAATGACAACAGTAATAACAGCACCAGTAAACATGATACAAAGTACTAGTAACTGACTGTTAAGGCCTTTACATGCATAAACTTATTAATCCCCACAGCATTTCTATGACGCTATTATCATTCCGCATTATACATTAAGAAACTGAGGCACAGAGAATTTTAGTAAACCAACTATAATCACATCATTGGTAACTGCTAGTCAGGATTTGAGTCAAAGTAGTCTAATTTAATAGTCCACAGTCATAATCACAATGGTATGCAAAATCTGGACAACCAAGAGAAGTCAGGGGATTTGAGGTCTTATTCAGCTAGATTTTATACTGGCTGGCAATTTGGTTTAGGTAGAATTACCACATATCTCAGATTATACTTGCTATCCAAATAATTATACTGTTCCCTTTACATCTTCAAAATTGCATATTATATATTACAAGGTCATCTTAATATTAGACATGTTTTATCTTTCTTGACTTCATTTACTCATCTACAAGTAAGGGTATTTTTGATCAGAGTACATAAGAATTATCTTTTTTTAATTCTACAATAGAGTAATGAAACAAAGTAGAAGATCATAGTTATAACAGAAATGTTTTTGTTAATATATTTATTGTCCTCAATTAAAATTTCTCTAGAGATGGCCCTCCCTGGTGGCGCAGCGGGGTAAAGCACAGCACTGAGAGGCTGAAGCCACTTCCACATGAGTTCGATTCCCGCCTGCCCCGAAGGTGACCACATGGTGTGGCAGACCTCTCCTGACCCGCCCGCTGCTCCCCTCAGCAGTGTACTTCATCGATCTGCCTGTTCTGCTCCCCACTCTGTCTCTGGTGAAACCTCTCACCACCCCCTGCACCTCTGGCCTGTACCCCAGTTCTGTATGAACAAATAAATAAATCTTAAAAAAAAAAAAAACAAAAATTCTCTAGAGAAAAAAGTTTATCAAACACAAAAATGCTCACTAGTTTATGGATCCCTTATAAAAGTCAATCCCATTTGTACACTATTCATCCCTTAATATTTGTTGATCATTTTTGAATACTTTATGAATGCAAAGTAATTGCAGCACCAAAATGCTAATCTTACAAAAGAAAATGATTCCTCAAAGCTGATGACAGCATTATTGAAAGAGCTCAGCGCCCATGTAAAGGTTCTCATAAGTGAGAACACTGAAAAGTTGTATTATTTAACAACTGTAGAAAAGTAACACAAGTGACAAAACCCGAGGTATTCTGAAGAAAGATAAGAATAACAAAGGATTCAGATGAGTCTTGGAACACACAATAAGATACATACTCATTTCTTCCAACTGTTTTCTGCTAAAAACAACTATAAACTGTGGTGCTACAAATGGTAGCCATAGAACTCTGAAAATAAAAGAGGGTTGACTTCCCAGAAATCCTGGAACTAGAGGAAAACTCAGTGGCAGAACATCTTACACTCCTCTTTAATCCCCCTCACATACAATCAACAAAAGTTGGTGACCTAGACCTGACCCCAAACCTAGCAACAGAAAGTAGCTTTTGTGGTCTCATTCCTTTTTACAGCACTAAGCAAGCCCAGTAGCACTGGCAAGGGGTTACTTGAAAAAAAGTCCTACAGTCAATGAGTAGCTGAGGAAAGAACTCTACTTCCCATAGAGCTGTGAGATCTATCAACCACAAATCCCAAACTACACTGAGACACACCAAGTAACCCAGAGAAACACAGGAAATAGGGCCCCACCACAGTAAAAGGCAAGTCTGAGGACTGGTCTACATCTTCTCTCCCAGGCAGGGGGATCCTGCCACATGCAGCCTGGCTGGAAAATCTTTTTTTTTTTTATTTGAGGTAGCATGGGATTACATTTTTTTGGAAGTTCAGGATCTCTCAGGTGTATTTACCATAGCCCACCCATCACTAACACATCTGTAGTTTAGCACTTTAGTCCACTGTACACCCTCCTGAATTTGTTCTTTCTTTTCTCCCTTCCTCTGGATATCTCAGTTCTACCATTAGCTTTCAAGGATTAGTTTTTTGAGTCTGTACTTATGTGACCCTTTGTTTGGTTGGGATGGAGACTCCCTTCTGTCTCCCAGTGACACAGATGGCCTACCCGTGTAGAAGTTCATTTCTCTACTTTAGCCAGCACCAGCAGGAAGCTTAGTTAAACTAAACAGACCAAATTCATAGTGCAAAGGGCATAAAAATTACCATCAGAAACACAGCCCATAACAGTAGGCCAGGGGTCACAAACTAAATCTAAACAGGGTTTAAATATTACTCAGTTTCCTAACATAATAGCCAAGATTCAGTTTAAAAGAAATCATCAAACTAAGAAAGGAATATCACAACTTGAATGTGAAGACAATCAACTCAGATGACTCAGACTAAATGTATCTGAGAAGGAATTTAAAACAGCTATCATAAAATGCTTCACAATCAATTAGAAATTACATTGAAACAAATTAAGGAAATAGAAAATATAAGTTATAAAAATTTGGAAAAAATAGAAATGAAAAGTCAGTAACAAAATTGTAACTGAAGCAGTACAAATAGGAACATAAAAAATGACAAAAGGCAGAATCAAAAAATGACAAAAGGCAGTAAATTACAGAATTTACTGAGCATGACAACAGACAGAAAATAAGTTAAAAAAAATTTTTTTAAGAGAAGCAAAGACAAGTAGAACAATACCAAAAGATCCAACATTTATATCATTAGGGTCCCAGGAAAGGAGAAATAGATTTTGGATTTGAAAAATAATGACTAATGCCCTAAACTTGCCAAAATACAAGGTTGTTTACACAGTAAACCAAGTTAAGTCCCAAATTCAATAAACCATTAATACTGACTTCTGAAAACTAAACCTAAAGAAAAAATCTTGAAAGCAGAAAAAAATGACATACCACACCAATTCAAATGACAGTGAATTCTTTATTTGCTGCAATTGGAGGCTAGAAGAAAATGGGACATTATTTGAATGGTGAAAAAAGGTATTGCAAATTCCAAATTCGATAGCTGATGCAACTATCCTTCAGAAATGATGGTGAAATAAAATTATTTTCAGATGAAAGAAAAGTATTTGTCACTAGCAGATCTATCCTTAAAAAATGGCAAAAGGGAGTCTTCAAATAGACAGGAAATGATAAAAGAAGGATTTTTTTTTCAACAAGCAGGAAAAAAATGGGAACAGCAGACATAGAAGGACATGTAACATCCTTTTCTGATGAGTTTTACAGTATTTATTGACAGAAGCAAAAATATAAGACCATCTCAGAGTTGACAATATTTTACAATGGAAAATGTAAAGGGATCAAAATGGAAATAATTTTCAGACTTGACTCACTCAAAAGGTAAGATATTGATACTAATAAAATGTGTGAATATTAAAAAACCTAGAGTAACTGCTATAAGAAAAATATACAAGGAAACTATACAATGAGATACACTCAAAACCACTATATGAACAAATGAGGAAACAAACTCTGGGTGAAATAAAGCAGCTCTTCACCCTGCTGCTCTGATGAGAGGTGTCCCAGTGTATGACCACTTGAGTTGAGGAGAGAGCCAATGGGAAAAACCATAGCAAGAAGACAAACTCTTCATAGGGAAAGAACTTTCTGTGCTTAAATGCACAACTATAGCCTCTTCATGTATCTCTCTGCATGTGTGTATGTGTTTGGATAGTGGGGAGAAACCAATTTGAACTATTACTTGCACTGAACAGGCAAATGAGAGGTAAGTAAAGTTGTTTAGAATATTGTACTAGTAAGTTAGTAGGTTGCTTGCTACCCTTTGATAACTCTTACCAATATGAAATCCTATTTATCCATTTCTGGAAGAGGAAAGGGAAGAATTAAGCAAAGGTTACTGAATTTTACCCATGACCTAGGTGCAACATGCTCTAGTAAAACAATGTAAAAATAGAAGACTAGAGATAGAAGAATGGTAGAGAATTCATGTTTAACTCACAGAGTCTCCCATTTCTCCAGTTTCAAACTCAAAGATGATTTATAGGAAGAAAAGCATTTCCTTAAGGATATACATTTACCCCACATATAAAACTATCTTTCCCCATACATAAAGTGAATTTATTACTTTATCCATAATGCCTTATCAAATAACACAGATGAAATGGCTTGAAAACTGGAATGAACTCCCAAGGTATTGTACATAGTACTTTTATACACAATTTGGGAGATTTTTTTTTATATCTGTATAGAAAACACTTCATTCTTTCATATAATCTCAGCATTCTGTATATTTTATACCAAGTACAAATATGATTTGTATCAATAATACTCAGTATATATTAAATTCTAAATATAGAGCACTCTAGAAAGAATCATGATTACCAAAACATAAATATTCAGGAATATTCATCAATTTATCTTGTTTTTTCCATTAGTTTATACATTGCAAATTATTTATTCTTTCCCCGGAATTTTAACTTATGCTTTATGGTCTTAACCTACATTTTAAAACTGTGGTATTAAATTATAATAATGTAGCAATATTTATTTATAACAGAATGGCTGGGCTTTCCAATTAATTTAAATATATAAAGAGCCAAAAGAACTACAAAATTCTTCCAATGATTTTGCAAAAAAAAAAAAAATAGCAATAAAACATGCTAAGTAAAATATAGGCTAGCATGACTTTTAGCATACCATTTTGATCAGAAAAAAACCTACTTCATTTTTGGCTCTCTACTTCATTTTTGGCTCTCTATTTTATAACTAATACAAAGTTGCAACTACAACTTAAATTTTGTTTAAAAGACTAAACAGTTCTTTCCAAAAATTCCCATTTCATATTTTTACAAGTTAAATTCTCAGTTACCTTCTTCCATTCTTCTCCCTCCAAATGGAGAAATTGTTATAAAAGTGTGGCAGCTCCTTTAAATGATTATTTTAATTAGTGCTTTTCTAATACCATTGACTCTTGCATAAAGATCTCTATTCATCTAATATTGAAAGTAAAGTTAATGGTAAAAAAGAAAAGTTAATTGTATTAAATGAATAGTCCCCACTGGTAAAAAAAAAAAAAAAAAAAAAAAACTTCAAGAGTGATAGGATTCATAAGAAACTATTAAGTTTCTTTGACAGAACAAAATGGTAAATCTAGACTGCCAGAGAGAACAGGAATAATAAATCACTGTTCAAAAAGAAGTCTCAACCCAGGAACTAACGGCAATATCAGAGGTATAACTGTCAATACAGTAAGTTGGGAAAAGGCTAGAGAGGATTAATAAAACAATTGCAAGAAGAATTTCTACTAGTAACCATCCTCTGTTCACTCTGGACTAGGTGTTCATATAATACTGTTTGAAGGGTCATTACCTACAGTTAATCATGGGAGGAAAAGCAACTGAACAAGTAAATAATTAAGTTTAAAAATTGGAGTTAAGGTAAATACTTCATTTTATTACAAACTAGACCAGGCACAAAATGTTAAGAAACACTTATAAAACAATATTTAATTGAAAATAATTTTAAATGCCACACACCTGTTTTTAATAAATTAGGAAGCGACCTTTATTACCTTATTTTAAGGCCCAAACACCTCCATTTATGATAGCTCAAGAACCAGTGACATTACACTATTTATTTTTTAATCTCTGGCTTAGATGGCTGTCAAGAGGATGGATATAAATAAAACCGAATACTAGAATGTCAGTGCCTAGTTTCCACATATTAAAATCATTACATAATGTTAAAGTTGTTCCTTACTTGAGATTCCAGCAAGTACTACTATGAAATGGATGAGTTTCATGGTGTAGAGTTGTCAACAGTCCTTTGGATAGAAATTAACATCTCAGTACTTCGAATAAAAACATCCATTGTATGGCCCTCCCTGGTGATGTAGTGGGTTATAGCACAGCACTAACAAGCTAAAGCCATTTCAGCGTGAGTTTGATCCCCGCCCTGGAGGTGATCCACATGGCACGGCAGACCTCTCCTGACCTGCCAGCTGCTCCCCTGAGCAGTGTACTTCATTAATCTGCTTGTTCTGCTCCTTACTCTGTCGCTGGTGAATACTCTCACCGCCCCTGTATCTCTGGCCTGCACTCCAGTTCTCTATGCATAAATAAATAAATCTTTTTAAAAATTCATTGTAAATTGCTTAAAATGCCATCATTCTTGAAAACAGTTAATCATACCTTTCTCAAAGAAAGCTGAAACAATAACTAAGTACCTAAGACAGTTATAATCATTTTACATATATGATAGGTAATTTGCTATATCATTCTACCGGAAGTATAAAATCGTCATTCGTTTTTAAAGTACACTGACAGTAGATAGAGTGCTACCCTAAACTGAGTGCTCACCATGTCGCTGCATCTTTTTTTTTTTTTTTTTAAAGAGCCTTGGATTTGGGTATAAATCCACAAATGCTGACAGCAACTCATGTGTTCTAACTACCAGATACCACTTTTCTCCAGAATAACAAACCACATACACAGCATTCAAAATACCCTTTATTTTGACCAAGGTTATGGTAAAATACTATGCTATTTTATAATTGAGTTGGTATCCCTTAAGTTTCAAAGCATGTAGGAATTCTGGTGGCAATGTCCAAAAACAGAACTAGATTTTTAATTTTATAAGGGCAAGTGAATAATCAATCAACAAATCCAGAAATTAGGAGGAAAAAAACTAAGGCTATCTCTGAAAAAATTCACATGAGAATGACAGAGAAAATGCTTGTGGTTACTGACTAAAGTTCAGTCACTAAGAACCTGTATACTCATATGGATATGGTTTCATAATCATAGATTCAAAGTCATTACTCATCCTACTCTTCTCTCTGCTTCCTCACAAAGATATATAACAGCTTTGAGCATGAGAAACAGGCTAAAAACTGCCTTGGATAGATAAAAATGTGACAATCATCCTGAAATGAAGACAAATCACCATGTTCATTGTAGTTAAGCTACCAGTGGGAAACTCTAGATCACAGTAAACATGTATTTATATTTATGCATTTACCATAGATGTAGCAAATTGCTAATCTACTAAAAATGTTTAAAAAATATGTATCTTATATATTTATCAAACAAATACTTAAGTACAAAACAAAAACCAGCAAGACAGTTACACATGTATATAAAAATGGAAACTAAATTGAACTAAAGTTTCATAACACTACATTATAATTTTGGATACAGGATATACCTTTTACAAAATACAAAGAGAAATTCCTAAGAGAAATGCAAAAAGTTGATAACTGTGCGATCCATAAAAGTCAAAAAGTAGAAAGAACCTAATATTCATCAACTGATGAATATGTAAATGTAGTGTGGTATTATTAATAAGTAAAATATTGTTTGCTCATCAAAAGAAATAAAGTACTGATAGATGCTAATACGTGGATGATCCTTCAAAACATTATGCTAAATAAGAGACCATAGACAATAGGCCACATGTTATATGATTCCACTTATAGAAAACTGATGTGCAAATCTGTAGACAGAACACATTAATGGCTACTTATGGTTAGTGGAGGGTACAAATGGGAGAAAATGCTAATAGGCAGGGGTTTTCTTTTTGGCATTATAAAATTGATAGTGTAGCTGTACAACTCTGTGAATACAGTAAGACAACTCAATTGTACAGAAGGCCAAATGGTGCATGGTTTCACTTAAAAGAGATACACAGAGTAGTGAAATTCACAAAGATAAAAAGGAGAATGGTGGCAACCAGGCTGGGGAGTAGTGTACTAAATGCTACTAAACTATATATTTTTTAAATGGCAAAATGGCAAATTTATGGGACTTATAATACCATAGTAAAAAAAAAGATGTACTTCAAATGAATAAACTGTGTGGTACACAAGTTAAATAAGTAGCTCTGTAACTCAACTTTTTGGAAAATGAACATTAAAAGATACTGATAGTAAGAAGGTGGGATAAAATTCCTTTTTAGGACGCTGATTAATATATATTAGATAAATGAATAAATGACTGAGAAATTTTATTCCTTAGGATACTGGCTCTCTCCTATACATTTATTTACCAACTTATCAACTCTGTGAATTTAAGTGAAATTAGTTTTTCTTACCAAAGAAAATAAAAAGAAGATGAAAAGCAGTGACCACTAATAGTGAATATAAAACTTAAATCATCTTTAAAAAAAAAAACACTAAATCATAGAAGTACTATAATTCTTAACTGGAGATAACTTCCAGAGAGTTAAATTCATTATTTTATAAGTAGGAAGAGGATTATATTCTATTCAGTGGGCTAAAAAGCAACAGATTTTAATCTCAAAATCATTCAAAAATATGATCCAAAATAGTACTATGCTAACAAAAAGTGCTTGCATACCACAGGGGAAAAAAGACCTGAGAATAATTATTGAGTGTACACTGGTCATCCCTGACATTCAGATTAGTAAAACAGTAGGGAAAAGAATGATAATATATATCTCAATGCACACAGATAAGGCATTTAATACAACTCAGTATTCAACTATGATTATTAAAATAAAAGCAAAAACTATTTCTGTAGTAATTTCTATTATTAGTTCGAAAGGTTTGTTGCTGAAGTTTTACAACTGCCACTCTTGATATAACATCCCATCATCAACACTAGTACTTTATTATTTCCAATATTTGCTAGTTTCTGGGATATAAGGAATCCCATCGTGCTTAATTTGAAGTATCAGTGCATTGTTACTAATTGTAAAACTACAAACAGATATACAAAATTGGCTTCTGGAGGCTGGCTCCAGTGTACCACTGGTATCAATGTCTACTGAGCTCTACAACTGACAAGCACCTCCCTATAATCCCTTTCATTTAATCCTCGCAACAATATATAAAGCAGATAGTTTTTTATTTTATAAATTAAGAAACTTAGGCTCATAAAGAGAAGGTAATTTGCTCAAGGTCCCTTTACTAGTGACTGATACAGGATTTAAAAATATTTTCAAGCATTTTACCATTCTTTACTCATGACCCACTGCTATCATGATTTTTAAATTGACCGATTCATTTTAAAGTAGTAAAGCTCATTGGCTACATTTTCAAAATCATTAACATCGAAGTGGTTTAGCAACAGATAAAATAAATGTCAAAAATGACAAAATATTGCATCAACAAGTACACACTATTTTTGCAGGACAGTTTAGATGTAACAGACAGGTGATGAAATATTAATTAGTAGGTGTTGTGCATGTTGAAATGCAGGGATTGTTAGGAGAAATGGCAGGAATGGAACGTCTCTATTTTGTGGAGAAACTTTCAACAATGTGTAAAGCAAATAGAAGATCTGAGGCATGTGTACACTCTTATACTAACTAGACTTTACCTCTGTTATATAAACTTAAAAAAAAAAAGTCTCTTTCTCCACCACCCACTGTGTAGAGAGGGGGAGGGGGAGGAGTATTGACTACATAGAGTGAGGAAGCTGCTAGTTACTAAATAAAATGATGGCTATGTTCCTACACAAATACAACACTATTTAGAACTTTCTTATGAATCTGAACCTACAGACAGAAAGTGTAAACTTGATCAGAGAACTATATACAAGCATGTTTAATTTCCTTTCTACTTTTATATTTAAAACTTTTTTCCTATATGAACTTAGTGACAGTGTAAGAAAAATAATTTAGGCATGAAATTGCTTCCCAGTAATTTTTTATTTCTTATATTCAGTAGATATATATGCCCTATGTTTACATTATTGTTTCACATAGATACTAAGTGGCAACTATATACACTATTCTGTAGTCTGTTGATTTAATACACTATACTTGGTTTATAATCTGTTTAGTTATCTCTCCCTTATTGGGTATTTTAACTTAATTCCATTGTTGCTAAGTATGTTGACTCCATTTTTAGACATGGGCTCAAGACAACTGGAATTACCTTTCACCTTTAAGAAGTACACATTGTATTTTTTATACTGTATCATTACAACAACATCTGATGCATGAAAGACTACAAAATGTATAACTTGAAGGGTAAAGAGAATAATAATGAAATCTTTGAGCTTCTTAAATTTGCTAGGGGCCCTGAGTATGGTATATTTCATTGTACTGACCACGTGTGAACAGCACTATGTATGCTATGATACAAGAAATTACTGCATGTTTATGCTCAGAATATGTACATGGTTAGAACAAGTTTGGTTTCACAGAATTTGAGACTAGAACATTACAATTTATTTCCATTCAGTAAGTATAACAAATTCTACAATTAGGTATCCTCTTTCTCCCTCCTTTACAAAAAAGTTTCTCCTTCCTTTACAAAAAAGCCTATAATCATGTTAAGTTCAATTTCTTAACAGAAACAATAATATTTACTGAAGGACTACTATGTACCAAACACTGTTTAAAATAAAACTACAGTAGTCCAATCTTATCTGTAGTTTCACTTTCTACTGTTTCAGTTACCAGCAATCTGTGGTAAATATATATATATATAAAAAACACAACATATTTCAGTCCACAAATATAACTGTATACTGAGTAAGTAAGATATTGAGATATGTTGAGGGGGTGGGAGGGGAGACCATATTCACCTATTTTTAACCATATTCCACTGCTGTTGTTAATCATCATCACTCATCTCTTACTGAGTCTGTAAGTCACACATTATAGATATGTATGTATAGTGAAAAGACAGTATATATATATATATATATATATATATATATATATATATATGTCAGCTCTCTCTGTAGTTCAGGAATTCATTCACTGGAGGTCTTAGAATGTATCACCTGCAGGTAAGGTAAGATAAGAACTATACTGGATTTCTTAATACAATCCTAAGACATCTACATTCTAATAATTTCATAATTTAAAACAGAACTGTAATACCAATTCTGTTAAGAACACTTTCATTTCATTTGTAAACAAGTGCTATATAAACTATAATTTACCCAGCACTTTCACATTGCAATTTATTACCTTTGGAGGAGGAAGTACTTGCTATTCCACCACAGTATAAAAAGAAGTTAGGGATTAGAGTTCACAAAAGGCAACTGGTATAGATGGAAGTAGAATTTAGGACTGGTATTATTTTCCTTGTGGGAAATGAGAAATAGTTCACATTGCAGAATCTTAGAAAACCACTGACATAAGACTCAAACCTGCATAGAAGCTACTGTGCAAAGAGAAAAGGAATTCTTCACAAGAATTTGCTCCAATCTTTGTAATAAATAATAGTACATTTGGTCTTAAGAACTTGGTTCTACACTGGTGAAGTACTTAAAAGATCCATGGTAAGTGTTTCATAAACATTTCTGTTCTGGCAGGTATGAACACTATGTAGTGTCCTTTAATTATTTAGCTTGAAGTCCCTGTAATAGCACCTTAAACTATATATGCTTCCATGTGAATAACTTTTCTATGATTAAAATGTGTAAAATATTAGGTAATAATAAAAACAAAATGTGTTATATCTACCTAGGTAAACCATAAATGTATAAAAAGCAGGAACACAATCTCAAAGTAGCTCACACAACTAGACCGTCAATAGTTACCTAGCTACAAAAGTACAAAAATGTTCACAATTTTTTTCTAAAAACCCTACAGCCTTTTTAAAATCAAATATACATGTTAACCACTGATGACAATGATTCTAAGAATTAATATTTTTAATTCTTAATTTCCTCTGACACTCTTGTAGTTTGATCATCCTGTGATCACCTTGCCAAGGAACTGATACACTAGCATCCAGGGAACTATAATTTTAAAAAATTCAATAGAATGTTGACCCCCACACATCAAGAAATACTTTGCTTATGAAGATTTTCTATAAGCTCAGGTTAAAAATATGTGTATATCCACACACATATTAGAGAATGTATGTATGTGTGTGTGTCTCTATATTGTTAGCAAAATCTAAAACTCACTGAACAAAGGGAGGGCAAGATTTAGGAGAAATACTTTTTTTGACATAAATATGTGAAAAATTACTTAATTTTTCACTAAGAAATTTATGTACACTGTAGTTTTACTGAAAATAAATTAACTCTTCAACAATTTCTAAAATTTTAGAAAGAATTTAAATTTCTGTTGACTGGTCAATCTCATAATAAAGTTTTCCAATGGTAAGAACTTACCCAAAAATGTCCTAAAGCAGAGGAAACATATCAGTTTGGGTGCTGAGGTTTTAAATACCAAACAAAAATAGGTCCTTACTCATTTTGAACTAGTTCAACAAACAGATTAAGTTTAATCATTTTAAAGTCCTATGAGAAATTTTTTTAAGTCTGTTGATTGTGTCGCCTGAACTGCATGAATACAAATTTGTCTTTTGTTATCTGACTATTCAAGATTTTAATTTTCCACTTCCATACTAAATTATGCATTGTTTATGAAAAATCAAATTGCCAACTCAAAAAAACTATAAATACAACTCCATTTTAAAATAGTTCTAATAACATTTATATTTATGAAAATACAGGATTATTTTTCCCTCTAAACTGCATTTAACTTGCAAAAGTAAATCAAAGGTGATAAGGACTTAAAAAAAAGTTTTACACAGGCTCAGAAATAGTTTGTGTGTAACATAATTTTAAAAATTCCTGAATTTAACCAAAATCATTCATTTTTTACTATTAGTTATTATCCTTGCTACAAAAAAAAAGCTTCTGAAGTTATGTTTTTCACTTTTTAAAAGATGTGGTAATTAAATAACCTTTTTGTAGTGAGCAGGTAGAATGGGCTAGCTTATTATAAAATATATATCATTAAAATTCCAAAAGTAATTAAAACAGAGCTGTGCCTTCTTTTACCCTTTCATTTATCCCAGTATACCTTCTCTTACTGGCTCATTGGTTGATTCTCCTTTTAGACTCAGGATTCTGGAGAAGCCATTGGAAAGTGTAGAGAAAATGCCAGGGATGAAATATCCCTGCTGCTCAGATTCCACTGACCCCACTGAAGTCGGCCACTGTCTCACAAAGCTGATACTGCAGCGTGGTTTTGGCTCTGAAACAGATCTAGTGATTGGAATCCGAGGTGACCGAGTGTTGACCAGGTCCAGCTTCTTTGTCGATGTTTCAAGGATCTCATCAGAGGAAGAAGCATCATTATCAACTATTTCTGACAGGACCTTTTGTTGTGGTTCATCCAAAGTTCCTTTATTGTTTTGCAATCTTTCCCTTTTGCTCCCTTTCCACCTAAAGGCAGGATGTGTTTGCCACCGATAAGTACCCAGAGGCTTTTCTTGTTGGAAAAAAGCACATTCACTTTTCTTCCTTTTGCTTTTCACTAGACCACGCCATGTATAATTCTTTAAACTTGTTCCTGTCTCTGAATTTGTATTAGCTGGTTCTGACAAAGATCTTTGATAGCAAGGGGGAATAGATGATGTTTGTCTCTTAAAGATGTTCATCTTCCACAACTCCACTTCTTAACAACTTCTCCAAACTTGAAGTTTCCTCCACTCTGCAGTCTGCAGTAGAACCACACTTGTCCGAGCAGTCCAAACAGTTCAACTGCTTAAACAGCTTTCTTTGTGTGGCTTTGAACCACAGCAGATGTTGCTGCTTAAGAGCTGGTGTCATGTTATTACCCCATTTTCCCAGATCTCTGAAATTTCAACAGCACCCAAAAACCTTCTGCCTAAAGCATAATATCCTCAGAGTACAGCAAAAGTGAAGATTTCCCAAAGACCATGTATTTTTCTGCAGTAGGTTACATTTTTATACTAGGTTTTCAGGAAATGTTTTTTTTTTTTTTTAAAAAAAAGAAGTGAAAATAAAGTGACAAAACCCACAAGCACCTTTATGAACCAATAGTAGTTAAGTGTTCACTATGCAAATGATAGCAAGTTAAAAACAGATTGTGAAAGTACTTAAGCTGACATACAACTTTCCGGAAGAAGAAATAAGACTTGCCTAAAAAGCCTCCCCTTTAATGATTATCTCTTTAGATAATTTTTAAAGCCTGCATTTCAAAAATTTAATTTAAAGAAAATCACTGCTCTGTACACAACAATTTCTCTCAAAGTTAATGTTGTTTTAAACCAATAGGCAAATTCATGTACTATTTTTGTTCAAGTAGGTACTGCAAAAAGGAGGGGAAGAAGAAAAAAAAAAACCAACAAAGGAATTCCAGAATTGAAAGTCACGTTTAATGTTAACATACTAGATACAATTAAACAGCATAAATGAATAGGAAAGACATTAGGGATAGAGGGTAACTGCTATACTGCTATAAACTATATAGCAAAAGAAAAGGAGAGATTTGAGGGAAGATCTTGTGGCAACTGGAATATAGGAAAGTACATACTGAAATGATTTCTAGAGGGGAAAGTTTGCTTAGCAAATCTAATTGGTATAAGTTGACTGGGAAAATATACCCTATCTATTTAGCTACAGAAATTCCTTTATTCCTCCTTGTGCTAAAAGAGCTGACAATTTAAAATTTTGTTGAACAAGTACCTTATATTGAACCAAGATATGAATGCCAAGCATTTGGCTGGTGTTTTTTTCCTTACTCTCTGCTCATAAATTCTTGAAAATAGGGGTTTCAAATGGAAAGCCTGACAGACTTTAGACCAACAATAAAAGATATATAACATGGTAATCAAATCAATTTGTGAGTTGTATATAAAAAAGAAAACTAAAAAAATACCATTGATTTGTATAATATGTACAATGAAAACACTCTTTACACCAAGTTCCTTATTGCTACAGAAATAAATTTAGTTACATACCTATTCTTTTTTTTTTTTTTAAAGATTTATTTATTTGTGCATACAGAACTGGGGTACAGGCCAGAGGCTCAGGATTTTGATAAATTAGGTCACCATTTACTAGTTTTG
>NW_004567125.1:21673102-21729585 GCF_000260355.1 Condylura cristata | reverse complement strand
TCAGTGCTGTGCTTTACCCCGCTGCGCCACCAGGGAGGGCCCAGGTCTAGCAAATTTTTAATAGATGTGAAATATCAAAATAAAATGTTACACACAAAAAATTCTAGTTTCACAGGCTCTGTAACACATATTTTAATTTTTAATAATTCAATATTTCTTGTTTCAGAGTCTTGTGAATATTACAACAAAATGTCTAGTTCAGTCCTCTCTGGTGGCACAGTGGGTTAAAAGCACAGCACTATGAAGTGATCTGATGTCACTGCAGTGTGAGTTTGATCCCATCCAGGGGTATGATCCACATGGCCCAGCAGACCTCTCCTGACCACCTGCTGCTCCCCTCATCAGTGTATTTCAGCCTATCTGCCCGCTCTGCTCTCCACTCTGTCTCTAGTGAATTCTCTCACCTCCCACACTTTATCTAGTGAATTATCTTACCCCTTACACTTCAAGCCTGTATCCCATTCTTATGTGTATAAATAATCTTTAAAAAAATTAAGGCTCTACACAAATAGTATTGTAAGCCAATGTTAATTAAAATAAAGAAAATGAAAATTAAGACTCTAAGAAACACTACACAGTAGAAGACTTTAAGCCTTGAAGTGAATACTATAAAATTAGAAATATGATGTCAAAAAAACCCCCCAAAAAACAACTTTTATGTGCTAGGTACAACTATGTGTTAAAATAATGACCAGAGTTTCTTCTTCAACTCAGTTTTTTTGAGGAACTGCAATTATTCTTATAAATTTTCCCTATTTAGCTGAGGAATATGGAACTGTAAAATAGTAAACGAGATTCAAGCAAAATAAGAAAGCAAAAGAACCACAGGCTGAGGAAGTGACCATCTCTAAGTAGGAACAAAGAAATAAGAAGATTCAAACTTGTCACAGTTAAATCAAGTGTAATTTGAAAAATGCCTTAAAACATCTTTTGTCATTATGAAAGTTTACTATCACTTTTGTTAGTTATTTCTCCAAATTCTACGTTTAATCTGAATTTAATCTGATTGCAAGCTAACACTTTTCATTCTCTGAATTTTCTCAAATATAAAACATGAATTGAATGTTTAAGAAAATATAAGACATACAATTTCTTAAACTTACAAAAATTGACATTAGCACCACTGAATCACTACATTCATTTAGAATCTGAATATAAATATTGACTGCTGATGGAAGTGTGAGAATAACAATGTTTCTACCACTTGAAGTATCAACTCATTGTTTTAAAATTTTCTTAATTATTGTCATATTTAAAGTATAGTTTTAGGAATCATTCTGACTTTAAGTAAAAGAAACACCTGAATTATCTATATATGTAATTCCCTGCCTTCCTGGAACTGCAGTTGATCTGGAAAGGCTTACATTAAGAAGGGGAGTACATAGGGCAATAGAAAAGTGTGTAGAAAGGTAATTTTTACCACATCTGAGGCATAAGAGGTAAAATCAAAATTTCTCTTGAGATATTCCTAATCTTCATATTGTTATAGCCAATTCCGCTATAATGTGAAACTGGCAATCTTGAAAAATCACCACACTAATCACAAATGTACAATAAAGCTACAGAATTTGGAAGCTAGAATTAAGGAGCAGTCCTCAGAAACTTTAACAATGATATAAAAAGAAAGATAGGAAGTTAATAAAACTATAGATCATTTTATATATGTTAAATGGGTAAGGACCTTCCTGGGTGCCTAGGGATTAAGTCTCAGTGCTATCATGCTATCACAACCACTGACTGAGTTCGACTTGTGGCCAGGGAGCTAATCCAAATATGGTGCAGCAGACCTCTCCTGTCTCACTGCTCACTGCTCCCCCTTTGCAGTGTATTTCAGTACATCTGCCATTCTGCTTCCCACTCTGTCTCCAGTGAATCCTCTCACACATCCCCACACCTCTGGCCTACACCCCAGTTCTTGTATGCATAAGAAAATAAAAATAAACTTTAAACGGTTAAGAAACACCTAGATGCTAAAATGAATATGGCATGTTACCTTGAAAAATGCCTAAAATTCATGTGCCTGTGGAAGTGGGTATTAGGTTTTAGCTTTTGAATTTCTGTGAAGTGCTTGGGGGTGGGGGGTAATGTAAAATCGGATGTTAATAGCTAAGAGGATGGATATAACTCTTAAAATGGTGAAAACTGAGGCAGCTGACAATTGTTTGAAACGTATAATTTATTTCCTATCCAGCACAGGAATCCAGTACCTGGATACAGTTTTCTACACTCAGCCAGCAATTCTTGGAGAAGTGGCATATAAGCAAACATAATACTCAAATTGTTCCCAAATATTAATCACATGGTACAAAGACTTATTTTCAAAACAAGCATTGTAGTGTAACAGGCTATTTTCGCTTCTCTTCTTTATTACTGGTATAGTAAAACACAGGTAAAAATCAACAGGAGACATGGTCTTTGGAAAGCATGACAAAAGCATACTCTTTAGGTAATTCATCTCTTAAGTTCAAACTTTTTCATGTTTTACTTTTTGTTTTTCTCTCATTATCTGAACAGTAAGAACCAGAAGACCAGACTCAAGATGTGGGTATAGATCACCACAAAAACCACAAAGCAACAGATCTGCTTCTAGATCTGTGTTTCTTATATGGTATGTATAGACGAATCGCCAGATGAAATTAAATGTATATTTTGCTTTTGTACATGTGGGTGAGGATCTGAGATTCTGTATTTCTAACAGGCCCCAATGTGGTACTTACCAAATTGGGAAGAGCAAGCTGTAGACAGATTTTAAAATAAGAGGACCAAAGGAATTCTAAAGATCCTGTGAGATCCAGTCAGATTCACAAAAAATAAACAATTATACTAGGATTTGAGGGTAAAGTGAAAACAGCTGCCTAAATTACTACATGAAAAAGTATGGAAGAGGCCCAATGGACTTTGGTATAAGATTTAGGTATAGGTACCTCAGTGGTAAATAATGTGTGATAGCATACATTTAAAGAGGTGGAAACCTATATTTCTCAATTATAAGCAGTATTGTATACCAATGTTACCTCAATACAAAAATACAATTAAAAATAAAATATTCTGTGAGGGTATATTGATAATGTCCTGAAAATCAAAAATATATTCTGGTGAAATCTTTTTGGGGGACAGCAAAGGATATCTACAATATAACTTAAAGCACAATTAAAAATCAAATGATCTCTGCATTTTATAATGCCATTGTTAATGGGAGCAAGCAACAAGGATGATACTAATGATCATCAATGAGAGAGTGACTTCATAAATCAAGTACCTGTTTACTTGATTTATATCACATATGATGTGATCAAGAAACACATCTATTATATGTGCTACAAAGACCCACACAGTTTTTTGTTTTTTTTTTTTTTAAGACTTATTTATTCATACAGAACTGGGGCACAGGCCAGAAATGTGGAGGGTGAGAGGATTCACCAGGGACAGAATGGGGAGCAGAACAGGCAGATCGACGTACACTGCTGAGGGGAGCAGCGGGCGAGTCAGGAGAGGTCTGCCGCGTGCCATGTGGTCACCTCTGGGGCAGGCGGGGATTGAACTCATGCAGAAGTGGCTTAAGCTTCTTAGTATTGTGCTTTAACCTGCTAAGCCACCAGGGAGGGCCCGACCCACACGGATTTTAAGAGTGATATCCTATAGGGAATACAATTGAAATATCATCTTATAACTTTGCAGTTTTAATTTTTAATTGTGAATATAGACTATACTCTTAAAAATAAGAAAAATTTAAGGGCTAAATTTATGTGTACTAAAATGTCAAAGATTCAAAGAAAAGCAAGATACACTACAAAAAGTAGAGCGTGATCCCAGTTTTGTTGAAATTATCATTAATAGGGCTCTCCATCGTGGCGCAAGGGTTAAAACACAGCACTGTGAAGCTATCCACAGTCACTGCAACAAGAGTTCAATCCCCAGCCAGGGAACCCACATAGCTGGCAAACTTCTCCTGTACATCCTGCTGCTCCCCTCAGCAGTGTTCTTTTTCAGTGTGCCTGTTTTGCTCCCCACTCTGTCTCTGGTGAATCCTTTCACACATACACACCCACCTCTGGCCTGTATCCCAGTTATTATATGCATAAATCTTTTTCTAAAGATTATTATCCAATAATAATGCATACAAGAACTGGGGTACAGATCAGAGTGCAGGGGTAAAAGGATTCACTAGAGAGAGAGTGGGTAACAACAGGCATATTGACTGAAGCACTGCTGCTGAGGGTAGCAGTGGGACAGACAGGAGAGGTCTACCATGCCATGTGGGTATAATAAAGTAAAACTCAAAATCATCAGGCAACCATAGATCAGAGACATTCTGTAGGGAAGGAGAAGGACCAGGACAGGAGTGGGGAGAGCACAAGGGACTACAGTGGTGATGCACTGGTGAACAGGTGGTGGGAATTTCACAGGGAAACCATACACTGTACAAAAATGAAATAAATGAAGGATGATATAATGAATATATTTTAAAAAATTATCATTAATATGTCAGGTATGTACATGGTAGAATATACATGGAGACAAAAATGTTATTTTTGGTAGTAGTATATGTAATATAAGTAATATAAGGTTCTTTTTTTCATATTATTAATTTCTATAATTAACAGTAAGATTCCTATAATAATGAAATTTTATAAGGAGCATGTGTATTTTTATTCCTTTTGAAAGGAAAACACTTTGACAATTTTTTTTAAAGCTACCTACAGCAAACATAAAAGCCTTAATATTAACCTACAAAATGAGAACTAAAGAACAAGGAACTGTAACAATTCTTTTGTATTATAAATAGTCAAACAAGGTCAGAGAGAAGAGACTTGTCCATAAAATAATCCAGTTAGCAGGAAAAAATAAAAACAATAAAACATGTTTACCCTAGTGAACTAGTTTCTAGTTCAGGATTCCAAAACTTACTTAAATTAGCAGTTCCATACTATTATCCACAGATTACAGCTGAAAATTTCAGGCTTTAAGAATATCTGTGACATTAAATCCAAGTATTCTAGTGTTGCTTAGTAAGTATACAAAAATTCTTCCTTTTTAGAGTTTAAGATAGTCTATCAGTTTCTCATTAAAATGTCTTTTTAGGTTTATTTCAACTAAAGCAAAGCAAGTTGAGAGGAAAACGCAAAACTTGAGCTTTCTCAGTTTACAAAGAGAATAGCCAACACCACTTCCTATCTTAAGTCACCTTTTCTATGCTGAAATTCTAGTCCATATATCCCACATGTTCATGTGTAATAGAAGACATGACATATGCTACAGTTAACAAAGAATCTGGAGTTCTGTTACTACAACAAGAGTGCATACCTCTTAGTTCAACTCATGAAAAGCTTAAAAATAGGGCTCACTTCTATTAATGAGAAGACATCTTTCAAAAATACAAAGTCCTTGTTTACACAAAGTAAGTAATTAATAACAAAACATCCCCTTCCCATCTCCTATCACTGGATCACATCTGCTTCCCGGTAAAACACTTCCTGTAGCAAACACTACCTCCTTTCTAAGTAGTAGAACTCAAAGGCACACCTGACACGTACACAATTGCTTCTCATTTAAGAGAAAAGATATTCTAGAAGGACTAATTTTTTTTAATAGACAAGTACTGAAATTTAAAATTTTTTTTAAATAAGAAAACATTTTAAAAGTAAAAAAAAATCATAAATGACTGCTAAGGTAATTATCAAAATCTTAAAAAAAGTCTGGCACTCCCTGGTGGTGCAGCGAAGTTAAAGCACAGCACTAAGAAGCTAAAGCATGAGTTCAATCCCTGCCCTGGAGGTGATCCACATGGTGCTGGCAGACCTTTCTTGACCCATCCACTGCTCCCCTCAGCAGTGTACTTCATCACTCGGTCTGTTCTGCTCCCCATTCAGTCTCTGGTGAAGCCTCTCACCACCCCTGGAACTATGCCTTGTACCCCAGTTCTGTATGAATAAATCTTTAAAAAAAATAAAGTCTGTGTTTTTCTCTAACCTCTCTGATCAGCACCTTTTCTATCTCTTCCATTGTTCTCTGGAGTCCCTAATTTCCTCAAATTTGGATCTTTGGCACCCCATCTCCATATTCTTACCATGAGCATCCTTTACAAACACATTAACTTATACCTCTAGTTTGGACCTTGTCTCCTTTTGAGCAACATACTTATATATTCGATTGACTATTGTGGCTAGCTTAAGTTCAAAATGTAGAAAGCGAAACCCATGAAACATTTTAAAAATCTGTTCTTATATCAATGTTTCTTTCCCTAATTAAAGGCACATCTATAAAACTATAAAAGACCCAAATCTTAGTCATCCCTTTCTCTTATTATTCAATATACAGCCCATGAGTAGATGTTATGTGGGAAAGCTTAACATGTCAAATTGGAGTTTCAAAAGAAAAGGAAAACAAATTGGAGGGCATATTATTTGAAAGGTAATGACTAACAATTTGCTATATGTGATGAAAGATATCAATTACAACTTCATGGAGCCCAAGGAATTTCAAACAGAATTAAATAAAACAGGAAATAGAGATCAAGTAGGAAAAATAATTTTGAATTTTAAGATAAAAAGAAATATCTATTGCCATTATAGGTGCATGTAGATAGAATTGACTTGGTGCATGTAGATAGAATTGTCTTCATTAGGAAAAATACAGGATACTTTAAAAAAAAAAAGCAATTATATTACAAGAAAGGGCTCTTGGAAATTAAAACAGTTAAACAAAATTAAAAGGCAAAATAAAAATAAAAATAAAAAGTCAAAAATGAAATAACACCTCAAAGACTACTTGGAAAAACAAAGCTGGGAAAATGTCCTAGAAAGAATCTGTGTTGTGTCAATGATATCTCTCAGAACATGAAAAATCAAAAATTTATTTTTACCCTAAGCTTTTTCCAAAAGCTTAAGGAAAAACTAATCCTCCTGACCAATTACTGAAAACTAATCCTTCGAACCAGGACTGAAATTTTGTCCTCTAAAAAAAAAAAAAAAAAAAAAAAGACAAAGTCAATCTATCAGGCCTAACATTTGATAAGTAACCACACACACATAGACACACACACACAACACAGAGAATAAGAATGAATTTCTCAAAACTGAAATGCAAGTCACTGGATTAAAAGATGCTACCAATTACTGAATGAAAAAAAAGACCCTAGAAAGGCACATTATCAGGATATTCCAGAATATTGGGACTCAACTGATGAGTTTAAATTTTACAAGTAGAGAGGGATAAAAATGTCACTTAAAAAGGAAGGAATAAAAGTGAGAAAATACTGGTCTTTTAATTGCATTGAATAGCTGCAAAATAAGGAAAGTGTCATCAGACCAGAATGACAAGCAAAGGTTCAGAAACTCTAATCCCAATGCAACATTTCTTAGGAAGGTATCTGTTACACCTCAGCAAAATGCAAAGTAACTAAAAAAAAAAGGAAGAGAGTGAGTCCAAAACATAGGCTATCTAATATAGACAAGCATTTAGGGGAAAGTCAAAGACTAGTTAGTTCACAAAAAGATCTAGAGAGCACCAATGAGATAGGAGGTGGTAGGCAAAAAGTTCCAAAAGGAGTATTTCCAGTATAACAAATGTGTGTGGCTGGCAGGAGAATAAAAAAAAAAAAAATTGACTCATGACTCTGTTTCTGGTCTTTAATTAAAGTCAGTTAATAAAAGTGTAACAATTTTAAGAAATTTGATAGCTTGTTAATTTTATACAGTATCTACTTTTACATAAAAATAACAGTGTGTGAAGGACTGAAAATATAACAAATAACTGAATTTTCTAATACCCTGACTAAATATTTACAATTTATAATTCTAATATTTTCCCCTTTTTTATCATGGATATATAATAGGCCCTATTTATGGTCAAGGAATTAATCTGAAGTCAATATATTCCTCTGATTATCAAACACAAATGTACTCCACTATCTGTAAGAAAGTATTGCTAAATTGCAACCAAAGTTAAAATGTCAAATGATTTAACCTTATAAGAATGTTAGTAGGGCCCTCCCTGGTGGCACAGCGGGTTAAAGCACTGCACTAAGAAGCTTAAGCCAATTCCGCATGAGTTCAATCCCCGCCTGCTCCGGAGGTGATCCACATGGGTGGCAGACCTCTCCTGACCCGCCCGCTGCTCCCCTCAGCAGTGTACTTCGTCCATCTGCCTGTTCTGCTCCCCACTCTGTCTCTGCTGAATCTTCTCACCCTCCGTATCTCTGGCCTGTACCCCAGTTCTGTATGAATAAATAAATAAATCTTAAAAAAAAAAAAGAATGTTAGACGGCTAATTAAAAAAAAACAAACCTTTATAAACTGCTTCATTCTTTTTATCAGCCTACAGAATGTAAGTCAAGGTATTTCAGAATTTAATGCTCTGCTTGTTATTTTATGGAAAATTACAATGCTTGCCTTAAAACTGTCCCTTTCAATTATTTATTTCCATCATCATTACCAGCACATAGCTTTCATTAGGGATTATTTTTAAATGCAAAATATTCCATTTTATACCTCTTAGGAGGGCACTATGCCTTACATATGGTTGAAAAACAGTGAAACCATCAGAGATGCAGGACAATGTCAGAAAACTAGATTTGCTGAAGGCAATGCCTGACTTTCTCTAGTCAACTTTCTGATGGCTGAGCTGAGAATTTTTGTCTCTCCAAAACTACAAGTATGTTGACCTTCACATATACAATGATGTATATAGTTACAGTTCCTTCATTTTCACTATTGTAAGACATTCTGCTCTTCTGAATTTACCAGTGAATTATTGAACCAACCTACCAGTAATGGTGGATATTTGAGCTACCTCCAAGCTTTTGCTATTATGAACACCGTCCCTATGAACTTTCTAATGCATCTATCTTTGTATACATGCTCAAGAATTTCTCTAGGGTAAATCTGTAGAAGAGGAATAGCTGGATCAAAGATTATGAACATTTTCTACTTTATTAGATAAAATCAAAGTGTTCTTTCAAAGTGCATTTAATGAATTTACAGTCCCACGAATGACAAATACATAGTGCCCCTACTGCTCCTATTGCTCTACATCTCCTTGAACATTAATGATCAGAATGATGGCTGAGCTGGGGCTGTGTGATGATGGTATTTCCTTGTATTTTAAGTTGCATTTTTCTCATTACTTCTGAAGTTGAACATCTTTTGAAGTAGTTACTAATAATTCATATTTCCTCTTTTGTGCCACTTTGAAGTCATGTACTCATTTCAATTGGGGTGGCATGTCTCTCTTATTAACTCATAGGAGTTCTTTATTTTAGATGGTAGTCCCTTGGTTTACACATTGAAACGTACAAAATTATGGCTGAACTACAACTGCTCTGTGGCTTTGTTTTTCCTGTTATTTTTTAATACTTTTATTGTGATTGGTTCCAAAATATGCAAAGCTATAGATTTTTATACATATATGATGCCATTGGCAAATATTTTTTTTAAGTCACTGAGAATAAGCACTGCAGAGAAATGGTAACTAGAGATTCTACTTTATTTCTTATATTGAAAGTCTATAATATTCTAAAGCCTTTCATTATATTTTCATTTGACATAGCTATATTGACATCTTTAAGTATTTATGAGATCTAGAATTCTTTTAAGTGATTTTGGGGCAGGGGATTTTATATATTTAAAATGTTACAGAATTTTAAGACTTCCATAGGTCCCTTGAATAGTATGGATAATAGATATGAGTATTAAGCAATATTATTGTATTACTAATATATGTGCATATACTACAGAATGAGGGGAAACTGTCACTGGCCTTTATTCTTTTATGATCATATATCTTAGAGTAATGAATCCTAGGACTCAATGAATTAAATTCATAGCTCATTAAAATTCCCTTATTTTTTTCCTTGGGTAGATATCTCATCATGTCTAGTATGATGACTAATTTTGTTCAGTTGTAATGTCATAAAAAAGTGGTTTATCTTCTGCAGTACAGTTTTGAGAAAGAAAATGTTAAATGATAGTAAACCTGCAATTTATTGAAAATCATTATATAGTACTTTCTATTAGTTAATTTTTAAATAATTTCATGTAGTAGTAGACTATCCTTGACCAAGTCATTTAATATCTCTTCACTTCATTTTATATATGCAGGAGTGGTATTTTTTTATATATATCTTACATTTTATATATATCTTACTTCACTTTATATATGCCGGAGTGGTATTGCATTGTATATGTTTATCTGTAGTAGTTGGAATGGGGCAGGAGTGGAATTAGTTTTAGAGTAAATGAATAATGGTTAAAATTAAGTAGGGTCAAAATTGTTCTTGAAAGTTCTTAAATTATTCACACTACAATCTTAAGAGGTACCTCTCTTACAGTGTCTTACATACCTATTTTACTTTTGTTTTTTGGGGTTTTTTTTCACCATTCAAATATAGAGGGATGGCAAACATTTGGTGGACATGTTAAACACAAAATATCTATGTTGAAATTTTAAAATCGTTCTTTGTGTTAGCTACTTTCAATTAAATTTGTATGGATAAGGCAATACATGATTGCTACAATGTTTATACAACATGTTTGTACAATGAGTTTGTAATTGAGTAGGTCCCTCTCATAGAAGACATTTAAATCTATGTAAAGAAGCAATATACAAAATATCTGCATTAGCTGTTTAGAAGAAAGAGGTACAGAAAGAGGAAAAGACAGGGGGAAAAAACTGAAATTTAAAAAGTTAAGGAAGGCCTTCCCTCGTGGCACAGCGGGTTAAAGCACTGCATTGAGAAGCTAAAGCCACTTCCGCATGAGTTCAATTCCCACCTGCCCCGGAGGTGACCACATGGCATGGCAGACCTCTCCTGACCCGCCCGCTGCTCCCCTCAGCAGTGTACTTCGTAGCTCTGCCTGTTCTGCTCCCCACTCTGTCTCTGGTGAAGCCTCTCACCGCCCCTGAGTCTCTGGCCTGTACCCCAGTTCTGAATGTACAAATAAATACATCTTAAAAAAAAAAAGTTAAGGAATTTCCAAATAGAATTTTTATGGATCATAATGTCAGAAAACCATGTCGTTTTTTTTTTTTTTTTTTAGAATGGTGTTCTTTAATTTTTATGCTTCAAAATAGTGGACCTAAATTTATTACTATTTTAAGACTTACCTAATAAATTTCTAATTAACAAAAAACAGATAAGAGTTTGTAGCATTTATTATAAGCTTTAACTTTCACTTAATAACATGACCTGTGCTCATCATATGGTTGACATTTAAAGAGCATTCCACAGCTGTCAGGTAACACACAACAGAAGATTATCAGTTGATATTTGTGAAGGAGAAACCAAAAAAGACAAGTTCCTTCCCCACCCCTGCTGAATGAGAAAGCAAAGTTTGTACAAAAATGAACAATGATCTAAAAGATGTAAAATGTATAGGTAATTATCACAGAAATCCAAACTGATTCATGACAAAATAATCTGCAATTGTTGGAATAGGATCTCCCAAAATGTAATCCAGATTTAAATATACTTTCATTACTTCCTGTTTAAGTATAGAAATTTGATCCTTCTAAGGGCCTTTATTCCTAAAAAATAACTTCCCTGATTCTCAAGTTGTGACTCAGTCTGGCTATGTCTTTCTGCCTTCTGCCAGGGATCAGCTTCTCTGTGGGAACTGGAATGTGTGCATACCCAAGAAGTGATGCAAGCAAGATCTGAACTTTCCCTAAGGGCAGTGCCAGCATCCTAGCACTTCAAATTTCTGTACTTCTTCCATTTCCTAAACCAAAGTCTAAATAATGCAATGCAAAGGAAACAGTTGTACAGCCTCAGAGAGGGGAATACTGAAAACTATACATTCATTTACGAACCTGTTTACACATTAAAGGCAAAAGAAAACTGCATACTTCTAAATTCATTATTATTTTCACTTCCTTTAGATTAATTTCTAACATTGAATTCTTAACTTGACCCATTTATTGATAGTTGTTTAAACTAGGTTAATATAATCTCTCTCTCTCTCTCAAGTTTTTTATGTCTCAAGGAGAATATTAAATCCACTTTATTATAGATATGTCGGTTATAACAGCTTTTCTAAGCATATTACCAGACTGACTCAGCAGAAACAAAGATCTGAAAAGCATCCTATGAACACTTGTACTTTTAAATAACTTATACATATATTAAACTTTTCTTCCCTAATCATACTGTTTGCACTTTCTGTGAAATATATCTTTGTAATTTAGCTAGTTATATGTATTCCTAATTTCTTCTTAAAATTTTAATCTCTTCATGTTCAAATTCCTTTGTATTACTTCCAGAGACCTAGCAAAGAACACAGTAGGTTGTCATCAAATATACATTAAAACACACTGTAGCAGTATGATAGGAATTCAAGTCTTTACAGCTGGAGAGGCAAAAAGAAAAAAAAAAGATTTAAGTAGAGTGCAGAGCAACCTTAAAAATTGTGAGGCAAGATTTTAACACCTCCTACCTTGAAAAAATTGGTTAAACCAATTATTAGTGAGTTAGTTTAAATTTTGTTTTGTCTATAACCATTGCTTTTTTTCCTCCCAATCATTATAGCTATGGAAAGGCGTGTATGTTTAATAAGTTATTTTTGTAAGAACTTGATTCATATGTCTAACTTTTGAAACTAAGAAAATGTCTTCTTTCCAAAAAGTAAATTTTTCTGTTGTCCGGTACATGATATTTAGAGCCTTGTAATTTTGCTGCAATTTATTCATTCATTGCATAGTTTCATTCATTAAAACCATTTTTACTTAATGCCTACTACATGCCACAAACGTTCCTAGGTCCACAGAACCAAAGAACTGTTTTTACATTTCTTT
This sequence comes from Condylura cristata, assembly GCF_000260355.1. NCBI lineage: Eukaryota > Metazoa > Chordata > Mammalia > Eulipotyphla > Talpidae > Condylura > Condylura cristata. Next base: position 21,716,796 of record NW_004567125.1, on the reverse strand, counting down.
AAATGAATTAATATACTAATTAACATAATGAAATCCTCTTTGGCCAAGAGTGGCCAAATGAATTCCCAAATCACCTTGGAGAAGTAAAGAAGAGATTTCAGGAGATGGCAATATTTCAGCTGCAAAAATAGAGAATAAATGGATAGACACCTTTATAGAAATCTGACAGATATTTTACTTCTGTTGAAACTAATAATAAATAGTTTGTTTCACTCCTCTAGTTATTATTATTATTATTTTTTAAAGATTTATTTATTTGTGCATACAGAACTGGGGTACAGGCCAGAGGCTCAGGGGCAGCGAGAGGCTTCACCAGAGACAGAGTGGGGAGCAGAACAGGCAGATCGACGAAGTACACTGCTGAGGGGAGCAGCGGGTGGCGGGTCAGGAGAGGTCTGCCGCGCCATGTGGTCACCTCCGGGGCAGGCGGGAATCGAACTCATGCGGAAGCGGCTTTAGATTCTCAGTGCTGTGCTTTAACCCACTGCGCCACCAGGGAGGGCCAGTTATTATTTTTTATTATATTTTCTGAAGTGTCAGCTTACAACAGATTGAAAATTTTTTAAAAACACAGAGTTGATTAATATTATTATTAAATGCATCTAATTGTAACTCTTAAATTGTTTCCTATTTTAAGTTTCTTTTTGAATCTAGAGGGATCTCCAAGAGGCTTACCCCTTACTTCAAGCTGAATCTCATACATTATTTCGCTCATGAACCATTTTAATTAAGGATCATGCTAACAATTCAGCTATGCAGACCAAAATCCATAAGCAGGGCCCTCCCTGGTGGCGCAGCAGGTTAAAGCACTGCACTAGGAAGCTTAAGCCAATTCCGAATGAGTTCGATCCCTGCCTGCCCTGGAGGAGATCCACATGGCGCGGCAGACCTCTCCTGACCCGCCCGCTGCTCCCCTCAGCAGTGTACTTTGTTCATCTGCCTGTTCTGCTCCCCACTCTGTCCCTGGTGAATCCTCTCACCCTCCGCATCTCTGGCCTGTACCCTAGTTCTGTATGAATAAAAAAAAAAAAAATCCCTAAGCATCCAGTGGAGTAAGGAGCAGCTGGCTCACATTCTTTGGCACATTTTATCAAAAGTAGAAGCAACTAGATGGTGACAGAATACTGTTCTATTTAATCTTCTTAAAAGTCATAAATCATCATCATTCTTTTGTAGCCTCCACCTTTTTGAGACCATCTTTATTTAAATCACAAAAGTGCAATACTGAAAAAAGAATGTTTGATTAAAATATTAGTACAAGTAAGGACAAGTCTTTATCTAAAAATTAATGTTCTAAAATGGAAACTTAAGAATGAAGGCTTATTTCTTATTCTAAAAATGGGGGTTTCCCCCTCCTCAGACCATAAAACCAAAATAAAATTTAATACATATAGGATTAAACACTGAAGACATAAAACTAAAATTAAAAACTTCAGCTCACAGTCTTTCACTAAGGTCATATAATCTTTTTAGTTTACTTTATAGAACAGCTAATTTCACCTAAGGGTAGATTCTGTCCTCTTAATCTTAGTAGTCACTTTCTTTTTTTATTCCAGTATAATTTAGTAGGATACAAATAAACAATATAGAACTTAATGAACGCATTGGAGTAAAAGCAAAAATGTAAAATGATAAGATTCTACAAAGCATTTCATAGATTTTGCTACCTCTTCTAATTACTGGAATATACTTTTGGTTTCATGAAGCTTGGTATTTGTAAGTATCTTCAATTCTTTTGGTGCCGATTTTTGAGATACTAGAAAATACTGACAAACACACAAGAAAGTCAAGCAGTCTACACGAGATGAAAAAGAAAATAACATAGTCTGCACTAAATTCTTTGTTAACAACCACTGAGAGGAAATATAGTTTATAGCAGGGTTTCTCAAATTCTTGTGAATTTGGTGGGGTGAGCCATGGGAATAATGTCCTGTGAGCTGTTTATCAGCAACACTCACCTCACTTGAGCCCAATGATGACTCAGGATGAACTCTCGTTGATTCTGGACTTCACTTCTCAGATATCTGATATTTCTACATGGTCAGTTGGCACAAATTCCCACAACCCTTACTTTTAAACTTATCCCACTAAAAGACAAGGACTTAGTTATTATATCCTCATATGACAATCAATTACTATTAAAAATACTTGGGATAGATATATAATAGGGAACATAAGAACTATAATTATGGTTATTACTGGAAGTCCCTTATTTATACCATAATGATGTAGCCATGTAATAGTCATTTTGGAAAATATTATGAATTGTTCATCTATAGTAATTCATGGTTGATAATGATGTAGCTGATATCTGTGTAATCACTCCAGATTTTCCAAAGGTAACATAAATCAATATTTGAATACAGACAACAATAATTGCTATGATTACAATTCTTTATCTTAGTTGATGCTAACTACCATATGGACCTTTATTTTATAATTTGTGCCAGTAAATATAGCTCCATAATAAACAAACTTAGTGGTCTTATGCTGAATTTCTGAAAAAAACCAAAAAAAACAAATGAGCTATCTGAAAAATATATATAAAAGAAATTAGGTACTTAGAGTTCCTCCTGTAGTTCTTCATTATAATACAATAAAATTGTGTTCCATATAGACAAATATAGAAACATTTAAAATTACTAAGAGTAATTTACTTTTTAAATAGTAATAGTCTGTATAAGTTTGTTGAAATAAATATAGAACCAGGATGTAAGTTTAAAGATTTAATTATTTCTAGGTTTTATTTAAACATGTTTTTTGATAGAAAGCATTTTAAATAATTTATGGAATAATACTACTTTAGTGGTAGACTTTTGATGACATAATATTGTGCTAAAAAAAAAAGCTAAATCCCTGCATTTATTTCTTGCAATGACCAAGTCACTAATATTGAACTTGCCCTCTTGCTATAAGCAACAAGAAAACCAGACCAAATAAATGAAATAAGTTTTCTTCAGATATGAGAAAACAGGAAGCACAGGACTGTGATCTCTAGGAGAAGGAAAACAAAAACATTAGGTTTATCTGAAACATTATGATAATCTTGAATTTAAACTACAGGCACGTTCTAAATATTGGCACAGAGAGCAAAGGAACACAAGTAGAATACAATGGGCTCACTGAATTTGAGGAGACAGAAATGGAGTCAAGAAAGATTAAGGCTGATGGAATTTTTAGAGTAAAGTACCAGAGAAAAGGAAATTACACAGAGAAAGAGATCTAGATATTAGTCTGAGATCCTTTATTGTTGGCTCAAAATTAAGATGCATGTGTATAGGATTAAACTTTATGACTGCTGGCAGAGAAAACTGTAAGGGAGCTACAAGCTGAAAAATGCTGACAACTCATTCAGGATTGGAAAGTCATTTGAGATCCTTTCAAATCGAAAAAGAAGAAACTTTAATACTCAAAGCACATGCAGATATCCCCAATAGGTTACACTACAGGAGGACTATATCTGCCCAAGGAAAAAGGCTACTTTAAATCTATCCTAACTCAGTTTTAAATCAAACCTCAACATTAATAAGCTTGATTTTCAAGAAACATAAATTCAATCATAACTAAAGGATAACAATAAAAATCAAACAATAAACAAGGTACAATTCACAATATTCAAAATCAATTAAAAGTTTATTGCCCAAGTAAGAAAGTGGGAAAGTGAAACATAATCAGTAGAAACAATCGATACAATACCAGAAAGCACAGAGATAATGGAACTGACATAGACTATAAACAGCTTTTATAAAATGTCTAACAATTTTTTAAGAAGTCAGGATATAGGAAAGAAATGAAAGACATTTTTAAAAGGACCAAATAAAATTTATAAAACTGAAATTATATTTGAAATTATACAGAAGAATACATTATATACCACAAAAGAAAACTGTAGCAAAATTAAGGACAGACAAATTAAAAAATTAGTAGTCTCTTATCCAGTTTTACTTTCCATGGGTTCAGTTACCAGAAGGTAATTGTAGTTTATAATACTTAAGATATTTTGGAGGTGAGGAGGGAGAGACCACATTCATATAACTTTTATTATAGTATATACTGATATAATTGTTTAATTTTATTACTGTTCATCTCTTTTATTTCTTACTAAATTAATCATTATCAAAAGTAGATATGTATAGTTAAAGACATAGCACTTATATAGGATCCATTACTATTTGAAGTTTCAAGTATTCATGGGGTTTGGGAACATATTCCTGTCAGAAAAGAGGAACCTACTATATACCAATTGAAAATTGAAGAGGGCATGGAAAAGGTTGAAAATAATGACTGGCAGTCTATCATATAATTCCTGAAGGAAAGGATAAAATGAAAGTGGAAGAAATGAAATTTTTAAACTTTAAAATTTGAACTTAGAAATCATAAACCAACAACAAAACTCAAACAGGATAAAAGGAAGGAAAGCACACCAAGTAACTGCTGAAAACTAGTTATAAAGACAAAAATAAGCCAATAGAGGTTTGGGGGACATAACATGAAGAGCAACAAATATGAGAATGATGCTCATTATTTATCAAGAAAAAATTAAGCTTTAAGGTAATGGGACAAAATTTTACTTATATGCATAAAGGAAAAAAAAAACTGTCACAGTAAATTCTATATTAAGCAAAAAACCCTTCTAGGGCTCTCCCTGGTGGCGCAGCAGGTTAAAGCACAGCACTAAGAAGCTAAAGCCACTTCCGCATGAGTTCAATTCCTGCCTGCCCCGGAGGAGATCCACATGGCCTGGCAGACCTCTCCTGACTGGCCCGCTGCTCCCCTCAGCAGTGTACTTCGTAGATCTGCCTGTTCAGCATGCTCCCCATTCTGTCTCTGCTGAAGCCTCTCGCCCCCCCCTCCCCAGCCTCTGGCCAGTACTCCAGTTCTGTATGCATAAATAAATTAGATAGATAGATTAATTAATTTAAACTCTTCTAAATGAAGGCAGTGTTGCGGCACTAATGTGTGGCTTTGAGACATCTCCATGTCCCACACCATTTGGCTTCTTCACATGAAATGTTAAGCCACACGGATAAAAGGGGATTCAAGGTTATCTTGGGAGAAGAGGATTCCCTAAACATCCCTCCCTCACTAGCCACTAAGCTGTCAAATCTCCAACACAAGACTTCTTGACTAGAGTTCCAACAAAAGCACCAGTTGCCCCCAGACTCACCATAGACAACTAGGCCAGAAGTCAATGGGAGACACAGATTTTAGTCTTCAAGTCCCTTAGTTTGTTTAGTTTAACCAGCACAGGATTTTGTTTTTTTGTGTGGTTTTTTTTCCTTGGCGTTTTTGTTTTGTTTTGCTTACTTATTTTTAAATTTTAACCAGTTGCCAATCTTTAAAAATTAAAATGACATAAAAATTATTTCTCATGAAAACTTCCATATCTGTGTGGCATGTATACACAAAGAGATACTATTCAGCTATTAAAAACTAATATATGAAGTCTTGTCATGTGTAATAACAAAGATGGAGCTGGAGGGCAACATGTTAAGTGAAATGAGTCAGAAGTAGACAGACAAATAGCAGATGATTTCACTCATATGTGGGTTTTTTTAAAAAAAAAAAAAAAAAAGAAAGGAACAGACAAAAGTAAAGTAAAACAAAACCTAAAAATTTGACTGCAGAAGTGAGGCTACAAGAAAGGGAAGCCAGAGATGGAAAGTAAAGTGGGAGAGGACAGTGGACTATGAATGCTTTGGTGGAAGATGTGGTATGTTAACAATCTCTAAGGAGTTGTGAACCTATACCCCTAAATCTAACCTCAAAACATGTAATACAACTTTTAAAATGAAAGTTAACAGAAGACATTTAGGGAAAAAATAAAAGCTGAGTGAATTCACTGCCACTAGATTTGCTTAAGCCTAGGTCAATCACAGAAATACGCTGAGAGAGTAGATGTTAAGTTCTAAAACATACATATAACTACATGATGTAAAAGATATTCTGATTAGGAACACTGTGGTGCTTGTTTTACAATGTATATATGTCAGAACTATAAGTTGTACCTTTTAACTATATGCAATTTTTGTCAACCATATCTCAACAGACTTTTAAAAAAAAAAAAGTTAATTTCGACAGTATTTTAATGCAATGTAAATGGTATTTTACCTGTTTTTCTCTGAAAAATGCTTAACCCCAGTCTACTTAAAAATATATGTGTGTGTGTATATATATATAAAATGTATATATACATATATATGTATATATACATACATATGTATGTGTATATATATATATATATAGGAATCTAAACTGAGGCACAATCTACAAAATAATCTGACCAGTATTCTTCACAATTGTCAAGTTGATCAAAAACATTGAAAATCTGAGAAAACATCACAGCCCAAAGCACCTAAGCAGGTATGAAGACTAAATATAATGTGGTATAGTATCCTCGGGTAAGATAATGTAACAGTAAAAAGTACATAAGGTTGAAAATTTAGGAAATCTGAACAAAGTATGAATTTTACTTAACATTATCAATATTGTTTTGTTATCTGTGACAAATGTGTACTACAATATAAAATGTTAAAACATGGGAAGACAGGTGATTGGTATAAAGGAACTATAGTATCTTTGTAATGTTTCTGCAAGTCAAAACATATCTATCAGTGTATTTAAAGGAATTTTATAAAATCAGTAACATCAAATACTAGTTCTTTGAAAAGATTAACAAAACTAAAAACCCTCTAATCAGATTAATGAGGAAAAAATACAAATTAATATCACAAATGAAATGGGACTATCATTACATAAACTCTAACAGGATAAGGAAAGATTGTGAATGACGTCTGGCATTGAATCCAAACCTTATAAGGGAATGCATATGTGTTTCTTAAATGACAGTAGAATAAAATTGCAGTTGTTTCTTCTTTCCAAATTCAATTGATATGTTTGCTTGCTAGCTTTGGTTATTAAATTATGTTTCTTTTATATACAGTTCAGATTTTAATACTTTCCTGCAGAAACATTCTAAACAGTGGTAGTTGCAAAGCTAATTTAAAAATTGTAATGAGGGAAAAAAAATAATAGTGAACAACTATATGTACCAGAGACATTTTATAGGGGTGGAGTGGGGAATGGGATCAAAAATGGGGTTGGGGGAGAAGTGCACAGGACTATGGTGATGGCACATGGGTAGTAATGGGAAGCCCATGGGGATTACAACTGAGATGAAAAAAGGCACAAAATAATGTAAAAAATAAGCTATTATAATTTTAAAAATGTGATGAAAGGGTCATTCTACTGGATTGAATACATACTGAGTCACACAACAAGCAACAACAAATTCATGAAGAATGAAGTCATAACATGTGTCATCCCTTACCACAAAGGAAGTGAAGAAAACATTAAAAGAAATAGAAGACAAAAACAAGTGGAAAGATAGTCCCTGCTCATGAATAGGAAAACTAAACATTGTCAAAATGGCCATCATACTCAGTAAAATTTATAGACTCTAAGCAATCCCAATAAAAAAAAAAACCCCAGTGGCATTCTTCTAAGAAACAGAACAAAAATTTTTGAAACTCACATGGAATTACAAAAAAAAAAACAAAAAACAAAAACAAACAAACAAAAAAACCCAACAGCTAAAGCTTTCCTGAATAAAAAGGGGATAAATGGAGGTATCACGATTCCAGATTCAGACCATACTATAAGTTTATAATATTAAAACAGCATGGTACTAGAACAAAAACAGACATACAAACCAGTGGAATAGAATGGAGAGCCCGGAATTAAAACCACACACTTATGGACAACTAATCTATGACAAAGAAGTAAAGTATATACACTAGTATACTGGAACAAGGAAAGCCTCTTCACTTAATGATGCTGGAAAAATGAATTGGACACACACAAAACAATGAAACTAGACCACTACCTCTTACCACACATGAAAATTAACTCAAAATACATAAAAGACTTGGATATAAGACATACAGAAATAAAAAGAGGCAAACACTCTGACATAAGCTTCAAATCATTTTTGTTAGACTCATCTTCAGGAGCAAGGAAAACAAAGGAGAATATAAGCAACTGGTACTACATCAAACTAAAAACTTTTATACTGCAAAAGAGACTATAACCAAAATGAAGTGACATCCTGCTGAACTGGGAGAAATATTTGTACACCATACATTTGACAAGGGACTAAAATTGAAGAACAATAAAAAGTTCATACAACTTAAAAAAAACAGTAATAAAACAGCACTTCTTAGAGAAGATACAGGATAGTTTCATTTGATTTTGGAATATGGAGAAAATAACAAAAAGTTCAAAGACAATTTTAAAATGAGTCCTTAAAACTGACAATAGATTTCTCCCAAGAAGGGAGAAAGCAAGAGAGAGAGATGAGAGAAAACAGAGAAACATGGAATGGACTATAATGGAATATAGGTGCTGTGAGGGTGGGAAAACTATGGTGATCACATCTGCAGGGTGAAATACTAGACTGTGAAACAATAAACAAACATGTAAAATAATAATATGTCATTATAAATAACTATAGTTAATAATGTGTTTTCCAGTGCACCCAAGTGGAAAACTATGGATACTTTGGTGGTGATGAGTACACTATGGTAACAACAGCTAAAGGGAGTGATTGTATACTTCCAAAGCACAAACAACAAGGTCAACTGACATTACCTCAATAAAAACTTGATGGAAAAAAAAGAAGTGTTGCTTTCCTGTATGTCACTGCTGTTAGGTTCAACTTAGTATTTATATGCTTTATGAAAGAAGTTTCATCATGATAACTCAAGACCATTTCAGTCATATATATAGCTTTCATGTGATTGGTTATAAACATAGGGAAAACTTTTAAAATCTGGCCCCATATATATATATATATATATATATATATATATATATATATATACATATATACACATATACATAGATATACACATATACATATATATAAAACCGATGGGTAAATATACATATATATGCACACATATACATATATACATATATATACATATACATGCATACATACATATATATATAACTGATATGTAATAATAGGATTTTAGAGTATATAGAGTTTCTAGGTTAATGGGTATTTCATACTAGATTAGCAGATATTTCATAATCAGTTTCTGATAAATTCAAGTGAAGGAATACTCATTTTAGATGTGCTCAAAATTCTGTCTTCCCTGGTTATTTATAGCAAGCAATTTTGTAAATGTTGAATGTATAATAGCATATTTGATTTTTTTTTACCCTCAGAAAACTGGTTATTTTCTGTCCTATGAATAAAATATTGTTATTTATGATCTACATTATTTTGTTGAACTGTTTTTGTGTACAATGATGAAGTCACTGGTTGAAGTCGATGAATAAGAATGATGAGAATAGATAATCATTTGCAAGAATGGAGTTGTCAGAACACATTCTACTAAGATGTGGTAGCTATTGTTACCATTTCTGAATACTGTATGTCCTCTTGAGAGTGACAAAACCATATAGTGGATTTCTGACTTATTTTGATAAAATTTGAATTATCACTTTCATGAAACTGATTCTTCCTTTCCCCACCTCCAACATGGTGTGAAAAGGATGCTCTCAGTTTTCAATCCTAAAGTTCCTCCTTCCCTAAATCTCCTTTCTCTCTCTGTTTTCTTCCTTTGTTTCTTCCAGCCCTTAATGTCTTGCTTAATTAAGTTCAAGGGGCAGTACTGTGCTATTTTCTTATGCAGAAAAGGAGTGTTGTAAAGAGAGTATAGCTTTAGAATTAGACTGATGCTTTATTAAAGAAAGGTATCTTCTTTTTAACTGCCTCAGTGAGTGAGGTGTTAAAGCCTGTTCACACTGAAGAACCAAATAGTGCCCATCTCTTCCCCAAGTTTCCTTCATAGACTTCATGTGAAATCAACTGTTATTTTAAAATCAATCATGATAGAGTATTTGTACCACAGCACCCATAAAATGCTGCAAATCAGGCCTTTTTCTTTAATCCAAGGAGTTGAACATTCATCAACATTCTCATTGGGTCCAATCTCCTCATTTCTCAAACCGGACTAACAATAACCAGCCTACAATTTTTTTGTAAGAATGGTGAATAAAAAAAAAAAAAAAGCAAAACACCTAGCAAAATGCCAGGCACATTAAAGACACCTTGTGTATGTTAGATATTACTATTATTATGGTACCACACATACAGTGTGGATAAAATGAAATCAGAAACACTTAAAATACCTGTAAAGCATGAATTTAAAAATGTAAACATATAATAAAATGAGCTTTATTTTACTAGGTTTTTTAGAGGTCCTTTAGAATTTTAAATAGAATAAAATAGCATACTTGTCCGCACAATACCTCTCAATTAATGAGAACAATTAATTTTTTGCATGTTCTCCAATTTTTTAGGTTCTCTTCTAATTATGATCTTGTGGTTCTAGTTTTCAGGAACCACACAAAAATATGAACACAGATTTTGTGTGTAATCACTTACGAGGAAGTACCATAAAGAGGAATCACAGAAAGAGATCAGTTAGAAATTACAACTTACTATATATAGGGAACTTTTATATATCACCATTTCTTCTGATAGCTGAATCAAATTTCTGCTTTCCAATAGAAAAAGAAATATTTAAATTGGAAGTGTAACCTCAAAAACTATCCTAATAGTCAACAAGAAATTTTCCCTTTCAATGGAAATATATGAAAATTGAATTCATTTTTATAAATATGTAAGACAGATGCAAATATACATATATAAATCATATGTAAGATAGATGCAAATATATGTATATAAATCATATACATATAAAGATGAAGAAATATGTATTTTGAAATGTGATCTTCTCCTGTATGGAAATGGGGGTAGAAAAGAGTTTGAGTAATGATCTTGGGTTATAACCCATGCTTATGACTCTGTGGTTTCAAGCTTTCACAATTCATTTTACTGAAGACTTCAGTAATTTGAGCAAAATCCCTTGCAATTCCTGACTGACTTGCAATTCCTTATTTAAAAAGATCGGTTGGAGGCTTTCAAAGTGTCTCAGATTTAAAAAAAAAAAAATGCATAAATCTGTCTAGAAAGACAGTGTTTCTCATTTCTTCACTACATAATGGTTTGACTGATGCGTAACTTGAGTTCTTACAAATACCAAGTCTTCCTTTTAAACTATCACTGTGCTGCAAACATCACATAAATTAATCAAATTATTAAAATAATTTTTTTTAAGATTTATTTATTTATTCATGTAGAACTGGGGTACAGGCCAGAGATGCGGAGGGTGAGAGGATTCACCAGCGACAGAGTTGGGAGCAGTACAGGCAGATCTACGAAGTACACTGCTGAGGGGAGCAGCGGGCGGGTCAGGAGAGGTCTGCCACGCCATGTGGATCTCCTCCACGGCAGGCAGGCAGGAACCGAACTCATGGGAAAGTGGTTAAGCTTCCCAGTGCTGTGCTTTAACCTGCTGCGCCACCAGGGAGGGCCCTAAAATAATTTTTTATTTTCATTCCTGTGTCAAATGATTTGATGAGAATCACATTTCTCACTCATCGCTGTGTATCCTGAGATACCCATTTTATTACTTGTATTGAAGTTAAATCTTTCATCTAATATCTAAATGTTTGCAAGAAACCCTCAAATTCATTTCTTAGCACTGATATAAGTATTATGATCACTAATGCTTCGAAAGCCAAATATCAATTCAATAAGCAACCCTCACACAAGACGTGAAAACTGATCACAAGAGAGTTAAATAAAAACCTTGAATGTGAGGTTCAACTTTTAGCTACTAATTTAGTTTGAAAATTTATGGAAATGATGGTCATCAAAATTGGAAATGTTTTTCTAGTCTAAAACATAATTTTCTGACCAAGGACTTTATCCATTGTTAATTATAACAGTATATACAGAACACTTTAGGATTTAATCATGTCCTGGGTCATTTAACTTAATTATTTATGTAAGTATAGGCCTATTGTTTGCTGTCAACTTATCTGGAATAAACTCACAATATCCCTCCAAATAATTCCTATACTCAGCACTTGTTGAATTTTTTTTTTTTTAATTCACTTCAGCCACATTTCACAGGCCATTCCTTACGCTGTTCCCTTAGACTGAAATGTTCTCCCAGTGCTCCATCCACTTTAAATACCAATTCAAATATCATTTCCTCAGAGAATTCTTCCCAATCAAACAGTGAAGGTCCAGTCCCTCTCCTTTAGAGCACTTAGCAGTTTACACTTACATATGCATCCTGCGTGTAACTTAAATAAATGCTAGGCTCCAACAAAGCAAAAACCTTGCCTATTTCGTCTCACCATTTTAACCTCAGGATGTAGGATGGCACATAGTAGGTGAATGAATGATAAATACAAATTGCTACAAATTAAGCATCAAGACATATGAAGCAATATTAGATGTAATTCACGATCAAGATAATTAATAAAACCCAAATAATATCGATCTGGACATAGCATTATCTAAACTTAGGAAGATTCACGTTGAAGTCTATTGAATATATTAATTTCCGAAGACATAATTCTGCTATCCTTTTTTCCAATACCAAGATGACTGAGCAATTCTCAGGCAGTATCACACCCTGAATTCATGCCATTATTCTCTGAACTATTCAGATTGCCCACTGTTCTTTCAATATTATAGAAAACATTCTGGAGATAACATTAAGTTGGATTTCTGAGAAAGGTCTACATTCATAATTCCCAAACCACACCTTTAAAACTGTAACTTTTTGTCTTAATATCATATATGGCTTAATATTCTGTAGGTACCAACTCTGATGAGCTGGTACTAGCTATCTAAAATATATATTAGGAAAGACCCTGAGGCTAAGTCTAAGTTCAGAAAAAAAGAACTGTGAGGAATATTTAATGAAATGTCATTCAGGAGTGTAGAGGATCAGGAAAATAGTGGTATTTATGTAATACATTTGCCCATGCTTATTAACTAGCATAGATTAATTTTATTTATGAGAAATTTAACATGTAAGTATTCGTGAATCACATTAAATTCATTTATTTGGTGGCCCTCCCTGGTGGCACACTGAGTTGGAGCGCTGCACTGAGAAGCTAAGCCAAGCAAGCCGTGGCCACTTAAGTCAGAGAGCGATCCTCGCCTGGTATGTGATTCACATGGCACGGCAGACCTTGCCTGTCTAACCTGCTGCTCCCCTCAGCAGTGTACTTTGTTGATTTGCCTGTTCTGCTCCCCACTCTGTCTCTGATAAATTCTCTCACTGTCCCTACACCTCTGGCCTGTATTCAAATTCTGTATGCATAAATAAATAAAATCTTAAAATTTTTTTTGTTTCATTTAATGTATAATTGGACTACATGCTGGGGTAAGATGAAACAGCATAGGTGAAAGAACAGTGTACAGTGTACTGAGAGACACTGATTATCTAGGCAAAAAGGCCTCAACTTCATAACTAGCTCTGAAGATTTCTTAAACTTGGACACTTTTTAAGATAGTGATGATTTTCATCTGAAAAAAATCACTTCATTTTCTGTCATATGTAAATAGAAGGATTTGACACAGTAAGTTTTTAATACATTTAAACCAAATTGAAAATATTACAAAATATAAAGAGCTATGAGTTTATTGCTATTTGAAAATGTGAAAGTTCAGAAAGAATATCACATACCTTCTCACTATCTTTAACATGGGAGAAAATTGCTAACAGCACAAATTACTTTCTAGTAAAAATTAAACTGTAATAACGGCCAAACAAAATAACTTGTATCCATTAAATAACTATTATTAAATAAGTATAATGACTATTATTTACATGTATTTTATTTCAAAAGAATGTCAATGTTTAAAATAAATACAAATTATGATTTAAAAAACTGAAAAATTAAATCCATATGTTTAACTGGTAAACAAAAAAGTACACACACATGTTTTCATATAAACACAGTCTTTCTGGATGGATATAATGGAAACATTCATTAGTTCTGTTAGAGAGACGTAAGCAACTGGGAGGTTGAAGGCAAGCAGTTCACATCTCATTCATGATACACCTTGTAGGTCTTACAATGTTTCTATACTCATACATGACTTCCCCCAAAGAGAGATTAATAAACCTTTTCAAAACTAAATGACTAGGATTAAGTGGAGTTAATCATTACCATAACTTAAGGAAAAAGAAAAAAAAATGCATGCAAAAACTAAGGATATGAAGGTAACCTAACGTAATTTTCTCCTAATGAGAATACTGAAACAAATAATAAGAAAAAAATTTTCTCCCAAAGTTAGCAATCAAGTAAGTGACAATAATCCTAAACTCTAGAATGTCCCTCCATATTCTGAATAAAATGCAATATATTGGCCCTCACTGGTGGCGCAGCAGGTTAAAACACAACACTAAGAAGCTAAAGCCACTTCAACATAAGTTCAAACCCTAACTACCCTTGAGGTGACCACATGGTGCGGCAGACCTCTCCTGATCTGCCCGCTGCTCCCCTCAGCAGTGTACTTTGACGATCTGCCTGTTCTGCTACCCACTCTGTCTCTGGTGAATCCTCTCACTGCCCCTGCACTTCTGGCCTGTACCCCAGTTCTATATGCAAAAATAAATAAATCTTTTAAAAAAAATACAATGTACCATAAAATTGTCACAATTTCATCTTAGGTATAAGTGCCAAGAGTTCCAATAAACAGTAAAACTTTCCTAAAATCTTTTTCCTGGGTAAGCAATCAGGATTTGACAATAATTTTTATTGATTTGACAACAGGCAACTGAGAAACTGAAATCTGGCGAGAGTGATTATTTTTTAAAGCAAGCCCAGGAGGAGCTGAAGTTAGCTCATGAGAGAACTGGCTGCTGCCTGCAACTGTCCTTTGAAAGCAAGTGCCACAGTCAAAGGGCTCATGCCTGAACTCTACACTGCTGAAAGTCACAGGCAGAGAGGCAGGAAACCCATGAACCTCTCATTCATTATCTGTTTAGGGCTTCTTGGCTGACCTAATTACAACACATCTCCAAAACAACCTAATTATTTAGGGAATTTGGTCTAGAAACAGTTTAACTTCAAATAACCCATGGGGTTTATGACTTGGCTGTGACCTGCTAAGTCCCTGTTAGCTCATCTCTTCCCCCATTATAGCATTCCTTGAAAACATTATGTTTGGACATCATTTGGATTGTGTATGTTAGGAAAGCATACCTTTCTCGCAGCAAAAATAGAGCTTTAAGAAGTTTCCAACATTTAGTAGAAACTGCATTATCAGGCAAACATTAACCTTAGATGGGAGATATGAAGAATAATAGCAAAAAAGGATCCTGAATTGAACTCTCAAATATTTAAGATCTAGAAATAGGTATGAGAAGGTAAAGCAATGCAGGTATCAAATATATTACTCAGAGGAGATACTCTATGACCCAAATCAAGCAGTTAGAGTGAGGTCTAATAACATTTAGATTCTATATATTGGATAGGTCAAGCAACGTGATTCTATATATTGTATAGGTCAAGCAGTTAGAGTGGGGTCTAGGAAAAAAAGATAGTATGATAGTTTTTTTATATCATATTTGTCATATTATTATTATATCATATCATATAAAAAAAAAAGCCTGCATCAATTAAGTGAAATTTGTCCTAATGTCAATGCCTCTCTTAAGTTATTTCTATAGGATATGAACTATGGTCACACATATTGGATAATTGGATGGAAGGGTAGTATAAAGGGAACACTTTCATTTTTTATAAATTTAGACTTGATTGCAATACAAACACTTATTTTTTAAAAAGCTTGTTTTATCAAATCCTGGAAAGCTTTACCCAATAATTAAAATTCCTCTCCTGGAATGTGGCAGGATAAAAACTCAAAGACACTATGCTGGCTTTTCTTCTGAGTTTTACTGTCATGGTTTCAAGAAATTTAATTTTTTTTAAATGGGTTTTCTCATTTAGAGGATTTTAACCCCCACTTCTATTCAAAAGTGAAAGTAGCTGTGGTAAAGGTAAAGGCTACTCTAATCTCTGTCAAGCTAAGAAGAGCAACTGTACTCCCAAGCTTGTAGAAAAAGAACAAACTCATTCCATACTGGTTAGATGCCATAATGACCGTTTTGAGTTCATAAAGGATTTAAGCAAAACTATAGGCCATCTGCCCAGAGACAACATACACACAGTCATGTAATTACAGGGAGTACCAAAACCCAAATTAGGATTCTTTGCCATAAAAAAGTATGACAGGTTTATATACTTTCAGCCAAGACAAATGCCCTATTTAGATATGGCGCTTATTCCACATGAGTTAAATGCTAAAGAGCATTATCTTTGGAAAAAGAAAAACGAAGAATGGGTGACAAATACCTTACTACAAACATATTGAGCTATTGGAACTATTTTTCCAATGGCCAATCAAATAAAAGGGCTATGCACCCTCTGGGGGGCATTTTGGAAATCTCTGAGGGTGTTTTCAGTAACAGGAGTAACTAGAAGTTGCTACTGGGATTTAGAGGTCTCTCTTCTTACTCTGGAGAGAAAAAATGGAGAAAGGGATGTATATCTGAGACATCTTTGAATGCAAGGGTATGCCCGCTTGGTAAAAAATAATGTCCTGCTAGACATTCCTAGGGTGAAAACCCACTCATAATTATTTAAGCCTAAAACTTAAATATACCCAACACATAAACATAAGGTGCTTTACATAATTTAATATACTTGAATCTCTAGGAATGCAATTAACAAATTAATAAAAATGGTATTGTTTGTTTGGAATTGTATCAAGGTTGTTAACCCTTCGGGAAAATCATGTCACCGGTGACAATACTGCTTGGGTTATTTTAACTGCCAGTGAAGTACAACTTTCTTAATTGGGAAGTACCATGACCTTGGTGATTCTATATATTGTATAGGTGTAAACATCTGATTATCTCATTACATCTTTTAGCACATTATGTCTTCTAATAAAAGCTTAAGTGTTTACATGCAGAAGCACATGTTATTTTATTCTAAATTACTTTTTTGTTATTCCTCATTCATTTCAAGGTACTATAATTACTTCTAACTTATATATGAGGTAGTTTACACTAAATATCTATATATCTATACACGCACATTTTATTTCAGAGCAATTTAAAGAGGACATCGATACAGAGTATTTGCTGTAACAAATGGACAATGAGTCTGACAGGATTAAGAATCACTGATCTATATATAAAAATATTAAATTTAAATAATAAATGTCAAACTTTTTATAAACAGAATTTAGTATCATTAAATGGTAACAATTTAAAATTATTTGAATTGGTGTTTTTATTTGTCTTACTATGCTAGAGATTGGGATTATATATAATCAGCTTCTTCCACTCAGACCAAAGCAGTCAATCCCCTCACCTCAACCCTTGAAACACTATTACCTATTCCAATTGGTAGGTATAATAGATTCTGTGAAAAGGGATGTGAAAAAGAAGATTGAAATGATATAAAGGCCTTACAAATTCATGAGACATCTTTTTCATCTCCTATCAATTTTCCATTAGCAACCTTTCCAAACAGGGACAAGTCAGTAATAGTTTCAAATTTGGGCCTTGTCCAGGGTCAAGGTTTGACAAGGTCTGTCATGAATGAGTGGGTGGAGGGGAAAACTGAAAAAGGAACTAAAAAAAAAAAAAAACAAGAATTTTGCTCAGGCAAAAAGTGAAATAGAATGTTAGAATGTGGAAAAAATTACCCAGGATCATCTAACCTAAATACCTATAAACTTCTGATGTGTCAAAAAAATATTATTAATACAAAATTCTTTTAGAAAGTGGTATATAAATATCAATAAATCAACAAAGCCTTAAAAAGAACTGATATAATTTTAAACTGAAAAACACCAAGGCTGGTAAGTAAGTGCATATGTGCATGCATGCATAATTATATGTATAAGTGTGTGTGTTTAATTATAGACTAGTGTTATATGAATGTTTAACATTTGAAACCCAATGATCAGAAAAGGATTATAGATAAACCAAAATTCCTGGATTGATGAGATACATGGAAACAAAATGAAAAGAGGAATGAATAGCATGTCCTGCAAGGAAAAAAAAAAAGTCAATGAAACAAAATCAGCATAAAAAGTAAATATAGAAGAACCAGCTAAGAAAATGAACCACGTTAGAACTCCTCCTTGGAAAGTATGCTGTAAAACAGAGAGAGAAAATCTTAAAGAGTTGCACATGTGAATATTAAAAATATTTTAATCCTCCTAACAAGTGTGTTTTTAATTAGATACTCCCTTTCCTGGTTATATATTTTATTGCAATGGAGGAATTAACTATGACTTAGCTCTTCCCACAACAGCAGCTGTTAGATTTAACTTAGCAGCTTCCTAGTTTATGGTCCTCCAAAAACGCATGTATATTATGTATCAACAATCTTCTTCAAGGAAAAGACCAAAGGATTTCTCTATCTCAATTTAGCTAGTTCCTGGGACAATTTACCATATCTCTTCCTATGTTAAAAAAGAAAGGAAATCCTTTAATCTACTTCATTAATGCTTAACTCTTTAGTTAACATTTTATTCCCTATAATATGCAAGTCAATAATCCACTTTCTTATCGGCCAAATAACAAAAAGTACCCTATTTTCAATGTATCTGTTTGGAAATGAGGAACAGTCTAAACCAAACAAGAAAAAAAAATTCTAAAATAAATCAGGGTAAGGAGGATGCGGAAGGACAAAGTTAACATTAAGAACTTTAAGAGTGGAAATAAATATATTCATAATCACTTAGCCAAACTGCTCTATTTTAAACCTTCCATTCTTTCATGAAATTTATTTCTTTAAAATAAAAAGTGAAATGTTAAGAAGGCGGCACTCAGAGAAGCATAAATGCCTTAGTAATCTTCACAAGTAGCTCTTTGCAAAGGCCCACCCACCTAACTCCAGCCCCATTTTAAAACTATGCTGCCCCTAATTAAATACTATACCTTCATTTCAAAAGTTGAAAGGAGAACTGCAACTGTTCTCCACATTCCGCATTCATCATACAGCTATAAATTATAAAAGGCCAATTCTGATAAGAAGTAGTATGGTTGGGCAAAGGGGCAAACTTAAGCACTGTGTAGGGTACTCATCAATCATAGATATGACAAAAGCAAGGCCAATAAAACTTCCTTTTATCTTTACTAAGAGTAATAGATAAAGATCATCTGTTAGACCTATTCAATAGCATCCTCATTAACGACCCTAAAAGGGAAGTCAACTGCAATGATTAGGGAAAAAAGCCATTAAAAAGTGAACTCTGGCCCTCCCTGGTGGTGCGGTGGGTTAAAGCACAGTTCTAAGAAGCTAAAGCCATTTCAGCATGAGTTGGATCCTTGCCCTGGAGATGATCCACATGGTGCTGCAGACCTCTCTTGACCAGCCCACTGCTCTCCTCAGTCGGCCTGTTCTGCTCCCCACTCTGTTTCTGGTGAAGCCTCTCACCACCCCTGCACCAGTGGCCTGTACCCCAGTTCTGTAGGCATAAATTTTTAAAGTAAAAAAAGTGAACTCTTCTGAGCAAATGATCCCAATAAAAAGTCAACCAACCACATATCTAAAAGACATGTAAATGTAAATGAACACGTCACCAAAATGAAATAAATCTCTTGGAGTTTTTTCTAAACTGAGAATACAACCTATCAATCAAAGAAGGAATAAAAGTAACCACTATAATAAAATTGGAGATAATCAAATATAAAGGAGAGATTCCTTAAGCATACACTGACTGAGGGAAAAAAGAGCTCATTAAAATGTTCACAATGGACAAATAGTACATTTTTAAGGGACAGGCAGACAACTATATTTATCAAAGGTAAAACAATTTTATGGTTGAAGATTGTATCTTCAATTGCTCTTAAATGATAAATGGCCCTCCCTGGTTATGCAGTGGGTTAAAGCACAGCACTAAGAAGTAAAAGCCACTTAAGCATGAGTTTGATCCCTGCCCTTGGGAGGTGATCACATGGGGTGGCAGACTTCTCCTGGCCCTCCTGCTGCTCCCCTTAGCAGTGTGCTCCTTTGATGTGCCTGTTCTGCTCCCCACTGTGTCTCTGGTGAAGCCTCTCACTATCCCTGCACCTCTGGTCTGTACCCCAGCTCTGTATGCATAAGTAAATACATCTTTATAAAAATCTTAAATGGTAAATGAAAATTAGTTTCATAGTTAAAACAACAAATTTGTAGAGTCATAGTTAACTGATACATCATACTTGTGCAAACATACATTGAAAGACTGGTTTCCAACTCCCTAAAACTCCACACAGTTAAGTGTTGCAATAGGAATGAATACAAATGAGTCATTTTATATGACCCACTAACCACCTTTTTCATGTGATAGCATACACAGCCCCACTGAGTAGTGTGAAGTCTAATTAAGATTACAGGCAAAAGTCTCAGATAGAGTTAGTACGCATTTCGATTAGCCTCTAGAGATAGTAGTTGCTGTTGTTGAGATCTTGTAGGCCATATTAAGTATAGGACATATCACAATCCCAAATTTTAGAATAAGACAGAAAGTAGGAACGGAAAATATCCCACCAAAAATTAGGAGTGCCTTCTCACAAACTACCAGTGAAAACATGTGGTTACAAACTGAGGCTTTATCAGCTATTTTAAGGAAGTAACTTCTAGAAATTAGGGTGTGAAAAGGGAAAAAAGACTTCTGATAAGTTTTATACTTGGAGATGCATCTTTCTACAAATAAAACAGTATTTTGTCAGTAATAAGTCTACTTTCAGTCTACAGTTTTCATTTTGTTTTGTCACAGATCTAAAATAAGATTAAATCTTAGTTATTTGTGTGCTATCTCTGATTTCAACTTTAATAAATGTGTTTTTTAGAACAGCAGAGAGTGTCTAAGTTTGAAAGTGCACAGGATTTTATGAAGACTGGAACATATGCAGGTGGGCGCATAAGGAATTTTGTGCCCATTTTGCCAGAAGCAGTATGCCATCTGCTTGTGTCATGAATCAAGCTAACCCTCGGCAGTTTCCAAAGTTGACAAGAAAATCTGGTTGTTTGGTTAACATTGAAAACATACTCTAAATCCAAGATGAACTGTTATTTAAAAAAATGCTCCTAGATGGCTTAAAAAATTTCTTTCCCCTTTAAAAACAGCTGTTTGTTTTTATATCCTTTCTTAATGCAATTGCTTTACAAAGAAAAATTGAATTACACAAACCACTGAAAATCTATTAGATTCATTATCTGAATAATAAGTTATTTTTTTTACTGGAAATTATTTCTAGCTTCCATAGTAGAGACAAAAAATAAGAAGAAAAAAGTAGAGGACTTCATTTATATGACTATTCTTCACAATAGTTGCAGGAAAATACAAATCTTCATTCTCTCATTCTTTCACTGTTTTATTGAATTTAAATTTCAAGTCTTCTGGGCAGGAATAATGTTCACTATCATTCTGCCAATGTGTTTAAGTGGCATAAAACACCAGTAACTCATGGCTTATCCCTATTCTAACTTTGAAGGCATATTACTAAAACCCTGGAGAAAATACTAAAGATGAAAAATGCTTTGCTTGATATTGCAGGTTGGATGTATCTCACTGGATATATCAATTACAAAAACCTTTTGTTTAGAATAAAAGCTGGAAAAACCTTCCTCAGAATAGAAGACAGAAAGACCAATAGTAAAACTCAGTAAAAATCCACATAAATGACTAAAATTTTGAACTAAATTGACTTCCATTCACTGATCTTTTAGCTTTTTTTTTTTTCACTTTGAATAAACATATTAATAATGTAGTAGCTACCTCTATGCCTTTTAACACCACACAGAACTTAGTCATATTGGGTACCTACTGATTTTATTTTCATGACCATGTCATTTCATAGAAGAATTCCCCTTTAAAATAGTTGCTGTTTATGGCCCTCCCTCGTGACACAACAGGTTAAAGCACAGCACTGAGAAACTAAAGCCACTTCAGCATGAGTTCGATCCCCGCCCTGGAGGTGACCCACATGGTGCAGCAGACCTCTCCTGACCTGCCTGCTGCTCCCCTCAGCAGTATACTTCATTGATCTGCCTGTTCTGCTCTCCACTCTGTCTCTGGTGAATCCTCTCAACTGCCCCTGAGCCTCTGGCCTGTACCCCAGTTCTGTAAGCATAAATAAATCTTTAAAAAAATAGTTGCTGTTTGAATAATATGCTCTGAATTGCTTGTAGGGCATTCATCAAGTGGTCACAGTATTGTTTTCACACTTAGAAACAATAAAGTTGATCACAAGCAAATGAGCCATTATAAAAGCTTCCTCCTACCTGCCTTGTTTCCAGCATATTTAGAAAACAAGGTCTTGTTTTACTATCATGAAAATAAAAACATAAGTTGGCTCTGCTCAGATAAAACTTATGTGATACTAAGTTTCCTGACACCTGCAATGGAGGTGGGTAAAGTAGGCTTGCTGGGCTATGTATGTACTGTGAATATATAATTTTATTATCCCATTTATAAATAAAGTCTTTAAAGTGCACAGAGCAATTATTAAGTTGATTTTTGTCATGGTTAACAAATTAGTGAGTAAGGCAATCCTGGACAAGGATACTAATTCTTTCCATGCCTCAGTCTCTTCTTTAGTAAAAACTAGGGAGAAGGTTTGATTTGATTTACAAGGCTCCTTTCAATTTAAAAATGAGACAACCATTGAATATCAATTACTAGGAACATGAAATGTATGAAGAATAAAAGCATATGTTCTGAAAAATTTAACACTTTGGTTTCAAGATGTGGGAAAAATAAGTGGAAATACATCATTCAACTTAAATTAAGTAATACATCAAGTACAAGAATTTTGAAGAACAAGCTTTTATTAGCATGTTTAATAGCCAGTCAGTCATATATACTTTATTTGTCTCTTTTAAAAAAGAAAAAAGTGTGGCAAGGGGTTAAAGTCTCAGTGCTATCAAACTATTGCCAGCTACTGAAACATGAATTCCATCTCAGACCAGGGAGCTAACCCACCTGGTTCACAACCTGACTTGCTCACTGCTCCCTTCCGCAATGTATTTCAGCAGATCTGCCTGTTCTGCTCCTCACTCTGTCTCTGGTGAATCTGCTCACCCTCTGTATCTCTAATTTACACACACTTCTTGCATGCATGAATAAAAATAAAATAAATCTTAAAAAAATAAATCAGAAAAAAATTCTGTACTTAGGGTAGAGTATTATTTCACCACATTTGATAGTTTATTATCAGGAAAACATTTGAACAGGAGGAGAAATAAGATTTAGTAGCCAAATACACAAACATACACATACAATACCACTTATCATTATAATTCTGGCCTGGATGCTTAGTAATTAAATACTTTCTCTTGAAGATTTTAGACTTGTTCATTGGAATGAGACAGATTTTTGAAAACTTAACAAGAAAATGCATTAATTTTTCTTATTGCTGGCATAATAATAATTGCCAAAATAGAAAATGTTATAACTGCATCAGAGAAACACCTAATTTTCATCTACTTCACCAAAATAAGAGGTCCATTAATCAAATGTATTGGGGGAATATCTATTGTCTATTTCTATTACTTGCCCTACCTCCCTTTGATAAGACATTTTTAAAGCTTTATTTTGAAGTCATCTCAGAATTACAGAAAAGTTGAAAGAATTATACAAAGAATTCTCATCTACTGTTCTCCCCTCCCATTTTAATAATCACATTAAAAAGAATAAAGTACTTATGAATTAGTTTAACAAAATAAAGACTTTTATACTGAAAACTATAAAACACCAGTACAAGAAATAAAAGATGAGCTAACAAATGGAAAGACATCCCATGTTCATGGACTGAAAAGGTTATTATCATTCCATGTCAATATTCCCCACATTATTCTTCATAGTAAACAAAATCCATGAACATTCAGGCTGAATTTACTTTTACAGAAATTGACAAGTGGATTCTAAAACTCATATGGAATTGCAAAGGACTTTCAAATACAATCTTGACTTTCTAAGACAATCTAGAAAAAGGCCAAAATTAGAATACCTTTACTGCCCAATTTTAACCTTTACTACAATGCTGTAATTTAAAAAAAAAATAAAAATGAAATAAAACTATATGGGACAGTTGCAAGTTTGATATATAAGGGAATAGAAATCAACCCATACTTTGTGAACAATTGACTTGACATGGTGACAAGACAACATAATGTGAAAGAATAGTCTTTTCAATAAATAGCGCAGGAATAACAAGACTTTACACCTTACATCATATGCAAAAAATTGATTCAAAATGGACCTTGATATATTCTAGATATTAGCTCCTCATTAGTATACTGATAAATGGCATTAAACTATTTTCTCCCATTCTACAGACTGCTCTTTTTTCACTTCCTTATAAATCTTGAAGCTAAAACCATGAAATTTTTAGAAGATAACACAGATATACTTTTTCATGACACTAGAGTAGGCAATGGTTTTTCTTTAACATGTCACCAAAAGAAAAAAAATATGATTTCACCTAAATTTAATTTTTTGCACTTCAAAAGATATCAAACAAGTGAAAAAGCAGCCTACAGAGTAAGAAAAAAACTATTTTCAAACCATGTATTGGTTAAGCTCTACTATCCAAAACATCTTAAGAAGTCAAACAAATCACCAACCAATTAAAAAGAAAGGCAAAGGATCTGAATAAATGTCTCTCAAAAAAAAAAAAAAGACAAAATATCTTATAGTCACATAAAAATTCACAAATATTCATATTAGTGTTATTCAGGACAAATAAAAAGTAGAAATAAACCACATGTCCATCAACTGATAAATGTGGTATATTCACACCAGAGAATATTATTCAATCACAAAAAGGAATGCTACAATATGGATGAACCTTGAAAGCATTATGCTAAGTGAAATAAGTCAGGCACAAAAATGCCATATTGTATGATTTCATATACATGAAATGTAAGGAATAGACAATTCCATAAAGATGGAAAGTAAATTAGTAGTTGCAGGAACCTGGGAAAGAGGAAAATGAATAGTGACTACTAATGCATGGTGGAGTTCTCTTTGGGGTAATAAATATTCTGGAATTAGATAGTGATGGTTGCACAAATTATTGTACAATATACTAAAACATACCTTTCAAAAAGTTCCAAAAGTTACTTTTTTTTTCTGTCTGACCAACCTCTCTTCATTAGACAGGATTTAAATCAATAAATTTAATATAAATAGGATCCCATTACCACCATTCTGATCTAATCTCATTTCATGAATTATGTTATTAAAAGAAAATCTAGCCTCTAGACTATTTTAAAAGAAATAATTTTATAATTTTGTTTATTATGTCGTGTTTTTTTTAATTTTTCCTCTGCACAAGTTCTACTGTAGTTTTTATAAACACAGAATAACTCTCCAAAAGAATGATTGGAAATTTAAAAGTTGTGAGTATTCTAATTTTGACTTTGCATATACTAATCCAAAGGTGGTATTTTATGTAATATGAGGCAAAAAGGGCAAAAAAAGAAAAAGAGAGAGAGAAGATTTTCTTATTTTCTAATAGTTATCTAATAGTAAGGCCACAGTAGAAAAAAAGACAGATGTGTACGTAAGTTGTTTCAAAACACTTTATCTACATCACTTTTTTAATTCTTAGGGCATCTAAAAACTGTAAATATGCAGACTGTTGATGAGTCAAGTCAGTCTTGGCACTACTTTGAAATAAGATATGCTAGTCTACCCGCCTGTATTATGTGACTGGCCTAGTTAGAGGACACATACACACATTAAGAAAGACATGCTCACCATGAATGCTGTTGTGTCATCACCTTATGAGCAATGTTTCTTGTAGCAATGATATGCAGGCTAATTAAAAAGACTAAAATATGAGGGATAAGTAATTTCAAATAATACCCAAGGCAGTCAGTTTAATACCAACTTGTACTATTTAGTTAGAAACACAAAAGAACATTAATCTTAAACTTACACTCTTTTAAAAACAAGAATGAACTTTTAAATTTTTTGTTATTTAAACTTTAAGTTATAGTTTACTTTTTTTTGTTCCAGTATTATTAAGGCTTTTTAAGGGCATTGTTTTGCCCTTAAGGAACTTGCAAAATAAATGTTACCTAGTAATCTGAATTTAATCCTTAGAATCTACAGGTCATGAAGAAACACTTTATTACACTTTAATACTGGCAGTCCCCTGCATTTATATATGGCATTTCCAAAGATGCATTTGAAGGTCAAATATATGCAAGTCTGAAAACAGACATATATGCTCTAATGGTGGCCATGTTTTCAAAGTATTAAAAAATATAATCAAATCCCTAATTAAAATTTGCAGGATACTACCTGCCACATAATTACCGCTCTTACACCAAAACTAGCAACCCAACGAAAGACAAATAACCCTCATAGGAACCTGAGCTCTCTGTAGCCTTTGGAATTAGAGCCTTGTATAGCTCCTTGTTACAGCTCTTTCACTGACCAAATCCCATTACTACAAGAGGCAAAACTAGGTGAAAGATGGCAGAAAGGAAAGGGCAGAGCATGGGGGAACCCTGCGTAGTTGTGCACCACTATTAGCAATCTAGGCAGGACATAATAGAGATATTTTCACTACTGCCAGCACAAACACCAAAACTAAAAGCACTGGGAATTATGTGGGACAAGTAGTGCCACAATACAATTATCAAGATTCAAGAAACAGAATACGAAAGATTCAATCCCACATGCAGAAAAGGAGTTCAGCAAGTCAATGTAATGTTCAAAAACAAGATTTTTTATCAAAGTCATGGCCCACTAAATATGCATTCTCATTTTATACACACCAAGATAGCCAGTGACTATTACCTCCCATGCCAGGTATTATAAAAAGATATGACATGCATGAGGCCTTTAGACTTACTAGAATTACAGATATAAATCTATAGATGAAATACTACATTATTCTAGACATTGATGAAATGACATTCCTAAGAATCTTGCAAATAATATTTTTCAACCTGTATCAACATTTTATTGGTATTATTACCAATCTATACAGCACTCAGACTTTTTTTACTTTATTTTTCCCCTCTTAATCCTGAATACTGTTTTTTTTTTAATACAAACTTATTGAGGGAACACTTATTTACAACAGTATATGATTAGAGATATAGCATCACACTCCTTCAGAAGTATTTCTCCACCATCAAGGCACCCATACTCTTCTCCATAGTCCTCTAGTACCCTCCACACTCTGCTCACCTCTCCCCCTTAACAATGACATTTTTCATTGCAATTTTTAAAAATAGTATGTATTCAAAAGTCTAATAATGTTTGATATCTTTAACTCATGTTCTCTGTTCTCTGCTTAATCAACAGGAGTGGTAAAATGCCAAGCATCAATAAATAAATCCTTCACTATTATATACAGAATAGCTGAGTGGTATGAAATAAGTCTAATACTTTAGCTGACACTAGTAATTTAGCCACTCTAATTTCATGAATATTTCTTTCAAATAAAACAAGGACGCAACTAAGCACAGCTGACATTCTGACAATAACTAAAATCCCACCTCAGTTTACTAGTATAATCACTAAATTTCCATGTTTCTGTTTTCTGGAAGATATAAATCCAAATCAATCATATCATATTCTAATTTCTTGTTAACAAAGAATCAACTAAACCAACACATTACTCATAAGCATTCTGGTCTATTGTTATAATCAGAAGGGAAGAAGGTAGAAATCATGCAATATTTAACTGAAGATGAATGATTTTTATATTGTGTAAAATAAAAATTATTTTCAGGTGAGAGAAAACTCCCAAAGCAACCAATAATTAAAATCACTGTTGTTCCTAAATCAATAGCTTGATGTATTTGTATTTACGTATGTACTTTCAGCGTCAAATATGAATAATTTGGCAGCTCAATCACAGTATTTATTCTGCCTCAAATGAAACCTCTTTTAAACTTGCATTTAGAAATTCTGAGACTTCAAGTTTCTATTATAAGGGAGTAATTATGAGCTCCCAGCAATGAAGTAAATATTACCTGAACAGAACTTGAAATCTTCTTTGCAATTAAATACCTAGTAAATCATCGAAACATGTTTTTATAATAGGTTTCTGGAAAATATGAATCCAAATGGCAGATTATTAACTACCAGAAAACTGATTATTAACTACCAGGAAAGTGATGGGCTCTTGCTTCTTAGATATAGATGAAATAGCACATAACTAATTGCTCCTTGTATAGAAATATAATATTATCAACAAATTCCTTAGAGAAAATTCCCCAGTCTGTTAAAAGAGTCACCAGTGGCAAAATCACTGTTGGGGGTTTTAAGTAGAACTGGTGGGGAAAGTCCAACATATTTAGCATATTTTCTAAAGAGAAAAAAATAATTAGACTGGCAAGATGACAGTTATCTAGCAAGATCTGTCTCCTGTGTTATAAAAGATGTAGGAGGCTGCTTTAGAACTGACAAAAATAAAAAATCCTCTGGAAGACAGTGATAGATTTTTTTTAAAGTTAACATGTAAATTATAAAACAATAGGATGCTACCACTATACTTGTAAGCCCTCCCACCTTTTTTCTTTTCTTTTCTGAGTGAGCTGTTCCCCCCCCCCCAAAGAGCAGGGGGACTGGAGAATCCAAGAAATTATCTGAAATTTCAAAAATAAAGGGTAAGTTTACCAGAGAATGTACATAAGTCATAGCCACGAAGACACAAAAAAATTATGCAACCCAATGACTGTGATCAGAAGTGAGATGTAGACATCCAAACAGCATGTATGTCCTAAAATATTCTAATGTCCTCTGAGAAATCAAGGTCCTGTTCCTAGATTATCTGTTCCTAGATTATCTGTTCCTAGATTATCTGTTCCTAGATTATCTGCCTAAACTTTTATTAATATTTATAGAAGTGGATTTCAGAACAGAAAAATAAAAACTGAATCAACAGACCAAAATGAATGACTATTTCTTTGAACAACTACAACTGGTCAAACTGTGGGTGTAGAGCTCCAGTGGTGCAATCGGTTAGTATGTGGTACTTATACAAAATATGGGTGTGCTCTTTATTACATATGTTATAATTAATCAATCACTAAAAGCTAATAAGCTTCTCAAAAATGTTTATATCATTAAAATAACCTTAAAGTATTTTCAAGTATTAATTATGTTACACATTTAACATGTGTCCACAAACTCAGAGCCAAATTATACTCCCATTGAATATAGGCTGGATTTAGTGACTTGTTTCTATAGAACAGACCATGGAAAAAGAAAAACAGCAATTAGCAATAGAGAGACCTATCATGTACCACCTTACCAAATGTTCAAAGTTCACATCACCAGTGAGTGGTAAATCATAATGCCTTAATAGTTATATGCCTTAATAGTTCTTTACACCTGTGGTGTTTTTCCCCCAAAATGCATAAGACCAATCTAATCATGAGACGATATCCAAATTGAGGGACATTCTACTACTGAATGCTCTAAAAAAAAACTCCTCAGTAGGATCAAGGAAAGCCTGAGAAAGTATTACAGATTAGGTGAGATTAAGTAGCTATAGCATCTAAATGCAACAAGGCATCCTGGATTGCACTGTGGAACAGAATAGGAGTACTGGTGGAAAATTTGATGACATCTGAATAAAAGTTTAAGTAGTAGGGCCCTCCCTGGTGGCGCAGCGGGTTAAAGCACTGCACTGAGAAACTAAAGCCACTTCCACATGAGTTCAATCCCCGCCTGCCCGGGAGGTGACCACATGGCGTGGCAGACCTCTGCTGACCCGCCCGCTGCTCCCCTCAGCAGTGTACTTCGTCGATCTGCCTGTTCTGCTCCCTGCTCTGTCTCTGGTGAATCCTCTCACCCTCCGCATCTCTGGCCTGTACCCCAGCTCTGTACAAATAAATAAATAAATCTTTAAAAAAAAAAAAGTTTAAGTAGTAGCATTTTCACAATGTTGATTTCTTCATTTTTGATCTACAGTTAAATAAAATGTTAACACTAGAGGAAGCTAGTAAAAAAGGTTTACATGGGAACTCATTGTACTATTTTTGCAACCCTTATATAAATCTAAAGCTATCTCAAATTAGAGTTTTTCCCCAACTTCCTAATCACATCTTCCTGTACTTTTAGAGAGCCATTACATTAGCCCACACACCTTTTCACAATTACTGAAATTTTTTAGACCCACATGTCCTTAGGATCTGCCTTCTCCAGTTCACCTGGTCTACAACAAAGGATCGATCAATCATACGAATTTGTATCTTCTTCTTACTCAAAAACTACAGATCTTCCCATTCAAAAATGATAAATGATTCCTCAGTGCCTCAATATTATGTATTGCTAAGCTTACCACTAAAGGCATCTGCAACAAAGTGCAACAAAGTACTTTTTATCTTTAATAATCTACCCAGTAACACTTTCTTACAGTAATAATATTTAGCATATTGGGCAATAATAGGAGACTTAAAGGAGAGCAGAAAGGATTTTACTTTTTTAAAAATGTATAAACATGCTAGGTAACTATTTTGTGTTTTTATGTTATTTCCCATCACTTTACTGAACTTTTAAAAATAATTTTAATGAAGTACTTCAGTTGACTCCTTTTTTAAAAAATATGTAATCATATCTTATATAAGATACTTTCATATTTCTCAATATTTATACCAGTTTCTGACAGTGTTTAATAATATAAATTAGTTTTGTTTTAAAACTCAGGTTTACTGCAATGTAATGAGATGGTCATGAAAAAGAAGCTGCACCTTGTTTATAGTCATCTTTTTAACTGTAATTTGACACACAGCAGTAAAAGTACTGGCATACAAGATTTTTGGCCTTAGTAGTATCTCTGATCACTTGAAATTATTTGGGTAATTGATTAAAAGCAATATGACAATTAGAAATAGTAAAGGTAGATGATTTTAAAAATTCTAAACTGGGCCCTCCCTGGTGGCGCAGCGGTTAAAGCACTGCACTAAGAAGCTTAAGCCATTTCCGCAGGGGTTCGATCCCCGCCTGCCTGCACCGGAGGAGATCCACATGGCGAGGCAGACCTCTCCTGACCCGCCCGCTGCTCCCCTCAGCAGTGTACTTCGTCGATCTGCCTGTTCTGCTCCCCACTCTGTTCCTGGTGAATCCTCTCACCCTCCGCATCTCTGGCCTGTACCCCAGTTCTGTATGAATAAATAAATCTTTAAAAAAAAAAATTCTAAACTATATTAAAGAGGATTCTTCTACATCCTTTTTCAAGGTGTAGAGCTGCTACTAATGAATATTATAAAATTGTCCACAGGCTCCAATTCAACTTACTTGCCATGTATTCCACAAACTTACATCTGAATAAATATTCCCAGTATTTGAGTCTGTTAAGTTAAAAACAAAAAGATCAGTGGTTGAGTGAGGCACAGTAATAAATCAAAGGATTTCAGTGCAATAAAAACATTTTTGTATAGTATTATGGTGATGGGTATATTATTACACACTTCTTTAGACTCACAGATTATACAACAGGAAGAGATAATGTAAGGCAGACTATGGACTTTGAGTGGTTTGCATAGATCTATCCTTGATCCTCACTGGTATGATACTTGCAATGGAGAAGGCTAGGATGTGTTGAGGCAAGGGTTTATGTCAACCCTCTCAATTTTACTGCAAAGCTAAAATTGCTCCCCAAAAGTCTTAATTTTTAAATTTTATTTAAATTTACTATATATACATATATACATACATATATATACACACATATATATATATACACATATATATATATACACATACACACAAAACCTCCCATCTTATCTTATACTTGATTCTTTCCAGAACTTTCAGTTGATTCTCTCTCTTTTCATTTGACCTTTTGAGTCAATTAAACCCTAGTATCCATTTCACCTTGGTTAAGTTATCTGGCTTCCACTTACATTTTATCTTTTGCTGCAGTACTAAAGATGTGAAAAGAGGCACTGATGAAGTCAAGAAAACTGAGGTATGGGCCTACTGAGATATGGACCACAACAGTTCTCCAAGTTTCAAGTTCTTTATCTCTAATTGACTCCCAGATCTTCTACGTCTAACTTTTTACCATTCTCAGTTGGTGACAAACACAATTAAAATAAATGTGAAGGGATTATGGGAAGATGGTGATAAAGTTTGCATACTTTAAATTTTCATAAATTCCTCCCCCAAAAACAGAACTAGAATAGCTAAGCCAATAATTCACGGATAATATCTATAACAGAACTAAATACATGATTCAAATGAACCTCAAAATAAAAGCAAACAAGGAAGTAACACCAACTACAAAACACACATAACCAAAGATTCCATTTCAACACAAACAAACCTCAACATATACTGACACAGGCTTTTTAAGTATAGCTTCACTGATGAACAAGCTTTCTTCCTACACTAATTTAGCAACCACCTGCCATGTAACTACTAAACTAAGGAGCTAAATTTCAAATGTATTTTAATTGATTTAAACAGTTGTTTTGGCTAGATTTTAATGGTAAAGCTATAGAATGAGCACTAAACATAGTTCACTGACAAGCCATAATGAGGCAAAGACAGCTAATAAATAAAGAAATGACAGAATCAAAATGAATGAATTAGTCAATGCACCAACTGACTGTGGTTCTACCAATGGCAGATAATATCCCCCAAAAAGAGATAATCATATGTTATCTGACTCCTGACTAAAGTACAAAGTAACATAAGTGGTCTTAAAACACCTCTCCAAAACAAGTGTTATAAATGACCAATAAGCACATGTAAAGATGCTCAATCTTTAGGGAAAAGCAAATTAAAACTATTTCTTTTGACTATAACTTAGTCAGAAATTATTATATTAACAAGCATTATTGAATATGTTAAGAAACTGAATTGTCATACACATAGCGTTCATACACAGGACTGTAAAATGGTATAACCATTTTGCAAAATATCAGGTTTTTTTAAATTATAGATTATAACATCCTACTCTTATTACTCAACTCATGAAAATATGTAAGTACTTTACATGAAAGTATGAATGTACAAAAACCTGTATGTCAGAGATCATAATATAATTATTTATTTTCTTTAGTTTACCTAGCTTTATTGAGATATAACTAGCATATTAACCTAATGTATACAATACAATGATAACATATATTTTGCAAAAGGACTTCCACAATAAGTTTAGTTAATATCAATCACTTCACATAGTGACAAATTATAGTGAGAACTTTAAAGATCTATTCTTACAACTTTCAAATATGCAAAACAGAATGGTTAACCCTAGTCTCAAATATATATTACATTCTCTGTCTTATTTTACTACTAGACATCTTTACCTTTTATTCACCTTCATCCATTTTCCCTACTTCCTTCCCCTACACATTCCTCTGCCTCTGGTAAACCACTAATCTCATCTCTGTATCTAAATTTTTTTTCCACATAAAAGTAACATCATACAGTATTTATCTTTCTCTGTTTGACTGTTTTACTTATAATGTCCTCAAACCCACTGCAAATGGCAGTTTTTCTTCTTTATTGCTGATAAATACATACAGTATTTATGTGTGTGAGCACACACGCATGCATGTGCATGTACACCACATTGTGTTGCTCTCATGTCTTGGCTATTGTAAATAATACTACAGTGAATGTGGAAGTACAGATATCTTTTTGAGATAGTTATTTCCTTTGACTATGAAACCAAAAATGAAATTGTTGGATTATATGATGGTCCTATTTTCAATTTTTTTGAGATCTCTACATACTGTTAGCTGTAGTGGCTGCACCAATTTTCATTTCCACCAATAGTGTACAAGAGTTCCTTTTTCTCCACATATTCAACAGTACTTGTTACCTCTTGCCTTTCTGATACTAGCCACCTATCATGTATGAGGTTATAGCTCATTCTGGTTTTGATTTTCATTTCCTTGACAATTATTGATGGTACGCAACTTTTCATGTACCTATTGGCAATTTGGATGTCTTTTTTTGGGAAAAAAATGTCTATTCAATGTCTGCCCACTTTTTAATCACTTTTTGTGGCTTTTCTTGTCTTATTTTATTATGCTATAGAGTTTTATGAGGCAGCATTATTATAAGCCAAAAAAAAGTATGTCAAATGGCAAATAGTCAAACAAAATGTGATATATTTATATAGTAGAATGTTTATTTAGCAATAAAAAAACATACTTAGTAAAAAGAACTTAGATACAAAAGAGCATTGTATGATTCCATTTATATAAAATGTCCAAAAAAAGTCATTCTATAGAATCAGAGTAGATTAGTGGGTGGGGAAATGGGGCATGATTATAAATGAGTACAGGTTCCTCTTTAGGTTAGGATGAATTTTCTAAAATTAGACTGGTGGCCTAGGGGTTAAGACTCAGTGTTATCCCTGCATGGGCACCATAGCAGTTTGAATTCAATCCCCAGGCAGGGAGCTAACCCATAAATAGCATATATATGAACTAACCCATATATGTCTCACACACTGCTTCCCTTAGCAGTGTATTTCAGTAAATCTACCTGTTTTGGTCCTCATTCTGTATCTGGTGAATCCACTCACATCTTGCACCTCTGGCCTATACCCCAGTTTTTCTACATAAAAATAAATTTAAATAATTAAAAATCTTTTAAAAACTTAGAAAGAATGTTAAACTGCTCAAATAAATTATGTAACTAAATATACATTCATTGAGTTGCTCAATTACAATCAGTGTATTTTCTATTATTATATTACATATTAATAAAGTTATTTTAAAAAGTCTTAGAAGTAAGTATAAATCAAAATAAATCTATAGATCTAGCTACAAATTATTTAGGAAGTTCAGGAGCAAGAAGAATATACTAATGAAATTTAATAAAACCTTGCAGATGCAATCAGCAAAGTCCATACTATGATAAACAATGTTGTTTCAACAAAAATAATATGGGGGGAGAGGAATAGTGAGGAATCCTAAAAATTAAGAGAGATATAGATAAATCAACAATTGAAGTATAAGGAAATTATCTGGATCACATCCAAATAAATTTGAAATGACACTATAAAATAAGAAATGTAACTACTGATTAAATAATTAGATGATTTACAAGAGATGATTAAGTTGGAGAGAAGAAATTTCAGAGAGTACATACTGAAAATATTAACAGATTAAAAATGTATGGATTTCCCTCAAAATATTCTGAGTGGGTGTGAGAGGGAAGAGACCAGATATTCATAAGATATTCATAAGATATGCCATTACTTTATTGCTGTTGAAACTGATGGCTACATGAGATCACTGGCACTATATTTTTATACCTTTTGTGTGTTTGAAATTTTTTATTAAGAAAGTTCTCCTGCCTGAATGTCAAGCTATTCCAAAACAAATACTTTCAGATAATCATCTACTAGTCTCATGGTATCTGAAGAGTTCGGCTAGTCAGTTGACTTGGGTTCTTTCATGTAGTTACAGTCAGATCCCAGCTTAGGCTACATTCAACTAAAGACAGGATTGAATATGAAAAATCAATTTATACAGTACCACTCACTTGACTGGCAAGTTGGTACCAGCTGTTGATTCCCATAGAATTTACCTCTGACACTATAGCATCTTGTCCAAATCCAATGCTCCAATTCCCCAACACTTACTAACAATTAAATACAATTGACATTAACTACTCAGAGTTAACACTGACCTCAAAGCTAAGGACCCAGTTCTATAAAACTCCCCCCCACACACACTTTGGGTATTTGTCACGAGTCTAGAGGGGCCAACCACACATATAGACAATTAGCTATAAATCAAGGGTCCCCAAAACACCCTGTTTAGTTAAATATACTAGAACAACTCATAGAACTCAGGGCAACACTCATACTTATTTATGATAAAGAACACAAGTTAGGTATAGTAAAATGAAAGAGAAACAGTGGAGAATTTATTGAGAGCAATTATGTCCTCCCTAGTTACACAATCTTCCCCACACTTTCAATATTCATCAACAAAATAGTATTGATTTAGGTTACAAATAAAATATAACGATTTGGTAAAATCGCAAATATAGAATTTGTAAATAATGAGGATCAACTATATATACAAAACAGTGAAGAGGGGGAGAGTTCAAGATCTTAATATTTAGTTGCCTTAACTTCACAATCCATTCTGAAGTTTGAGTGCTCATCTGTGTCTACTAAACTGTAACTCTAAAGGGAATGATCTAATATATAAGATCCTACAAAGATACAGGGCTTATAGGGCAAATTAAGTGAATAAGTCTGACATGAGTAACTTCAGCAGATTGTACTTTGATAACCTTAAATTTCAGAAACAACTAGCTGGGCATTTTTTTATTATTAATAATTCACTGTGTTTTGTATTTTTAATTATTGGTAATAAGCATCTCACTTGATGCAAATATTTATTTTATTTTCCACTGAAGAATATCTTTAAAGTACAAATCTACCAAACCTTCCTAATCATTTCAGAGCTATAAACTTTATTTAACATATGGTTTCATGTAAAAAAAAAAAAAAAAAACAAAAACAAAACAAAAAAAAACCAGAAAATGTACCCCCACACATAGAAAATCTTTTATTTAACTCCCCAACTCTTAAAAGCTGCCCCCCAAAAAAATTAAAAAAAAAAAAACTCTACTAAACTCCCCCACTCCAAAAGTACCATGACCACAATCTAGGCACAGTTATACATACAAACTTCATACATTTTGAAACCTGGATACAAAATCCCACATTATTCAGAAATCAGGTCTTTAAGTCAAAAGGCTATAAGTCTAAATATATCAGATGGTTTACTGGAGGAATACCGGAGATTCAAACAAGGAATGGGGCAGGGGATAAGGAAATAATAACAATAAAAAATACAACAAAACAAAATAAACAGACAACTATAAATCAGAGATGTTCTTCAGGGGAAGAGGAGGGTGGTGGGACTATGGTGATGGTGCGTGGGTGAACTGGTGGTGCGAATTCTATGGGGACTACATCTGAGAAAAGAAGGCAAACATTGTTAAAAAATGAACAATGATGTAAAACACATATAACAATTTTTTTTAAATGTTGAGCCCATTTACAACAATTTTCCTCACATTACTATATAATAAGAACATGGAAATCTGTAGTAAGAACTTCAATTTTTTTAATCACTGAAATATAAAAATTGACCTGCAATAAGCATTCTCCCAAATTCATAATTTTATGATCATGTCCTTATGAGTTATAATATAGCATGCGAGCTACAATTTGATATGGTGAAGTCATACCTCTAAGTCAGTTGTGCCTGCCATAAACACCTCCCCAAAGCTTATAAAATTTCTGTGAAGGTGTTTCTCCCCCTTTATTCACATATATTTTCCTACCTTAGTTCCTTTTTTCTTCCCTTCCCCAAATACCTAAAAATTCAGGTATATACCTAAAGTTTGGAAGGTCCTAACGTAAAGCAATAAGTAAAATTAACCCAATCCCCATCAAAATACCATTAGTACTTCTGAAAGAAATTGAAAGAAAAAAAATTATACTAAACTATGAAAGATCTTTAATTAAAAAGCTACCCTGAGGGAAAAAAGGAGTAAAACGCAGATGTCACATAACCTCATTCCAAATTTTATGAAAAAACATCAGTACTAAGAATAATATGCTTTTAACATAAAAATAGTCTGGACAGAATCAAAAGCCCAAAAGTAAATCCTGGTTCATATCAGTACCTAATCTATGACAAAGCAGCCACAACTATACAAAGGAGAGTCCTTTCAATAAATATATATATTGAAGGACCTATATAATATCACCTATATAAAATAAAACCTATATAATGTCACAAGTTCACTTTATGGGCTTATTAACAATTTCCAAGAAAGAGACTACTATAAAATGAAAGTACAAATATCTCTTAGGACTGTAGGTTTTTAAGATTTTAAATATCACCCAACTGAACCAATAATACAGGCTATTATCTCATGAAAATAAAATTAAATCTAGCAATTTGGGGTGCTTTTGTATTAAGAAACTTGTCAATATAATGCAGTTTTTAAATTGATTGTTTAAGAAACACAAATTATGAGATCATACACATGTTACAAGTATATTTGATATATTTGATAGTTCTCACTTCAGATACTCTTTATAAGTTAGAAATACAAAACTGCTTTGAAACAAGATAGAAGGTATGTGTTAGGAACCAAAAGACAAAAACAGATGACAGGAATTCTCATTAAGTCATGAATAACACAAGGATGCTCCAATGACAGTATTCATTTCTCAGTGTCAAGACAAATGTATGAGATGCAAACTTTATAAGACATGTCAAATGATCTTGATAAAACTGAAAAATGATGGTGATGATGACAATGTTGAAATTTTGAACTCTAGAGAATACATACAGTAAAAAAAACTTTTAGATGTATTTGGTATTTCTATTTCCAATATTTGAATGTAATCCCTATGTCCTCATTAGTATAATAGCAACAGGTATTTTGTTCTTTATTTAGAAAATAACTAATAGATACTTATTTTAGCTTAAAAACACTAAACAGTTAAGTATAATATGCTATCATTTCTAAATTTAGCAAGACAACGAAACAAGACCTTTCAATTTTAAAAAACATCTCAGGAAAAATTTGTAAAAGTTGAAAAGGTGAGGAACAAGATTATCTGATGATCCAAGAAGGAACCAATTTAATTCTCCTAAAATAGGAAAATACTGTGAAAATGACAAGTTGAGCAATCAAGGTTGGAAAACACCACCAACACAACTCACAATTGTAACGATTTCCAATTTTAGTCCAGTAAATTAATTCCTAGTCTGTTTCCATTAGATAATGATGGAGGTTAACCAATGGTCAGACAATAATTACATATCAAAGTGACCTGTTTGCATGCTAGATGCAATTTAAGTGCAACAGAAAATCATTCAGATTGCACTATTTGATCAAATCTACCTGCCCTTTAGGAAATGGTAAAAGGAAAGATGATGGGATTTTTTTAAAGCAGGATATAAAAGCTTTCATTTCATACAAAAAAAGAAGAATATCCTTTTAAATGTGATTGCTTTGTTCCAATGTGGCTACAGAGAGTGCGGAACCCCTCTTTGACTGATACTCAAAAGTTTGACAAAGAGATAAATTAATAATTAAATATGTGGTAAAGCACAGACACCAGACACAATAAAGCAAGTAACAGAAAGTGAACAGATGACAAGCAAAAGGGAAAACTGTCATGGCTGATGAGACACTGACAGAAATGTTAAATTTATGAAAAAAAATTTAGATTTCTTACCTTGACAATGTGTAAAACCAGAAACAAAAAAATTGTGATACATGTTCATTTAATCAGATTTTGAATACTTGGTAAGGTAAGAAGTTAAAAACTTCTACATTGCTAACTATATCCCCTTAAATACACTAACTACTGAAAAAAAAATCTTATATTTTTCCTATCTTATTCTGAAGTAAATTCGGAGTCTCTGAAAGGCTTCTTAATTTTCCTATCATTACTTACGTAGTACTTAATGAAAAGTCTACATATGATTTTTGTCCAGGAATAATCCACCTCAACAAGGACACTTCTTTTTTAAATAATCTGCTTATTTTTCATCATTTTGTGCCTTTTTCCATCTCAAATGTAAC
This sequence comes from Condylura cristata, assembly GCF_000260355.1. Taxonomy (NCBI): domain Eukaryota; kingdom Metazoa; phylum Chordata; class Mammalia; order Eulipotyphla; family Talpidae; genus Condylura; species Condylura cristata. The sequence goes on along the minus strand of NW_004567125.1, from coordinate 21,677,261 downwards.
CCCTGTGGGTTTCCCATCACCAAATCACCCACATGCCATCACCATAATCCAGTGCACATTGCCCCCCCCCATTTTGATCTCATCCCCCTCTTCACCCCCGTAAAATGTCTCTGGCACATAGTTGTTCATTATTATTAGTTTCTCCCCTGGTCCTTTACACTCCTGCGTAGTGAAACCATTGGTATTTTTCCTTTCCTTTCACTAAGGCTTATTTCACTAAGCATGATCCTGCTTCATTCATGTTACTGCAAAAGGCATGTGTTTATTTTTTTGGTTGCTGAGTAATATTCCATCGTGTATATATACCACACCTTTTTAATCCAGTCATCTACTTTTGGGCATTTGTGTTGATTACATGTCTTTCTGATTGTAAATAAAGCAGCAATAAACATGGTGGTGCAGGTGTATTTTTGAATCAGTGTTTTTGTGTCTTTTGGGTAGATACCTAGGAGTGGGATTGCTGGGTTAGCAGTTTGAGGAACCTCCAAACAGTTTTCCATAGTGGTTGTACCAGTTTGCATTCCCACCAGCAGTGCAGGAGAGTTCAACAAGGACACTTTTATATTGGTTTTAAGTCATTCTGTTGGTATAATCCTCCCTAGTTAAATACATTTAATCATTATATCTAAAAGAAAGAAGGAAAAGAAATGAAAGAAGGGACGAGAGAATAAGAGCAAGAGCCTAACTGTCCAAAATATCCTATTTTTTCCAAATCAGAAAAAGTAGAAAATTATAAAGGAAAATGTAGTTCCCCAAAATTCAAAAACTACTTCAATAAACCCACATTTGCATGTTGATATTCATGAAAATGTGCAGTAGCAGCTTTATGATGACCATAAACTTACCAAATTTCTAACCTAACTGACAGGAATGGCATAGATGAGCCACATTAAGCCTACTAGTTATGCTTGCTACAAACACCCCTGTGCTTTAATTCTTACCCCTTAAGAGAGAGCAACTAAATATTATTCTTTCATAAAATTTAAACAGTAAGGGTCACAATTTAAAGTCAAAGCTGTTTACCAAGCCTTCCCCTTTTCCTACATCTTTTCTCTAACCCCTTTCTTTTAGTTTTATGCCCTTTTTAAAAGTTGAAAAATCGATACAAGTTACTCCAGTATAGGAGTACCAACTCAATCATTTTATGATAAGACAATTATGAAATCCACATCATTTCAGGAGTAGCTGCTTGGTAATATACAGATATAACTATGACTGCATCTTAGACAACCAGGGAAAGAGCTTCTTGTCTTGTATAATCTCATTACTTACTAAAGAGAGCCTGTGTGATCATATATGTTTTAATGGTTTGTTTCTATTCAATTACTCACTTTATTGTCTATAGAAAATAATGTAAAGAGAAAAGACTGGAAAGTAAAGACAAAAAATTCAATCCTCCTAATATAAAAGTTCAAAATAAAAACTGTATTGTTTACCAATAAATATAGAATTTCACAAAATCAAATTTTAAAAATTTAATTATCATTGTAATTTGTAGCTTCACAAATAATCTAAATTTTGTGAAATAAATGAATCACTCTTCAGACAGTCGGAAATAGCCAAAGGCTACTGCTAAAAGGAAGCATTTTAGGCTCTTAAGTAACTGGCATTCACATCAAGTCTTTATATAGACATCTCCACCCACAGTTAGCCTGACATACACCATGCTGAGACTAGGTCGGTGTGGGAAAGGTTAATGCCATCCATCACTGTGAAAATTAATAGCTTTCTAATAGTTGAAGAAATAAAGGTATGGCTCAGCAACCTTGCAGCAAATATAATTTGCTACCAAAAAAAAAAGCGTAGGCAAAATCCATTCACAACATTCCCTTCCCATGGCCACCTACAAGTCAGTTCATTATTCAAATGCCAAAGAGAGCAGCAGGCATACATACTCAGCCAATAAGTCACCATTATAAAAGCTGGATAAACATTTCCAGCTCAATCATCTAAGAATAATAGAATGAGACAGGAACATGTTTCCCAAGCATCTCAGCAATAAAACTTGCAATAGCTTTGAAAACAACATGATTACATACAAAAATGGGTTCGGCCATTATTTTGGAGTTTTTTATGGAATAATTAACATATCCCAAGCTTTCTCTAATTTTCTTTTTGGAGATCAGAAAACAAAGAGTACAATCGATTAGAATTGGTTGCAAGGCTATATCTACATTAATTTGCAAAGGATAATGTCAGCAACTCCCTTAGGACTCCAGAGCTTAAATAAGAGGAGTAAAAGGAAAAAAGATTATTCTTTTCTGCAATGAAAAATGAAAGTACAATCTTATTTTCCAGAAGTACCTTTTTTAAAGTCATCTGAACACAACTTTCCATGTTCATTCAATAAGGAATTTATCAGAAATGTATTTACTGCAAATTTGTAATAATCAATAGACTTTCCAAAATTATTATATTTTACCAAACACAAAAACTATTTTTTCCTCATTACTTTCCAATCCAATACCACTCTCTCTTTTTTTCCTTAATAACGGAATCCCAATTTTATCTTGGGCAGCAATGTACTTTAGTTTTTCTGATAGGAAGGTGTGGTCACCTGTGTAAATTTTGACTAATAAGATTAACTGGAAATGAGGAATGGAACTTTCTGAAAAGGTTATTTATATGCAACTGATTCAATTGAAAGGTAGCGTTTTTTTGATTCTTTTTTGATTTCTTTCTTGGCTGCTACCTGGTATACTGACAAAATGTTTTCACTTCTCTAGGTGATCTTAAAGATAGTTCCTGGAAGATGAAAAAAATTTAGTCAAAGGGCCACAGCATATTAAAAAAAAATACTGTGTATCTATGATATTAAAATTAAAATTGCACAATAGGGTCTAAAAGGTTCCTTAATATTTTGCTTTTTCATACCAATATGTGAAGAGCTCACTAATATGTAATTGCTAAAAAGTAGAAGCAAATAAATGTGCTTCACTAGGTAAATGTACAAATGTTCATTCAGCAGAGCTTTCTTAAAAAAATAATTAAGCTATCAAGTCACAGAAAGACAAGGAAGAAACTTAAATGTGTATTTGCTAAGTGAGAAAAAGCATGCTTGAAAGACTACATACTGACAACTCCAACCATATGACATTGTTTAAAAAAAAAAAAAGATTTGGAGGAGAACGGAGGAATGCACAGATGAAGCACTCCGCAATTTTTGGAGCACTGAAGTTATTTACTGCAATGGTAGCTACATGCCATGCATTTATCAAAATCCAAATAAAACTATAACATAGGAGTAAAGTAGAGAATAGCTTACTGGCTCATCAACTGTAACAAAGGTAACACACTAATGATAGAACAGGAAAGACAATGCATGGATTTGTGGGGGTTAGGGAATAGTGAAGGGGTCTATACTTCCTGCATAATTTTTCTATAAACCTTTAGACCCTAAAAGAAATAAACTGTATTAAAAGACTGGGGAGGTAGTGCAGGGTAGGAGAGATCATGAAAAAAAGGCTGAAAGCACTGATTTAAATTGAAAAGAAAGGCTTCAGTTATTTAAGTTTTAAATATCCAATCCACTTTTATAAGTTTTAGAATAATGTAGAAATGGATTCAAATCCTATCATTTATTATCAATACTTATCATTTATGAATAAGGTGAGAGCTCTTTTAACTTCTCTGAGCATTGTAAATGGAGGTAAGAACACCAACTTTAAACTGGGTACATTTAAAAGCAAAAATATTCTGCTGAGTGAAACCATCCAATATTTTTCTTTTTCTTTCTGGCTTATTTCCCTAAGCACAATCTTTTCCAGTTCCATCCATGCTGCCGCAAATGGCATGAGTTCATCTTGTTTGATTGCTGAGTTTGATGGCACATGGATGAAGTTTTCATGGGAAGTTCATGGGGATTACAACTGAGATGAAAATAGGTACAAAATGAAGAATGTAAATATATATATATATATATATATATATATATTTAAAAAATGGCCATTCTACCCAAAGCAATTTAGAGCCAATGCAATTCCAATAAAAAAAATCTCAATGACGTTCTTCAAAGAAATTGAGAAAATAATATTAAAATTCATATGGTAGCTAAAAAAGCTCTTCTGCAATAAAGGGGAAGAATGGAGGCATCACATCCCCGGACTTCAAGCAATACTGCAAAGGTATTCGAATAAACCTAATGGTATTGGAACAAAAA
>NW_004567125.1:21670474-21672964 GCF_000260355.1 Condylura cristata | reverse complement strand
AAAAAAAAAAAAAGCCACACTTCTAAATTATTAAAAAACAGTAATATTTGTATATCTAGCATTCCTATAAAAGGTAATAAATCAATTAGATTATTTTATCACTACTTTAAATTTACAAAGAGAAAATCACTGGAAAAATCTACATCAAAAAAATTTGTGACAAATGACAAACTAATTTACCATAACAAAATTCATGATATAGTGTGTACTGTGTGATAGAGTACTGTGTGATACATGACTATGTACTGTGCAATACAATATCATACTAAAATAAATAATTCACCTGTTTTCCCCATACCAGAGGCAACTTCCCTACTTGATAAAAACAGAAGAATATTTTGTCTATAACTCTTTTGGAGGGATTAGGAATTAGAATAGTAAGGAATTTCTTCGGAATATTCAGAAGTTCTGTTATCACTCTGAGATTCTATTTTGGATATGTATATTATTTATTATACATATCATATTTATATGCATTTTATATAGAGAGAAAGAGAGAGAACGCTAAAAAATAAAGAGAAAATGCGACAATGATTATAATATTATCAATAGATTTAGTATGGATTATGCGAAAAGCACAATTAGAAAAAAAGTGCTCCATTCTTTTTTTTTTTTTTACATTTAAAAGGACAGGTTTATTAGGAAAAGGAGGAGAAAAAGAAAGGCACTTGCAGTCATACGTAGACATGAGAGCTGCCAAAAGTGCTCAATTTTTCACAAGCATAGTGCTCTCAGAAAGAAAAGTTCTCTTACCGCATAAGAGAAATTTAAGTAGAAAATTTACATCACTAGAGACTGACAACCTTTCAAAAAGTCAGTATCGACGAGGTATTTAATCTTCTTAATAGTGACATCAGAAACACAGCAGATACTTATATAATTGTATTAAGTATAAATCATAAAGCTTTCTGCTTATTAGTACCACTTTAATCATCCTCTTACCTCTTCTACCCAGCAATCTCTCCTCTGTATTTATTATATATCTATAATATTATATATTTATAACTATTATATACCTACATATCTATCTACATGTTAAGATATCTAGTATTTATTTTCAAAATAACTAATAGAAAAATACTTTGTATTCTACAAAGAAAATGTATTACAGACCTTAAAATTATAAATAAGTCAACCACTATTGTTACATTTCTAATAGATATTAAAAATAACTAACACATATAGTATTTACCAGGTGACAGTTTGTAAGTATACTAAGGAAGGTATTTAGCACTAAAGGCACTGAGTACTTCATACACATTAACTAATTTGGCCCCTGAGGAACACTAAGATATGTACTATCATCAGATCCATGGGCTGGCTACATGTTATGCTTTACAGAAGGTATCCGCAAAAGATTTTCATATAGCTCCTTATCCATTGTCATCTGGCTGACAGTAACACATAGCAACCATAAAAACACATCCTGAGGTAAGATGACTTAGAGTGTGGGAAAAAAAAGTTTGCAGCTCAGAATCAAATGAAATAGTGCATTTTTATGCCATTTTAGAGATCAAGGAACTGAGAAATAGAAAGGTTATGATCCTTGCTCAAGATTCTATGATTCATAGATATGATCTTACCAGCACTCTCCATTCTGGAGAGATGTCTAGGATACATTACAAAAAAAAATCATGCATGATAAAATCAGTTCTATTCATGACTATTCTGAAAAGTAGCTTGTAAGAAAAACATATTTGCAACATATCCATGAGGCATAAAAGAAGCACCAATGATAATAAAGTGGTGGTATATGTATATGAAATCAGGCACCTGACAACATTAGGATTTTAAGGAAAATTAGCTTCTGATTTTAGGATGCTTACCAATAATTGTTCTCTCCTTTTTATAAAGGTAGCCTAAAAATCTTCAGATCCCAAAATTTTCAGATCCCAAATAGATCCCTATTCTGTGCAGTCAAATGCAGATATCATTCGTCACTTTTCCATTCCTACTGCAATCTGAATACTTACTCAGCTGAAGTATCTAAAAATACCTAACCTTAATTTTAGCTTTATCATTCACATGGAAAATCTGTGAAAAATAAGAGTGACTGAAAATTTAGATAAATCAGCTTTAGGAGCTGATACGTAAATTTCCTCTCAATTTAATCTTGCCAACAATGTTATTCTTAAGACTGTGTTTGAGAACTTATTTAAAGGGTATACAAAGAGATGCAATGTGTGATATTAGCTGAATACTGCTCTGGATTTGATTTCAGTTATTAAAAAAAGAAAGAAAAAACTGGCCCTCCCTGGTGGCACAGGGGGTTAAAGCATTAAGATGCTAAAGCCACTTCAGCAGGAGTTTGATCCCCACACTGAGGAGGTGACCACATGGCTAGCAGACCTCTCCTGACCCACCCACTGCTCCTGTCAGCAGTGTGCTTCATTGATCTGCCTGTTCTGCACCCCACTCTGTCTCTGGTGAATCCTCTCACTGTCCCTGAACCTCTGGCCTATAACCCAGTTCTGTATGCATAAATAAATT
>NW_004567125.1:21662217-21669350 GCF_000260355.1 Condylura cristata | reverse complement strand
GTTCTGCTCCCCACTCTGTCTCTAGTGAATGCTCTCACCGCCCCTTCATCTCTGACTTGCATCCTAGTTCTGTATGAATAAGTAAATCAATCTTAAAAAAAAAAAAAAGTACCCAGTGAGAAAGTGTTAGAACATCTGTGGTCATAATATCTTGACAATCCAGAAAAGCAAAAATGCTGAATAAAAATGGTACCTACTCTAGACACATTAGAAACTTAAGAAAGAAATTAGTATATGTTTAGCCACATCAAACTTATGACTTTTGGCCATACACGAATTATTTCACAAAATTCTTAATCTTCCTTTGTGTTGATTATTTGAAAGTTGTCAGCATCTGAGGATAACTCTACCTAAAAGTACTAGAAGGACTTTTCATTCTCTGATATAAAGTTCTCAGACTTTAAAAACTCATTTAAAAGTTAACAGAATTTAATAAATTATGCTCTGCTACATATCCCAGCTGATAAAACACATACTAGTAGAAAGCTATGTAGCTTAAAGAGAAAAGGGGGATATGTGTGTGCCTTAGAAAGAGTTCTAGGAAAGCTGCTCAGCCAACAGTAAAAACTACATTAAAAAAAAAAAGAATTGTGTCATTGAAAAACAACAGAGGAAGACATCAGAACTGACTTCATGTACTCAATCTCTAACTTCCTTAAAAATGAAGTGACTGGAAAAAATAGGGCAGAAGACAAAATAACTTCAATTTTGGGAGCAGAAACAGACAGAATTGGTGGAGATTCTACTCAGTCTCTGCAATTATTTCTAAGTTCTATGTGGACCTCCTCTACAAAAGTTTATTCATTGGTTTCAAAAAAAAGAAAAATCTTGAAATCAATATTAGGTTTTCAGATTCTGAATAATCCTTCCTCTTGGATTAACTTCAACCTATCGCCTCAAAATTTAGGAAATCTGTTGTTTTCCTTGTGGATTTAAACTCACCACAGGCTTTATAACACTCAAAGTTATAAAACTCAAAGGTTTGAGTGTTTCATAGCACTCAAAATTACATGTAAGTAAATGCTTACAAGCTAGAAGCTTGCCACAAGCTAGAAGGGCCTTATGATCTGGTTCTTACTTACCTCTCCAACCAATCCCACCAAGCACAAAGTCTTTTGTTAGTTCTTAAAACTGTCAAGCCTTGGGCCCTCCCTGGTGGCGCAGTGGGTTAAGGCACAGCACTAAGAAACTAAAGCCACTTCCACATGAGTTCGATCCCCGCCTGCCTGGGAGGAGATCCACATGGCATGGCAGACCTCTCCTGACCCGCCCCTGCTCCCCTCAGCAGTGTACTTCATCGATCTGCCTGTTCTGCTCCCCTCTCTGGCTCTGGTGAATGCTCTCACCCTTCACATCTCTGGCCTGTAACCCAATTCTGTATGAATAAATAAATCTTTAAAAAAAGAAAAAACTGTCAAACCTTTCTTCATCTGTCCTCTGAAGATCTTATTCCCACTGCTTAGGTAAGGCTAACCCTTCTGGTCTCAGTTTACATAAATCTCAAAAAAAATCTTTCCTGATTGCCTTATCTTTTCATTATTTGAAGGAGCAGAATAAAATGAAATTAACTAAGATTTATTGGCTATCTCAAAAACACCAGACAACCATTGACAATGATTTCATTTAATCTTCACAATGAACATCAGAGAGAGGTAGTACTCTTATAGATGAGGAAACAGGCTCAACATATACAGATGTTCTAAGGTCATAAGTAACACACAACAAAGAAAAGATGTGAGACTACTCTTGTCTAATCTCAAATCCACAATATTTCTGCTACATTTTATTGCCTTTTTGCTTAAAAGGAAATTAACCTACTAGGAGGAAAAGCTTAATTAAATACAAAGCTACAGAAAGGGCCATAGTTTACATAAAGACCAATAAACTGACAATCTGAATAATGAACTCTGTTTTCACCACTCCTATTTGGTGTCAGTATTTCTTTTATAATAGCAATTAGTTAACTAGGATCATTAAAGGAAAAATGACTATTTCTTCTAAGATTCAAAGAGTTCCTAAAATCACAATACACTGCTATTTCTCTTTCATACTTTGTGCATTTGATAAAAGTAAATTAAGTCGTTAAATTACAGAATTTCTGCATTTACCCTAAGGGATTCAACTAATTACACACTTAGGAGTGGAATTGCAGGGTTTTTTTTTTTTTTTTATGAAGAAGTAAGATTTTTTACATTCTCAAATTCAGGTTAATAAACTGGAACAATGTCAATGCAAAGTTAATTTATATTCCGGTACTCTGGAGAATATATTCTGAAAATATATTTTATCTTATTTTCTCACTATTTACATAAATACAAACATTCCTAAATAGGACCATACAATTCTATAAAGTGTATACTATAGAAATCCATAAAACTTTATAATCAAAGAACTCAAAATATTTTAAATACCAATTATTAGGAAAAAGAAATCAACTGTCTTCCAAATACTCTCTTAAAGATAAGTTCATAAATTCTTTAGCATTTTTTTAAAGATTTATTTTATTTATGCATACAGAACTGGGGTCCAGGCCAGAGGTGCAGGGGTGGTGAGAGGATTCACCAGAGACAGAGTGGGGAGCACAACAGGCAGACTGACGAAGTACAATGCTGAGGGGAGCAGTGGGCGGGTCAGGAGAAGTCTGCTGCACTATAAGGGTCACTTCCCAGATGGGGATTGAACTCATGCTGAAGTGGCTTTAGCTTCTTAGTGTTGTGCTTTAACCCTCTGCACCACCAGGGAGGGCCAATTCTTTAGCATTTTACCAATTAAATTAAATGTAATTTCCCTCCCTGTATTGGTATGTTGACTTAATGACTACCTCCTTAGGGAAAGAGTGAGGCAGAAATCACAGTGTATGATTTCCAAGTAGAGGTCATAAAAGCACTGCAGCTCCCACCTCTTTTGAAACACTCTAGGGGAATATACTAAGAACACTCAAACAGCTCTTTGGAGGGGGTCTGTATGGCTGGAAACTAAGGTATCCCTTGAGGATACCTTAGTATCCTCAAACAGCCATGAGGAAGTGAAATCTCACAGCAGGCGTCGGAGTGAGTCATGCTTCGGCCCCAAGCAAGCCTTCAGATGACTACAGTTTGGCTGACATCTTGACCACAATGTTAGGACACTCTGAGTCAGAACAACTCTGCTATGGTTCCTGAATTTCTGGCCTATAAAAGTGTGAGATAATAAATGGTCATCATTATTTTAAGCTGCTATGTTTTTATTATACAACAATAGATAAAAGAATTAAGAAATCTCCAAATTATTAAATTCCTCACCCTGTTTCCTATGAACAACTACTTCAAACCTTTTCTCTTTACCAGCATTCATATGTGACTTGGGAAGCAAGTTTCATCTAGAAAAGGCCCCCCACATGGCTCCCTGATTTGATAATCACTAATAAACAATTGCCTATAAATGATGCACCCTTTAGATACTGAGTACAGTGAGAGAGGTAAGAGGTTTTGCCAGACTTCACACCCAGGCTCTCCTTAGGCTTCATAAGTTGGTGTGCCTTATCTAAATTTCAGCAAAAGTGCCACTCCCCAATGCTTTCACACCAGTCTTCTAAAGAGGCATGTATGAGCAACAGGGGAAAAGGCCCACCTAGAATTTTTATGGAATCTCTAATACAATAAAGTGTAAAATCACCTATAATAAGGTACATTTTCTAGGTTTTCTTAATAGAAAGTTGTAGAGCAATTTATAATACTACCCCCTCCGGCAGACATTTATGTGATACTCACTTAAGACCTATTAACTTTTATATTAGAAACACTACCCTCCCCACAAATGAAAAACAAACAACAGAGACTTTTTTCTGATTTTTTTTTGTAGTATTAAGTAAATAACCTCCTTGTACACATGTCACAATGAAGTCTGCCCTGCAGTTCATAGCTTTACCTGTTCACCCCTGGCTGATAACATTGAAATCAAAAGTAGCAGGGAGAGGATATAGATAAGAGTTTCATCAACATATTACTGAGAACTACTATAATACTGAACTTCTGTTACTGGGTTGTTGTTTTCCTTAAAGATTATTTTGTTTATTTATGTATACAAGAACAGGTGTAGGCCAGAAGTGTTGGGGGGGTGGGAGGAACAGGTAACAGGATTCACTAGAGACAGAGTGGAAAAGAAGCAAGTGGGTCTACTGAAATACACTGCTGAGAGAACAGTGGGCAAGACAGAAGAGGTCTGCTGCACCATGTAGGTCAGTTCCCTGGCTGGGGACTGAACTCATGCCAGAGTGGCTGGTGATAGCTTGATAGCACTGAGACTCTAACCCCTCAGCCACCAAGGAGGCCCCTGCACTTATGTTACTGTTACTCATTTTCTCTTTTTTTTTTTTAGTATTAATATATAAAATGAAAATAAATGCATAGCAAAAATTTCAGAGTTCAAAAGTTTTATATTCCATTTCCAGATCTTAGTTCTATTTGCCAGAGCTAATGACAGAGCTTTTGTGTGTATCTATTCAACTCAAAGTGATTTACTTTTCATATGCTTATATTCTACTTTCTTCTGAATAGAGGCGTCATGCTTCATATTTGTTTGTATCCCATCCAGCACCTTGCATATAATGAAAGATAAGTATTTGACTTAATTGCAAATACAAAGTACCTGCTGTTCACTTATTCCTGGAATTAACCATTCCAATAAATAATTATTTGTTTGTATATATCTCATGTAAATTGAAATGAATAAATCCACAAAAATCACCTCTGGTGGCAACAATTGGTACAACACATGAAGCTGTATTCTTAAATACAATGCTAAACTATTTCATCCTTATGGGAAAAAACCTGAATTGTCCTATGCAATAATCTTATGATAATAAACACTGTACATATCTGGAGTTAAATTACCTGACAATTTGTTATCCTCATTTGTGACCTATTAACTTTAAATTAGAAATACCACCACCGATTATTTTTATCTGACCTTCAAGTGTACAGAAAATTAGAAATAAAGGGCTAAAAATAGATAGCCAGTAGTAATTTATTTTTTTTAAATTCTCAAAGTGAGAAAACCAAGATTAGACTCAAAAAAAAAGTCTTTTTGATTATTATTTTAAGTAAAGACTCAAAAAATATAACCAAATTAATATTTTAATATAGGGATAAACAACCTTATCAAGCCTACCAAGGGCAATCTACTATGCTGTAATTACTGACATTTATAAGGATGTTGAGGAAATTCAGCATAGAGAAAATTCTGTGGTCATATTTCTGAGTTCATGGTAGCATCCTGTCACTCACAATTCATGTCCCCTCACACAAATTAAAATCATTTGAGTTCCTTGGGGGTAACTCACCTTAGTCTAAAGATACTAATATCTAATTTGTGGCCTGATGAATTAATAATATAAATGACATAAAACCTTCAGCCTAATTCTAACTTTTTGGAAAAATGATCACCACCACAAGCCCAATATTCATTAAAATGAATGCTAAATTAAAGGGTAAGAAAATGAATTTAAATTATTTCTATCCAAGAAATTTACCATTAGAAGGACCTTGGTGCTTAATTAAGTTGCTTTCTAACTGGAAATTTAATTATATGAATTCATTATGTAACCTAGCAAGACAAATTACAAATGTCATTTTTAAGTGTAAGGACATAAGGAAGAAAAGAAGGAATATATGACAAGAAACACAAAGTCAAAAGACCAAGGTTAGCATTGATTATATCTACCCAAGAAAGGAAAAAAAATCATTAGCCCTGAAGCTTGTTTTCCCAAAGGTACCATCCAAAGACTATTACTAATCAGATATACTGGATGTGACACAAGGCTAGTTTGCATTTCCCAAATGATATCTGTTATTTGTGTCCATCCGTGCAGTGTATGCTGTAGTTAAGTTAGTATTCAAGACCTCACTTGTACTAAGTATATAAAACATAAAAAAACAATTCTCATATACACTAGTTACATAAGATATTAGGAGTGGGTGGGGAGGGAGTGCTCTTTCACATGCCAAAATAATGACTGGGGCCCAAGGGAATACTTAGGAAGACCTGAACAGAAAAAGCGAAAAAACATAACTTGCCATGTTTTTTTTTTTACCCTCTGAAAATCATATGACCTGCTTGCTGATTATCAATCACGTAATACTATTTTGAAGTTTGGGTAGAAGTCAACACCAGAGGCACAAAATGACAAGGAATGAAAATTAAAGGATTGCTTTTAAAAATAAAACACATTTAATATTCAGTGTGCTATATTTGTTTAACAAATTGCCCTAGATAGGCAATAGCCCTCCCTCATCTACTGGAGATATAATCCAAGAATGCAAGTGAATGCCTAAAACCTTGGATGGTACAAACTCTCTATATACTGTTTTTTGGCTATATGTTATAACTATGATGAAGTTAATTTATAAATTAGGCACAGTAAGATATCAACACCAATAGCTAATAATAAGTTAGAACAATAACAATACCCTGTAGTAAAATAACATAAACATTGTTTCTCATTCTCTTTAAAAATGTTTTATTGTACAAAATTATTTTCAGACAAGGCTCACCATTTGCACCTAAAATCTTAGAAAGCATAACCACAGGTAAGGGAGTAATATGTAATATTGAAAGACCTTTACTACATTTGAAGTGAAGAATTTCTTCCTATAATTATGCACTACCCATATACTATAAAAAAGAAAGGCTATAATACAAACACCTATGTTAATTCTACATATAAATCTTGCTAACATGTCACGTTATTTTAATTATCCTAACTTTCTGTGCTGCTAACAAAACGAGGGAAAAATGTTTTATTGTGCATAAATATTTCAAAAATTCACTAATAGTCTTGCTTTATGGACAATTGCTTTTCAACAGGTCATGAATACAATATAATACCGATAGTGTTTTCACATAAATGGAGATAAAATAATGGCAAAAAAAAAAATGTCTAGACGCTTACGTCATATCATACATAAAAAATTAAAAATGATCCAGCGGCCCTCCCTGGTGGCGCAGCGGGTTAAAGCACAGCACTGAGAGGCTGAAGCCACTTTCGCATGAGTTCGATCCCCACCTGCCCCGGAGGAGATCCACATGGCGTGGCAGACCTCTCCTGACCCGCCCGCTGCTCCCCTCAGCAGTGTACTTCGTGGGTCTGTCTGTTC
>NW_004567125.1:21654198-21661853 GCF_000260355.1 Condylura cristata | reverse complement strand
GCCTCTGGCCACTACCCCAGTTCTGTAAACACAAATAAATAAATCTTTAGAAAAAAAAAAAAGAAATGAAAAGACAAGCTATAGACCAGAAAACATGGTAAATCATGTTTCTTTATAAAGATTTCATATTCTAAATATATCAACATATCTACTGATACAGAGATAGAATATAACTACATAAAACAGATCTACAGATCTAATGTAGCTAGCTATATCAATCAATAATAAAACAAATGAACCAATTTTAAAATATTGTGATAGACCTTTCACTGTAACAGATAAAGGAAAAGCTCACTGAACGGTAATCAACATCACTGGTAATCACGAAAATGAACATTAAAACCACAATGAGATTATCACTCCTCATCCACTAGGAGGGCTATATAAAAGCATACAGAAAACAAGTAGTGGAAAGAATATGGAAAAGCTGTAAGGCTCATACATTGCTATTGGGAATGCAAAATGATGCCTCTGTTCAAAAAGAATGCAGCATCTCCTAAAAAGGTTAAACACAGTTACCATATGACCTATCACTTCTACTCCCAAGAGAAATAAAAACAAATTAACACCAAACTTGTGCATAAATGGTCATAGCAGTACTACTCATAATAGCCAAAAAGTGGAAACAACCCTAATGTCCATCAGTAAATAAATGGATAAACTAAGTGTGGTATATCTGTGTAATGTAATATTATTCAGTCATAAAAATAAATGAGGAACTAATTCATCCTACAATATGACAACCCTGAAATCATTATGGTGACAATATATATTCTAGTTACACAAAATGTGTAGAAAACTCACTTTCAGAGAATTAGAACGCTTACCTAGGGCTGGGAGTGGAAATTATCAGAACAGATACAAGGGAACTTTGGGAGGTGATGTAAATGTGCTAAAATTGGACTGAAGTGGTAAGTGTACAACTGTATAAATTTACTAAAAATCTGTGAGTTGTACAATTTTAGGGTAAATTTTACAGTAAGTAAATTAACACCAATGTAGTTGCTTACCTGTAACAGACGTACCAAAGACAAAAACAGAAAAATGTTACATGAATTGTTTCCAGTACATAAAATAATTGTCTTTTTTCTGTAATAATAGTAGTAATTTGAAATACTGAGTAACTCAATTCTCACAAAGTAATAGGTATCATACACCAGGAAACTGAAACACAGAGAGGTTGAATATCAATGCAACTGATAAAGTGCAAAACCACGAATGGAAGTCTAATTTATCAAAATTAACCAAAGAAAAGTACACTCAACCTCTAATTTGTGGATCATAATATAACTGAGAACAAAAGCAGATATAAATTCAAGGACCAAAGAATAAGACTATCTCAGAAAGACTTAGTCTTCATCTTCTAATGCTCTATAAGGATGGTGGCTTCATTTGCAACAGAAGTCAGGCCTCACTCAAACCACTGAGTCAGTTTTACTCAGAGGATCATGAGGGGGCGAGGGCACATGACAGCATGCTGTGTAATGCATGACACACCCTGCTTCAGAGCACAGACCTGAGGCATTAAAACAAAGTCAATAAAAGTCATTTATGAGGACTGAATGAATGCAACTGTTCCCTTCTCTTCCCTCTCCCATCATCTCCCAGGAATTATAAAGAATACCTTTCAAAGGGTAATGCAAGTAAAAACCCTTTAGAAGGAAGCTATGATGTAACATATACTTACACTTGAAGCTTTATCACATATTTATTGAATCAGACTTCAGAAACAAGTGAGAATATTTTAAAAAAACCATTCAACATATCTAGATGTAAATGGCTAATTTTTTAAATGAACAAAAAAAGTAATGACTAAAATAAAGGCATTTCTTTAGTCTTACTCAGAGTGTAAACTCACATTGTACAGCCCACTATTAACCACAGTGTTATTATGCTGAGTGTAGAACCCTGATTCTGCCTTGCTGGCAATCTTTTCAACTCACTGAATCCTTTTTCTATTACTTACAGTAGATATTCACAGTCTATAACCATTAAAAATATACATTATAGACTTGCCAGCTCAATTATTCCAAAGGCTATATGAGGGCAGGAAACCACCTCTTAAAACTTTCCAGTATAGAGCAAGGCTCTGTGGTCATACCACCCGGGGCTCAATTCAAGTACACATAAGCTTTCTAACCTTGACCAAGATTACTTTCCCAACACCTCAGTTTTCTCATATGCAAAATAAGGATAACAGTGGATGATTGCTACAAAATCTGTAAGCCATGAATTCTGACTGTCAAAAAAAGTGTCTGGAACAAAGGATGAACTATAAAATATTGGTTATTAGCATCACCTATATCCTCTTCAATACAAACATACCAGCAATATGGTTTCTCTCATTACTACCATAGAGCTTATGAGTTCAAGTCCTTCTTTAGTTCTTCAAGCTGTTTACCTTAATTTAAAATGGAGCATCATATACATTTACTTTTCAATCTAGTCTACAGTACTTCACATACACAATTTTTAATAACAAACTACTGTATTAAACATTTTTTAAATCTTTTATTTCCAACATCTCTGGTTCTAACTCACAAGACAACAAGTTATTAAGATCTCAGACATAAGCAATGTTTGCCTTGAGTGACTAATTATAGCAAAACTTTGCACCCAGGATGGGAGAGATGTGAGAAAAGTCATGTTTAGTTTGGTAACAGAACTCGGATGACAGCTTTGAAAACCAGTGAGTAAGATGATACAGATGCAGATGTGTATGCTGGGAGAGTTTGAGGAGGAGGAATTGGAAAATAACTATTATAGTACAGAACAAATTCTTCCATCATTTGTTCTGCAACCATTCAATAGTCCTAGGTACTGAGAGAGCAGGAAACCTAGGGCAATCAGAGGCTGGAAAAATTATCATCTAAATTATCAGAGTAAAGGGAAGTTTACTGTTATTATTTTGAAAAATAAAATTCTGAATTTCAAAAATGAAGCATTAGACTAAGTTTTATAACATTAAAATAGACTTGTATCAAAACCATGATGAGATACCATTTCACACCCATTATACAGCTATTAGAAAATAAAAACAGAAATAACAAATGTTTGCAAGGATGTGGAGAAATTGCAACCCATATGCATTGCTGATGAGAATGTAAAATGGCACAGTTACCTTGGAAACAGCATGACAGTTCCTAAAAAAACAGAGAATTAATAAATGATCCAGCAATTTCACTTCACCCAAATGAATGCAAGGTCTCAAAT
This sequence comes from Condylura cristata, assembly GCF_000260355.1. Taxonomy (NCBI): domain Eukaryota; kingdom Metazoa; phylum Chordata; class Mammalia; order Eulipotyphla; family Talpidae; genus Condylura; species Condylura cristata. The sequence goes on along the minus strand of NW_004567125.1, from coordinate 21,658,640 downwards.
ATCTGTACATCAATGCTTATAGCAACATTATTTATAATAGCCAAAAGGTGGGAGAACCCAAGAGTCCACTTAACAGATGAATGATAAAACAAAATGTGGTATACAAATACCACATTTTTAAAAGGAAGGATATTCTGACAAATACAGACACATTGTTACATATCAATGAATCTTGAAGGCATTATACTAAGAGGACAAATATTGTATAATTCCACTTATTAAATTTGTGAGACAGAAAACAGAAAGGTAGTGGCCAAGGTTAGGGTAAGGGAAAACAGGGAATAACTGTGTAATAGGTAGGCATGGTATTTCATATTGAGAAGATGAAAAAATCTGAAGATGAATGATGGCAAAGGTTATACAATAATAAGAATATAGTACATGCCAGTGACATATACTGCCATTAAATGGTTAAAATGCTCAATTTTATTTATGTGTATTTTACCATATGTGATGTGTATATATGTGTATATACACTGTGTCGGGGGGAATAAGAGAGTAAGGGAGGGTAGCAGGAAGGAAGAGAAGGTTGTCACTTAGAAAATAAATTGGCAGTTTCTTATAAAGTTAAACATACTCTTAGCACATGACCCATATCCAATATACCTAGATATTTATCCAAGAAAAATATAAACATATGCCCACATAAAAATCTATACATGAAAAAATGTAGCTGATTTATTTATAAATGCCAAAAACTGAAAACAAATATCCATCAACTAATAAATGAAAAAATAATCTCTGGTACATTCATATAATAGAACACTATTCAGTAACAAAAAGGAATGAAATACAGACATTAAATGAAAATGGGGGAATCTTAAAAGCACCATGCTACATTAAAAAAATATACTCTGTCATTCCATATACATGACATTCTGGAAAGGGCAAAATGTGGAGACAGATTATTACAGGGAAACCTGATGTGTGCTTAAGATTCAACTGCACTGCAGATCCACACAAAAATGTCAATAATGGGTTTATTTATAAGGGAAAAGAAAAGGAACAACCCAGGGAAAGACAGAGAGAAATACAAGTTAACTATTGCGTCCCACCAGTTCTGCTGACTTGGAACCCCAATAGCACGCTGAAAACTGATCAAGAGCCAAGCAAATAGCCACCAGCCATGATCCAAGGGGCGGTTGGGGCGGGGGGGGGGGGGGGGCGAGAGAAAGAGAAACCCCCAGCCCAACATGTCTGCCTTTATATACAAATTCCAAAAATGGCTACTTAACTCCACCCTTGAGTCCTAGCAGTCCTCCCTTTGCTGTTGCTGGGAATTGTACTTTTGGGGTCTGGAGTGGGGGTGGAGTCCACAAAACCTGTATTTGTGGAGTTCGTTCAGGACACCCTTTTCCCCTAACAAGATCAGTGGTTGCCAAGGGTTGGAAGTAGGAAAGAAGGACTAACTTCTTTCCTATAACACTTTCTTTTAGTATTTTTTCTAGAAATACTGCCTATCTTAATTATGGACAGAGTTCACATGTCTGACTATATATAAGAGGGGGCATTTTTACAATATGTAAATTATAACTATCTGCAACAAAAATGTGGATTACTATGATCAACTTAAACTTAACATTAAACATTTCTGCCTACAGGTAAGTATTTTTAAACATTCACTATATAAGACATACTGAACATTAAACCATCTAATTTCATACGACTTTGCTCAAACAGAACAGAGGTAAAAGTCATGTTTCTAGTTTTGTCCTCCAATTGTGTATCTTATTTCTAAATGAGTACAAAGTGGTAACAGAAAAATGAGCATAGTCCAAAAATGGGTTTTCATAAGATATATAGTGCTTATGGAATTTAACTTACATATCACAGTAACCAGTCACAGGTGGCAGTATCTACCTTGTATGAACTAAAAATGATCTCTTCTATACACTGAACTAGCAAATGCCCCATAAAACAGGACAATAATGTATTCTATTGCATATAAAATTATTGTTTTCTGCTTCTGCTTAGTAAATTCATTTCCTACCACTTTAATACTGAAATAAATCCATTAGGTAAAATCTGTATTAAGCATTGTGACTGACCATTAAACTAGATGAAAATTATTAACAGCTTGCCACTGTTTTTTTTTACAACCACAGAAAGCACTGAGGTGGTAAATTTTCTACCAGATTTGTAAAAACTACCATGCCTTGTTATTTGATGCTTAACTGAAACTAAATAAGTATACATTCTATGTTGTATGTTAAAAGACATCATCCTAATGCCCTATGAGGTGGGGGGAAACAACTGGGGAGGAAATTATAGAAAAAGTAGTAAGAATATATGTCAAACAATCCCTACAAATCAGATCCTTCAAATTCCCTTGGGATATTAATTTTCCCCTGAAATAGAAAGCAACAATAATCTGGAATTTAGTAATGTACATTAAACACATGATGCCACATGTCCATTAAGAAGGAGATAAGGTTGAAGGAAGAAGCAGAACTTATATAACATACGTTTTTATAATTTATATTTAGGCATCAATCTTAGCAGGATATTTTTATATCTGGCTGTTAAGAAGGACCTAAGGAGGTGAGAAGATAACTTTTCGAAGACTGGACAAAACAATTTGAACTCAAGCTGTTTCTCTCTCTGCAGTACCTTACTTACTACTAAACAAATTTAAATGATGCTGAATTAGTAGAACCAAGTTTATGGGAAAAGAAGATTCTCTAATTAGAAATATTTCCACTTCTAAAAAGTGAAACTACTTCAATAAGGTGATTAAAATTGTCTCTTAAAAAAGTCAAGTCAGCCAATAAAAACTGGTCATAAAATAAAAGAATTATACCCATGGAGGGCAGAGGGGGACACAATTCTAAAAGGCCACTGCCATCACATACCATACATCTAAGGTATCATATAAGAAAACTAAGTATGTTCTTATTAAAAATATTGCTAAAATTGTTGAAAGAATCAAAATATCTGCAAAATAAGCACCCAGTGAGAGTAACCTAACAATAACATTACAATTTATCCAGCTACTCATTTACCAAAGTATTTGCCTGGTGACCAATGAACTACCAAGAATATGGTCTGTAAACATAGTTAACATTTCAGAAAATTAGTTTCCTTAATTAAGGCAGTGTTTCTCAATCTAGGCACTCTTGACATTTGAGGCAGGATAATTCTCTGTTGTAGGGCCTGGTCTTGTACGTAGAATATTTAGCAGTAATCTGATCACTACCCAGGAGGTACCAGTGGCTCCCTACCCTCCATCTCAAAAATGTCTCCAGATATTGCCAAATAAACTGGGAGGTTAACAAGTTCCCCAGGTAAGAACTACTATCTTAAGGCTGAAGAGTTTTGACAACACTTCAAAGTCTCTCTTTTCTCTCTAATCATAATTTAGTTAAGTAGTAACCACTTCTCTTTCTAGTGGTTTTCAAGTTTTATTCCCAAGGCCCTACTGTGCACAGGAAGTGCCTCAGGAGCACACAGGGGTATACTGAGAGCAGATTCACTTTCATCTTCTGGAAGGTTTAGGGTATTTCCTTTGGGAGTGAGAGGGAGCTTTTAAGTCATAACATAAGTAGGCATATCATAAGTTCAAATTTCATACTGCACTGAATAAGAAACCTCAAAATTTTTTTCTTTACTTTTTTTTAAATCAAAGCCAGTATTTGAAAAACTGGTATTTGGAAGAATAGTAAGAATGAAGTGGGTAGCAGAAGGCAAAATGAATGAGCAATTTATCTGTACTTCTTCAACCTAACAGGTACTGAATCATTACAATACTTTCTACAAAGTTTAAACAAAAATTAGATGTTTAAAGTCCTGAATTATAAAATTCAAATCCAAGTTCCATTTTAAGGAGACACTAAGAAATGAAATTAACACTCTAACTATATGTTAGCATTGTTTTAAGCCTCTAAAATTCTATTTGATTCTTAAAATGAAAACAGATACACTTGTACTTCTCTGCCTTCAAAGATACTAATTTAAGCATCTTAAACAGGAGACATATATGTATAACATGTTGAATCCTCTGTAAAAGAAGATCTCAAATTTTGATGTACATCTAATTTTAGGTGCTCATTAAAATTTCAATGTGTTTGTTATAATGTAAATCCTAAACACAGTTCTCAGAGACTTTGATTGGTAAGAAATGGTAGTGAAACTGTCCTCAAAATCTGCATTTTTAGTAAGCATCCTAGTGATTCTTACATGTATGTCCTGAAGGACTCATTTTTAATAACACTGATTGATATGAAAATGGGCAATAATGTATGTTACCACAAAATTCTAGCATTATTTTTTTTTTAAAGATTTATTCATATAGGCCCTCCCTGGTGGCGCAGCGGGTTAAAGCACTGCACTAAGAATCTAAAGCCACTTCCGCATGAGTTTGATTCCCGCCTGCCCCAGAGGCGACCACATGGCGTGGCAGACCTCTCCTGACCTGCCCGCTGCTCCCCTCAGCAGTGTACTTC
>NW_004567125.1:21650942-21653778 GCF_000260355.1 Condylura cristata | reverse complement strand
GAAGTGGCCTAAGCTTCTCAGTGTTGTGCTTTAACCCGCTGCGCCACCAGGGAGGGCCACTGGCATTATTTTAATCACAGACTACACAAAGTTGGTCTTATCACATCCTCTGGTCAACCCAACTAAGTCCTAAAAATAAGGACAAATGCTATACAATTAGTTTATCAGCAAAGAAATGGGAAATAAATATTACAGATTCATTTTATAATGAATGGCCAGACTATAAAATCTAACAAATCTGAACTGTTAACTCTTCCCTTGTGCAAAAAACATACTTATCCCAACTATAGTTTTATAGAAGCTATACAATCAATAAATAAAACTATTAGTTATAAAAGCCCTAACTCTCTGATAAAGATTTCTCATGCACCACAAACATACTTTGCCTCTAACAAACAGCACACTTCTAAGTCAGTCATTTTGATTAATTTTCTTCTTGGATACACATTTAAGATGACATGCTAGAATGCAAAAACAAATGACTTCTCATCACTTTTGACATCTAATCATTATTACTGTACTCCTACCACACTCTTCATTCTTGAAGATCTGAAAATATTATTTAAGCAAATGGCCATGTCAATTTTATTTTCTCCATTTCTAACTTGAGCATAAAAGAGACAGCATCATTTTCTTTCTGACTTAATGTACCTCCCAAAATACTCATTATTTTCAACTCTGATGGTAGCTCTATAAAACAGATGAACAACCTTATCCTTTTCTATTTTCTTCTTCTAGCAGATAAAAATAGGATTGCTGATAAAGCACACTAACGTTCTCACACTTCACCTAACATTCCAAACCTATTCAGCTGAACGTTTCATGAGTCTCAAGCTGGCAGTACATTCAGTCATTGATTTTTTTTTTTTTTCCAGCAGTAACAGCAGGAGTCACCTCCATGGGTTCCATGGAGACTTTTGAGAACTCTCAGGGTGGCCTTTGTCTTCAAGGTACATAATATCATAAGTAAAAGCAGAGTACAAGAGTTAGGCTGATTTAGCTTTTAAAGAACATCTATCTCCAAAAGATTTTAAAGAAACCCAGATATGAAGAACAGTACCTGGAACACCAATATCAAAAATGAAATGACATGTAGCCAAAGAACAAAAAGAGTAGAGTCAGTTAAAAATATGTACAGAAAAACATGAACAAAGTAGAGAGAAGTCTGGGGTGTGGGTGGCAGCTGATAACAAATGACAAAGAGAAAGCGGAACTACTTGATTTCTATTAGTATAGAGTAGATAGAACACTGAATAGGAGTCCCTAAATCGGAGTAAGTCACAGCCTCCTTGAGACTCAGTTTCTTTATCTGTAACAACCTATTTCACAAAAGTTTTCATGAAGGACATGAAGGGAAAGAAATATACAGCATTCATATCCAAAAAAATATAAGATTTTAATCTTTTAGTGAAAAATACATACTTTTTAATAAGTACATTAAGAAAAATTAAAGAAATACAATTTACAATCTACAGATAAAGGTGATTAATTTAAAAAATGCACTAATTTTCACAGGGGTAGGGCTCAGAAATTACAAACCAGTAAACTGACATCCACCTGTATCATAAAACAGATAACTTATAAAAACAGGGAAAAGGAGGTGACTGGGAACCACCTCTGATTACATCAAAAGAATATCAAAGAATCACATAAGTATCAATAAATCTACTTTAAAATGCAGTATTAGTAGTTAGAAGATACATTTAAGGACATTTTACACTAAAATATTAAAATATCACACAATGTTTAAACAACATGGGTTAGAGTTGACTTTATCTCAGAAACTGAACCTAAACAAGCTGTCAACCCCCGAACTACTCAAGGTAAAATTGTTCAAAAAGATCACTGTTTATAATAATATCAGCTACTTAATTAACTCAAAGTAATCATAGTAAATCTATTTTTAAAAAGCCAGTGAAATATTTTGATTTATGAAAACACAAAATATTATCATTCCAAGGTATTTAATGTATGGCACAAATACACACACAAAAAAACAAAACAAACAAACAAAAAAAACATGTTTACCTACCTAACATAGCTGTTATGAGATTATACTGAGACATGCTAGTATGAATATACAATGGAAAAGTTATTAAGTTCTACACAAATATTAGGTGATATATAAACTGATGCTTAGCTCATTTGTTACAGACTAAAGAATTAAATCAATTAAAATAACGTATTTTGTTCAGAAATTTTGAACAAAAGCATTCACTATTATTTAACTTAGGTCATTCTTTTTTAAAAAAAAATAGGTGATCTTCAATGATGGTTAGTGATTTAAATAATGAAATCATGAAAGATCTTTCTATCACTATATTACCCTAGTGAATTCTTCTTGTATGTCAATAACTCAATGTACACAAGAGTTCTAATTTACTGAAACAGTTAACTCCCCACAGAAGCCCCACCCTCATAAGGTCATAACAGTATATTCATAAGAGAAACAGTTTTGCTAGTTGTAAAACTCTCAAAATGAGTAAAACTCCTTTCAATAAGTAGTTTTCAATATAGTATGGGAAATAAAACATACACTAAATTAGTAAAATACAACAAATTAGATGATGTTAAGTTACATAATAGAAATTTAATCAAATCTAATTGAGAAGTAAAGGATTAACTCTAGCCATGGGGGGAAGTAGGCGAAGACATGTCAAGAAAGACTTCAGAGAACAAATCATATTTGTATTGGATTCTGAAGAATGAGTAAGATTTTGAAGGATCACTAAACAAAACGCACATTTCATTAGAAGAAAAAACCAACTGTATCACAGTCAATAGTATCAACACCCTCATGCCCATTAAAAACCACCATCAGGCCCTCCCTGGTGGC
>NW_004567125.1:21648323-21650446 GCF_000260355.1 Condylura cristata | reverse complement strand
AAAAAAAAAAAAAACACCATCAAACTAGACGTTGCCCTTGAAACATCTCAACTCTCCCCATACCTCACCCCCCCTTGTCTATTAATTATTTACCACATTTTATCCCTTTTAACCTTTATTTATTTATCCCTAAATATCTCTCCCCTTCATCACAATTTCCCTACCCCAAATGGCCATCATCTCTTGCCCAAATTATAAGAGCTTTCTGGGTAGTCTCCCTGCTGCATACTTATCTATTAATATTTTCTACTGCAGCAGAAGTGTTCTTTTCTAAAACAAAGACATCAGGCATCAATGTAAGGCCCAAATCCTTGGCCCAATGCTATTTGTTCTCTCCTCCTCTTCTATTATATGTGTGGCTCACTATCTGTTCTCCAGCCACTATGGTTTTTATTCAGAAATCCTCAAACTTGTCAATCACACCAGCACCAGGACCCTTACAAGCTATTCCCACCATCTAGAATACCCACCCTATCACCCCCTGCACCTAGTAACTCCCATTCATACTTAAAGCTTAGTTACTTGCTAAAGAAAGTCTTCCACATGGGTCCCAATTATATTAAGACAATCCATTTAGTTATACACTCTTAAAATACCATGTATATACTCAGAGTATTTTTTAGAATTGTAATCCTGTATTTACTTTATGTTTATTTGATTAAAAGTTACCTCCCTGGTGGAGTGGGGAATGGGATCAAAAACGGGGGGGGGTGGGGGGGGAAGTGCACAGGATTATGGTGATGGCACAGGGGTGACTTGGTGATGGAAAACCCACAGGGATTACAATTGAAATGGAAAAAAAATGTACAAAATGATGTAAAAATAAACTATTATTAAAAAAAAATTATCTCCCTGACTAAACTGTAAGTACCATTAGAACAGAACCCATAACTAAGTTTGCCTTTGGTTATACTAGCCTGTGTGTGTATGTATACACACACACTCACCCTCATATCCCACTGTATAAGTAGCAAAAATTACTTTTTCAACCTGATAATTGAAATAATTTAGTAGCTTAATTACCTACTTTGGAAATTTGGAAAGTTTGACTTAAACCTAGAAAACTGACTTTCCTTGCCAAAAATCACCTTCAGAAGAGAAGAAATCAACTTCAAGAGAAGAAAGTGTTTCAGTTATTTATATTACTTATAATTATTCAGTTCCAACATTCCCATTTTCCACTTTACCATTTGCAGAAAGAGATGAGCTATGAAATCTGTTAGGGTTTATGATATATATGTAAGGGGCTTAAAGGAACACGTGAAGAGTTATTTTTATTGGAGTGAGTTAGATGACTAGATGGGGAACACTAAGGAGTTGTAGTCACCTCCTTGTAGCACTGACTTTAAATAAAAGGTACCAAAGGTATAGAAACCCAATATGCCAGAGCTCTAATAGGTTAAAATCATATTTCTCTGATGATGTAAAAATCCCAGATTTGTAACTGCAGGAAGACCACTGATTGATTCAGGATGTGTCATCATTCAAACGAAAACCAGATCCGGGGAGACTATTGCTATCAGTCAATGTGGAGTAACAAGAACATGGATTTACCCTTCTGAATGAACAACCAAAAAATAATAAAAGTATTTTTCTTGTGCTATTTAGATCTCCTTGAAAGAGGGCTATCTCGAGCAAAACCACTATTTTATAATGGGTTTACAAACAGAAGTGAAACATGACAATAGGGTCCTCACTGGTGGTGCAATGGGTCAAAGTACAGCCCACTGAAGCTAGCCATAGCCACTGCAGCACGAGTTCGATCCCCAGCCAGGGAGGAAATCCACATACCATGGCAGACCTCTCCTGGTCCACCCATTGCTCCCCTCAGCAGTGTATTTCTGTATTTCTTTATTATTTTTTTAAGATTTATTTATTTATTCATACAGAACTGGTATATAGGCCAGAGGTGCAGGGGTGGTATGAGGATCGAACAGAGTGAGGAGCACACAGGCAGACTGAATAAGTACAAAGCAGTATACTACAAAGCAGTGTATTACAAAGCAGTGTATTACAAAGCAGTGTAAAAATATTTTTATTCTGCTTCCCAGTCTATCTCTGGTGAATCCTCCCCCCACCACCACTTCTGGCCTGTACCCCAGTTCTTATATGCATAAATAAAT
>NW_004567125.1:21646944-21648223 GCF_000260355.1 Condylura cristata | reverse complement strand
AGAAGTCATACACAACACTATCAACTAACTAGCCCTAACAGACATTTAAAAAGGACTCCACTTCCCAACAGCAAAATATTTATTTGAGTAGATAATATAATCTGGACAGGAAAACAAATCTTCACAAGGATGTATATGCTTGACCACAAATTAAAAATCAGTAATAAGAAGTCTGGAAAATGTTCAAATACTTGGAAACTGTATAACATAACTCCATATGGCCTGTGGGTCAAAAAAAATGAGAAATTATTTTAAACTGAATGAAAATGGAAACACAACACAGGAGGCAACTAATCAATACTGAAAAGGACACTGATAACATGAAAATAGTTTTATTAGAAAAGAAGAAATGTCTCAAGTCAAGGTCTCAGCTTCTACATTAAGAAACTAGTGCAGGAATAAGAAGTGAATCCAAAGAATAAAGAAGGAAATAGTAAAGATCAGAATAGAGATCAATATAAACTTTTTAAAAACAGAAAAAAGAATGAAACCAAAAGTTGATTCTAAGATCAGTAATCTGGGTAAAGTTAAACTAGACTGGGGAGAAAGTAAGAAAAACTTATATCAGGGATTCATTTATATCAGTAATTAAATTAAAATCAGCAATGAGAATTAGCATAGTCAAAAATTCTAAAGACATCTAAAGGATGCTTCATTTAACAATTTAGACAAAATGGATACATAAGTGTATTACAAAGCAGTGTAAAAATATTTTTATTCTGCTTCCCAGTCTATCTCTGGTGAATCCTCTCACCCTCCGCATCTCTGGCCTGTACCCTAGTTCTGTATGAATAAATAAATAAATCTTAAAAAAAAAAAAAAAACATACAACATAGTAGATTTAAACTCAGCTATTCAATATAAATTTAAACATATTAAAAATAAACAACTATATATTATCACATTAAATATAGCCCATATGTCCCAATAGAAAGCCATGTTGTTTATAAGAAAATCACTTTAAATATACAGAGGCAGGTAGGTTAAAAGTGAAAGGATGAAAAAAAAGAATTCTCCGTGCTAACACAAATCAAAAGAAAGTTGGAGAAGCTATATTAATATTAAATTAAACAGATTCCAGAATAAAGAATATAACTAGAGATAAAGAGGTTATATCCCAATGACAATATACATAATGATATTTTCTGTCCACTGGAGAATATTCCTAAAGATTCAGTTACACAAAGAAAAATTATAGGAGCACATAAAAAACAAACAAATCCTCAATTATAGCCAAAGACTTCACCAAATCTCTCAATAACCTAAAAAACCAGAAATA
>NW_004567125.1:21604009-21643774 GCF_000260355.1 Condylura cristata | reverse complement strand
AAAAAAAAAAAAAAAAAAAAAAAAAAAAGGCATTCCATTTGGAAAATAAAACTGTATTTGTAAACAAACATACACAATCCTCTCTGTAGAAAAATTAACAGAATCTACAAAAAGCCACTAGAAATAACAAGTGAGCTGAGCAAGTTTGTATTTCTTTTACTAGCAACAAATAATTGAAAATTAAAAAAAATTTAATCATACCATCTATATCATCATCAAAATTGTAAAATACTTAGAAGTAAATCTAACAAAAAATAAAAAAAACCTATACATCAAAGAGTTTGTGGTGAGAAACCAAAAACAAAATACAAAGGTGTACTGTGTTCTGGATCAAAAAACTAAATGCCATTAATATATTAGTGCTCCCCAACTAAATTTACAGATTCATGAAAATCCCAGAGGCTTTTTGTATAAAACTGACAAAGTGAGTCTAAAATTAATATTGGCATGCAAATGACCTAGAATAGCCAAAATAACTTAGAAAATATTAAAGGATTTACACCTGAACTCAAAACTTACTATAAATTTATAGCAATCAAAATAATATGCTATCAGTCAAGACAGAAAACAGAACAATGGAAAATAATAGGTTCCAGATACAGGCCTATAGATACATTCTACGAAAGCATTTGGGTACAGACAGAATGTATTTTCAACAAATGCTGCTGTATCAATTTGCTACACATTTTTTTTTAAGATTTATTTATTTATTCATACAGAACTGGGGTACAGGCCAGAGATGCGGGGGTGAGAGGATTCACCAGGAACAGAGTGGGGAGCAGAACAGGCAGATCGACGAAGTACACTGCTGAGGGGAGCAGTGGGCGGGTCAGGAGAGGTCTGCCATGCCATGTGGATCACCTCCCGGGCAAGAGGGATCTAACTCATGTGCAAGTTGCTTAAGCTTCTTAGTGCAGTGCTTTAACCCGCTGCGAAACCAGGGAGGGCCCACATTTATTTTTTTAATACATTTTCATCCTTATTTTCATCATATGCAAAAAAAAAATTAAAATGGATTATACACATAAGATTATAAAACTTTAGAAGAAAAATTCAATGAAATCTTTGTGATCTCATACTAAAGAATTTCTTAAATAAGTTATCTAAAGTACAATATAAAATGGTACATACCAAGGAAAAGAGTTTGGTAGTTTCCTAAAATGTTAGACATATACTTACCTACCATATGATCTAGTCATTCCACTCTTAGATATTTGCCCAAGAGAAATAAAAAAATTGGAAACAACATAGATATTTATCAAAAGGTACAGTAATAAAGTCAATGAAATACTAGCTGGCAACAGAAAGAAATTAACAATTGATATATACCATAACATGAATTAATCTCACAATAAGCTGAATAAAGTCAGAATAGAAATGAATATAAATCATATCACTCCATCCACAAAAAATTCTTGAAAAATTCATATTAATCTATAAGGACAGAAAGCAGACTAGTGGTTATCTGGTAATGGGGCAGGAAGAACAGGGTGGAAAACATTACAAAGGAACATTAAGGAAACTTTTTAGAGGAAAAGCTGCTTATTTCCTTAATTATGGTGATGGTATCACAGCTATTTATATATTTCAAGGCATATCAAATTATACTTAAAATATGCTTAGTTTTCATTTCCCATTGCCAAACTGCCCAGAGTCCACAGAATCACATATTTTGAAGAATTTCAAACTATTAAGACAAGAGATATTATATTGCCTATGTATTAATCATATTTTAGTTATTTAGTTATATCATATTTTAGATATTAGTTGACTATGTATGAATCATATTTTAAGTTTTCAAGAGCTTGAAATGTTAAACATTTTGTTTTGTGAACTGTGTTTTAAGATGTAAGAAATGTTTGTCTTATCCAAGATCACAAAAGTTCTATTGTACCTTTTCTTTTGTAGGTTTTATAGTTTTAGGTATGCTCTATTTTTATTCTATTTTTTATATAAGTTGAAAAATAATGGACAAAATACACCTTTTAAATATTTGGATATCAAATTGTCCCAGCACAATTATGCTGAAAAGACTGCTTTCTGTACTCAGGATATATCTAAATGACATAGGATATGTACCATAAGGATAGTAGCCAGGTTTAAGATAGCTACCAAGAGCCAATGTTCCTATGTTTTTAGAAAAAAAGAAAAAAATGAATACCATAATTCCCAAAAATATCCATAAGATGGCCAAGTTCTGATCAATATTTGAGTGTTCGTGGTTCTATAAAAGTAGATTTTCACCTTCCTATAAATTACATATGTTAGAAGAAAGTCACTATCTGATATGTGCCAGATGAATATAACTCATGGTTCTTAAGAGTTTGTGACCTTTTAAATATCAGCATTCTCCCTGATCTGATCAAATGTAATAGGCCAAGAAAGGAATAATTTTAGTTAAAAAAACCTTATTTGTATATTTTGTGTTACTGTTAAAAATACATAAAGTTTAGCTAACAGACTTTGTTTAACCTTTTTTTAAATAGAAAAATATTCACAGCACTCACCCACATACAGTTTTCTCATGTTGTCTACAGTTAATAAAACTTAGACAACTCTATGAAGATGTTCAATAATATGCCATCCAAAACTTACCAGCAGACCAAATGTCATTATTTCAGTTATGATACCATATAATGTACATAGGTAAACCACAATTTCAAAGTTCAAATTAACAAACATCACACTGAATGCTTTATAACAGTTTGAATTGTATATCTGTAACTAGTCAGATTATATAGTAGTTAATTAAGGGAACAGATTCAAGAGTAAACTGCCTGGATTCAAATTCTAGGTGAGCCACCTACTTCCTACATAACCTTGGGCAAGTTCCTTTATATCTCTATGCCTCTGATGCTTCATCTATAAAATGAATGATGGTGTTTACCTCATAAGATGATTATGAAATTAGTAAGAAAAAAAAAAAAAAACAAAACAAAACAGAACTGGCTCATAGTAAGCATCCAAGAGTACTTTGTTGTCACTGTTTTAAAAGTTAAGATTCATATCATAACTATCACAAATGATTTGAAAAAGAAAAAGGAATATAGCTATGAATACAAGAGAACTTCAATAGGCATTACTCCAAAGAAAATAAACAAATGGCCAGTAAACCCATGAAAAGATGATAAACCTCACTTACTGTTAGAGAATGCAAATCACAAAGTGAGATGCCACTCCACATCTACTAGGATGACTACAATCAAAAAAAAGGACAATAACAAGTATAGGCATTATGTGGCAAGCATACAATTCTATTTTTTTTAAATAACTGAATTTTTTACCTTTCTTAAAATTTTAAAAAATATATTCATACATCATCCTTCATTTTTGTGCAATGTATGTTTCTCTGTGAAATTCCCACCACCAGTTCACCATCACCATAGTCCCTTGTGCTCTTCCCACTCCTGTCCTGGTCCTTCTCCCTCCTCCTCCCCAGAATGTCTCAAATCTACAGTTGCGTGATGATTTTGATTTTTACTTTACTATACTTTTTTTTCTGATTCCTTTTTTGTTTTCTCTACATTCCTCCTATCAGTGAGATCATTTGATATTTGTCCTTTTTTTTCTGGCTTTATTTCACTGAGCATAATACCTTCCAGCTCCATCCATGTTGCTGTGAAAGGCATGAGTTTATCCTTTATGATTGCTGAATAAATATTCCATTGTGTAAATATACCACATTTTCTTGATCCAGTCATCTACGCTTGGGTCTCTAGGTTGCTTCATAGCTTACCTATTATGAACTATGCTGCAATAAACATAGGGGTAGTGCACTTTGAAATTAATGCTTTTGTGTCCTTTGGGTAGATTCCTAGGAGTTCAATTGTTGGATCATATGGAAGCTTCATTTTTAGTAGTTTAAGAAACCTCCACACAGCTCTCCAAAGTGGTTGGACCAGTTTGCATTCCATCAGCAATGTAGGAGAGTTCCTTTTTCTCCACATTCTTGCCAACATTTGTTGTTGTTAGTTTTTTTTCAATATGTGCCATTCTCACTGGTGTAAAGTAGTATCTCATTGTGGTTTTTATTTGGATTTCCTTGAATACAAGAGATGTTGAATATTTTTTCATATGCCTGTTGGCCATTTGCATTTCTTTTTTGAAAAACTGCCATTTTAGCTCTTCTGCCCATGTTTTGACTGGGTTGTTTACTCTGTTTTTGTTGAGTTTTACTAGCTATGTAGATCTTTGTGATCAGTCCCTTGTTGTTAGTACTGTGTGCAAAATTTTCTCCCAACCAGTGGGGTGTCTTTTTGTTTTGGCTAATGATGTCTCTTTTGCTGTACAGAGCTCTTTAATTTGATGTAATCTCAGTTATCTTTTCCTTCATTTTCTTTGCTCTGAATGTTGTTGTTACTGATGTACATGTCATGTAGTGTTTTGCCTATATTTTCTTCTATATATTTTATGGTTTCAGGTTTTATGTCTAATTCTTTAATCCATTTTAAGTTGGTTTTTGTGCATCGTGTGAGGCAGCAGTCTAGCTTCATTCTTTTGCATGTAGTGGTCCAATTTTTCAGCATCATTTATTGAATAAACTGTCTTAGACATGGAATTCTTGTGCATTGCTGATAAAAATGTAAAAAAATGAGCAGACACTAGAAAAATTTGTCAGTTTCTCAAAAGGTTAAACATAGAACCACTGTAAGACCCAGCAATACCACTCCTAGATATATAAAGAAATGAAAGCAGGTACTTCAAGAGATTTGCATATTTATGTTCCTCACAGCATTCCTCATAACCAAAAGGTGGGAACAACCCAGTGTCCACAAACAGATGAATGAATAAATAATTATAACATATGCTTATAATGGAACATTATTCAGTAATAAAAAAGAGAAATTTCCATCTAACCTGCAAGGATGTACCTTGAAGACATTAAGTTTAGTGAAATAAGCCAAACATATGACAAGTATCTTATGAGTCTACTTATATGAAGTGACTAGAAAGAAGAACAAAAGATTACTGACGGCAAGGAGGAAGGACAAGAGTTACTGTTTAATGGTTACAGACTTTTTTTTCAGGATGATTGAAAAGGATTTAGATATAGTGGTGAGAATTACACAACATTTTGAGGAAAGTTAATGTCACTGAATTGTATACTTGCAAATAATTAAATGAAATCTGACATTATATTTTACCACAGTAAAAGAAAAAGAATTAATGCAAATAAATCTATTGGTTACTCAGAATCCTCACTTCACTCCTACAGTTTAATAAGGAAGAACTTAGTACCTGTTCTTACCTACCTGATTCAGAAAGAGACAGAAAAGCTAGGATAAGATATATTGCTAAATTTTAGAACAATTTAGAAAAGCATAATAATGCTACTTTAAATAGCTGTGAAACATTTAATACAAGTTGTTAAACTATAAACAGTAACTGAATTTCGATTATAGAAATAAAGTAATCTAAAAAAAAGTACTGGATTGAAACTCAGATTTATCTTCTCAGATTCTAATTTCACTTCACCTAAAAATTTTTAAATAACTATCTTTTATTCCTGATGACTTTACCAACTAAATAGGGAGGAGGGGAGTTTCATGTTTTATAAATCTGTTGAAAGAAAAAATTGAAGGGTATTTGAAATTGGAAGGGGAAAAACAACTTTGTAAAACATAATTTTATATAACACACTCACAAGTAAGTGAAATAATACTGGTTATATAAAGGAAACATTGTCACTGCTAGTTAAGTTACAGGAGAAGATTAATGCCCAACATACTTTATATATAAAGCTTTTCTCAAGGTAACAATTAAGGTATAAACAAAAAACTTAACCTAAAATGTGAACTAAAAACTTTCTCTTAAATTAATTTAGAGTATATTTGAAAAGAATGACCAAGCATTTTCTGAACTGAACAAAGCAACAAAAATTATGGCCACATCAAATCCTCTAGAGTATGTATTTCAACAGAAATTATGACATACAGTATTCTTTCTTAACCATATTATCATGCTACATTCAAAAACAAACAAAAAATCTTCACTTCTATAAAAAGGAAAACTATTATTAAGTCTTAATGAATTCAGAAAGCACTAAAGGTAGAATAATTTTTAGGTAGTGGAAATTGATAGCTGCTGTTACTAGCCATCTTCTTCAAGGGCCCTCTGTTGATCAAATGAATCAACAACCACTTCAGACAAAACTGGTTCATTCAAAATAGGAACTAGAAGGATCTGGGTTTTCTGCTCAGGAGTATTCTTGAAATTTACAAGTACACAGAAAACTGTACATAACAAAGCCTCTGTACATACCGGAATGAGATGTTTACATGTTATATCCTGCCCATATTATATTCAAACAAAATTTCCTATAACCTTCACAATATCAAACAGATACAGAAATATTTTTTCACTTCTATCTCAAACTGCTCTATATCACTGCTAATATCACTGCTCTATATCACTGTTAAATTACTTTTTTTCCTTTGTAAGTTTGCTCCTTTCTAAATTAGTAAAGCAAGTATGATTACATATTACCTGTTACCACAAAAACAGTTGCTAGAAGATTTGGGTACAATTCCAACTGTGTAGCATTCTTTACAAGGTAAAACTATTGAGGTAGGAAAAACAACAGATGCTAAGGGTTAGAGAGAGATGGATAGATAGAAAGCACAGTGGGTTTTTAGGACTGTGAAAATACACAGTATGGTACTATAGTGGTAGCAATATGCCATCAGATATTTGTCCAAAGCTGTAGAATATATAACACCTAATATAAACAAGAATGTGAACAATAGTTTTAGGTGACAATGATCTATAAATGTAAATTCATCAATTGTAACAAACCTGCTATTCTGATCAGTGATGTTGATATCAACAGAAGTTTGCACA
The DNA here is from genome assembly GCF_000260355.1 of Condylura cristata. Lineage (NCBI taxonomy): Eukaryota > Metazoa > Chordata > Mammalia > Eulipotyphla > Talpidae > Condylura > Condylura cristata. Next base: position 21,636,934 of record NW_004567125.1, on the reverse strand, counting down.
AATGTACATGATAGAAGTACATGGTAAATCTCTTTTCTCTCAATTTTGTTATGAATCTAAATCTATTCTAAAACGAAACCTGCTTAATGGTTTATACAAATTATGAATGTTAGTCCTATTGTCATCTCTGAATTTGGCTTTGACACTATGATAAACTTCCCTAGAACTTCCTAAAGTGATTCCATTATAAAAATCAGTCATTAGCACAGCACTATAATAGTATACAACTTAATCATTCACAAATTACACTAAGTAAACCTTTCTTCAAATCATATTAAAAGAACTTTCATAACTGTCAATTTCTTTATTAATACTCTAAGAAACAGTAGAAGGGGGATACAAACAGCTGAGTCAGAAGCAACCAACTATATTCCAAGCAGAGTACCTAAAACATCGTGGTTCTGGCTCGTTATTTCTTCTGGAGAGTCTAAGTATAAATAAGTACATGGTCATGAATTTGACCTTTAGCAAACTAACTTCTTTGACTACATACGCAAGCCTTTCCATCATTCATATGGAAATATGCTATTAGTCAAAACTGGAAAAATAACTCAGTTTTTGAAAGTCATATAATATGAGAACATATAATATGCTGGAAATAATATTTATGGCACGATATGAAATAAATGCACATAAAAATACTTTCAAAAATGTTGAAAGTAGCAATAACGAAGTAGGACTTAAAATTATGAGCCAGACTCTCATATATTTGTAGCAGGAATTGCTTTCCAGGAAGGTTGCACCAATTTGGCATTAGTCTTGAGCCTTTAAAAACATAATCTTCTAGGAATTCTGCCCAAGGAAACATTAAAAAATTCAAAGACTTGTTCATGAGAACAATCAGTAGACTGTTAATATAACAAATTTGAAAAACACTAAATGTCTAAAATAGGATAAGTTATGTAAAATTAGTATCACTTACAAATTATACTTGCTAAATAATAAAGTTACATGGCATACAATAAATATAGGCTGCCTAGTAGTACAGAGCAGATAATCTTGAAATAGAAATCAATGGGGGTTGGGTGGGGGGAGAATGGATTATTCAAGAACTGGTGTTCAGGACATTAGGAAGACACCTTTGTGAAAAATGAAGTTGGATCAATATACTATACCTTCTACCTAAATGAATCCCAAATGCATCAAAGATTTAAATTTTAAAAAATGTACTAAATAAACCATGGAAGAATTATTTTATAACCCCAGAATAGGAAAGGCCATTATAACTATGACATGAAACCAAATAGCCATAAAAGATTGATACATTCAACTACATAAAAATAATTTCCTCATAGCGGGGAGGGGGGGAAGACACATGAAAATACTAGCAACTAAGAAATCTACTGCCAAGAAAAGGCTCTTAAAATGCAAAGAGTTCCTACAAATAACTAAGAAAAGTATGTAACAATCCAACAAAGGTGGGCAAAACACGATACTCCATCGAACATGATATATTTAAATAGCTCTTAAGCATAAAAGGATAATCCATGACACTTAATGTATGAACTATTAAAAATTAAACCAAGGCTTTAGTTTTTACCTTTACCTTTAAAGGTGTGTGAATGGGAGACGTCAGAGAAAAATAATGCAAGGTACAGGGAGGAATAGCATAAGGTGTAGATCAGTTCCCAGAATGGGTTATAGTTGTGTAAAAAAAAAAAAAGAGAGAAAAGCATGAACACAATAAAAGCCATGATAATGTCAATTCAAGTATAAAATAATTAACAAATGCTTCTAAACCACCAGAACTCATGGCCACTGCCTGTGCAGGCTTGCTCCAGTCACTTGAAGACCCTCACACAAACGTGACCCTGCATTTTTTTTAAAAACTGAATTTCTAGAACTTCACTCTTGGCAGAGTGTTAAACCATCTGTCTATCTGTATCTGTATATCTATCATCTATCTATCTATTTCTACATCTAAGTGCATAAAAGAGGTATGAAAAGATACACAAGAATTTCAAGCACTTATTGATTACTTGGAGCAGACAGTGACAGCCTGCCACTTGGCAAGTGAGGGTGAAGGAGGGACGAGAGATCTCATGGAATGTCCTTTTATACCTTTTGAATTCTGAAAGAAGGATATCATTATCTGTTTTATAAATTAAATATATACTTGAAAAACTTAAATACAGAATATATACTCTTAAGAGGTAGGACATAAAATATATACATATGTCAAATATATGCAAAAAGTGCATCTAAACACACACATACACAAAGACTAGAATACAACAAAAGATTATAAGAATGGTTATTTCTTAGGTGAAATGACAATGATTTTAATTTTCTCTGGATTTTCCTATAACTCAGTCTCTATATCAGCATAGATTATATTCATAATTAGGAAAAAATGTATTTTAATGCTTTTACCCAGGATTCTGAACATTATAAATAAAACTTTCATATATCTTTAAAATATTACTTCCAATTACAAAATAAAAAAACTATGGATAAAGAATTTAGTAAAACAAACTATCTAATTGGCTCTCAGTCTACCTATTAAGGACCACTATGAGATTGCTCTCAACCTACTTTCTCGATGTTTAGTCCACTTTTGTTTTCTGTTACCTAGGTAATGGTACTTCCAGCATTTCCCTTGAAGACTGTGAAACTAACAATCTGTTATTTCTCACTGAGGAGTTTTCCTGACCTTCAGCTTTAAAAGGCCATCTCCCTACGGGAAAGCAGTAAGATCTAGAAGCTAAAACAGGAGGCAGAGGAATCTGAGGTTAAGAGTTCTAATCCTGACAAGCTGTGGAATGTGTTTCCAGTTTTGGGAATAAACCAAACTTCCTAAACCAGTTTCCTTAATGAGAAAACTTATTGTTCTGAAAAATATTTAGGACTATCAGCTCTAAAGGTTGTTTTAACTTTTTGCATTATTCTTCTGAATTTTGTTTTCTTACATTGAATATTTTCCTCTATAAATTTTCAGTCTCCCTAAAAATATCTGCAAGTACTATCAATCTCCTACACTGAGAGACCAAGTTGGAAATAGTTTCAGAAAGCATACTGAAAATAATATTATAGACTATGAATAATGCTGAAAATAATTTATGGAGGAATAAGAGTACTATCAAAATCTAAATTGGACCCTTACAAATTAGCTACAGACAACAAGTTAAGTAATCAACACCTGGTAAGGTAAGGTAAAACTCAGGCTAATACCTGATCCTTACTGTAGAAATAAAGATAACTTCTGCATCACTGTCTAGAAAATGAAATTATGTTATGCCTTTAAGGGTTCAATTTCTCCTTCTCTTTTTTATCATATAGGTACTAACAGCACTATCCTGGGTCAGGAAGTCCTTTCCCTACTCTTTGGGTATTATGTGCTGCCTTGTCATTAGAAAATAAGCTACATTAAATCTGTAAATACTTCTTTACCTACATGTCTAGAGAAGCACTTGCTAGCTAGTCTTGGGGGGTGAGGGGGAAAGGGGTGTTTTTACAAACATCAGAGAGTAATTATCCCTCTGCCAAGACAGGGTGAAGCAATTTCAGTAGTGCCCTCAGCACACTTCAAACTCCTCCTCCTCCTAACAAGACCAAACACCTCTCTAGTTATTTAAAAGTTATTCCAATAGGGAGGGACAAGGGAGCACACAGCTGAATTTTTTCTGGATTAACTCAGTCATTAGTTGAATGCTTTTTTGTGGTTCACCTACTTAAAAGGTGATCAAATCACTTTGCGCTACTGAAGAGAGTAAGTGCAAAGAACAATTACATAAACCCTCTGCTTCAACTTACCTCATCCTTCTTTTGGATGAAACAGAACCTATAAACCACTGCCTTGCCACCATTTCCTTAATAATTTCAGTAAAGTCTACTTGACTTTATGACACATGAATTTTTTTTTTCTTTCCTTAGCAAACAAATTAGAGAAATTTATGTAATTCAACATAACCATGTATTTAAGTATATACACTGAATTTCATTATTTGACAAAGATGTGACCCTAATAAAACTAAACTTCATATTATTTACATCAGGAAATTTGTACAGATCTTCAAACCCATATTTGCAATCTGAAATCTAAGCAAGTCTAAAAATGAAAGTTTTTTTTCATAAATTCTCTGATAGTATATTCTGACCTGCATTGACATAAAACTATTTATACTTAACATGACTACTCAGCTGTTTAATTACAGAAATATTATATGGCTGATTCTAGGATGTTGCTCCTAGAGATGATTATCACTGGAAATTTGTCTATCTATCTGGGGTATGGAGCAATATGTATACATACATATGTGTGTGTAGACACACCAAATTTTCTAAAATCAAAATTTTTGAATTTTCAAATACTCCATCCCAAGTGGTTTTTTTTTTATTTTGAATGTATAAATTCTACAGAGATATTTCTTCAAAGGTATTTTTCACTCTTCAAAAATCAAGTAGCAATGAACCAACATGAAGAGGACAGAAAGGAAATTGTCCATCATTTATACATAAAACAGAAATATAAATTTGCTCTCAACAAGAGAAAAAGGGTGGCTATGTGAAATCTTCATAATTTAAAATAAACAGCAGGGCCCTCCCTGGTGGTGCAATGAGTTAAAGTACACCATTAAGAGGCTATCCTGGGCCCTCCCTGGTGGCGCAACGGGTTAAAGCACAGCACTGAGAATCTAAAGCTGCTTCCGCATGAGTTCGATTCCCGCCTGCCCCGGAGGTGACCACATGGCGTGGCAGACCTCTCCTGACCCACCCGCTGCTCCCCTCAGCAGTGTACTTCGTCGATCTGCCTGTTCTGTTCCCCACTCTGTCTCTGGTGAAGCCTCTCACTGCCCCTGAGCTTCTGGCCTGTACCCCAGTTCTGTATGCACAAATAAATAAATCTTTAAAAAAAAAAGAGGCTATCCTGCCAGGAAGCTGACCCACATGACATGGCAGACCTCTCCTGTCTTGCCCACTGCTCCTCTCAACAATGTACTTCAGTACATCTACCTGTTTTGTTCCCCACTCTGTCTTTGGTGAACCATCTCACACACTCCCACACCTCTGGCCTGTACCCCAGTTCTTATATGCATAACAAATAAATCTTTAAAAAATAAAATATAATCCTAGGCATTCTTGGAAATTTTTTCTTATTTCAGTGAAAAATTGTCTTTGTCTAATGTGTAAAATATGAATTTGGAGATCACAGAAAACTATTTTTCAAGTGTTCTATTTATTTTCTATTTTAATTTTGGGGTTACATTTTTGCTCTTCATATGTGCACAGGTTCAACTTACTCTCCACCAAATAACCCATGCCAACTACCCTCTCTGCCCCACTCACCATTCTGCCTTTCTTCCCTCTAGAGGTCATAGGAATTTAATGTGTCAAAATATTTAAAGCCAATAATACCACATCCTAAGTACTGAATCCAATCTTAAGATCTCAAGAATTTCTAAAATATTAATACTCATTTGTAAAGGTCAATTAACAGTATTTGAGAAAATTAAAACACTTAGCTTAACATGCAAGTGTGTTGGGATATACTAAGCACACATTGATTTTCTTCTGGAGCACATAAAACTTTTAGTCTTGGTGGACAATTCATTTACATATTAACACAAAATAATACTCATGGGTGCTTATTTAAGATATGTAAGAATGAGTGATTTCCTAAAAATAATCAAAGTAAGGGCATTTTGTGTAAGTCCACTGAATTAATCACACCTAATTCATACTGAACCATAAATGAAACAACTTCCTAACTTAGTCTGTAACACAAAGACATTCAAATACAGAGACATTCACTAAAAAAAATTTTTTTAAAGATTAATTCATTTATGCATACAGAACTGGGGTACAGGCCAGAGGTGCAAGCGATGGTGAGAGGATTCACCAGAAATGGGGAGCAGAACAGGCCAACTGACAAGTACACTGCTGAGGAGAGCAGCCCCGCAAGTCAGAAAAGGTCTGCCATACCATGTGGTCACCTCTGGGGCAGGCAGGAATCGAACTCATGCTGAAGTGGCTTTAGCTTCTTACTGCTGTGCTTTAATCCACTGCACCACCAGGGAGAGCCTCACTAAAAATTTTTAGTGAATTTTTTATTGCAATCTTTGTCTTAATTCAGGAAATGCAAACAATATTAGTTACTATAACCAGATCTGATTTTCACCCTATCCATTCATACAGATCATGAAAAATTCTTACCAGATTCTGTCACATTTCTAGGGGTATGTGGCATTTGAAGCATTACAATTAATTTCCTTTTTCTTCTGCTTGCTGAAATATTCATAGCCTTTAGAAATTTTCTAGTACATCCCTACAATGAGCTATACATACTAGCTTAATGATAAGCAATAATGTTATCTATTTTGTTAGCTGTATAGTCTAGTTAGGTCCTAATGATACTCTTAAAATTAAGAACTATCTGATGGGGAGCGGGACCACTTTATTATGATAACGATATTCCCCCTCTAGGGGAACAAGACATCTGTGGCTACACCTCCAGATCTGTTGTAATGATGAGCACCAGAAACCAGTATCTTAAGTTTCTCTCAAATAGTGTCCTACAATTACCACCCTTTCATGGTAAAGTAGTTAATTTTAATGTTCTCATTGTTTACCAGAAACCACAGACAGTGAGGCTAACTTTGCCACTCCTGTTTCCTTTTGCTAGGCTGCTGAGCTTTTTCAGCCAATTGACTTTGCTTTGAGGCTATAAATATCTGAAAAATGTTCTGCATTTGATGCTCTTGGATTCTGCATCCATATTTAGCTGTTTGTGGCATGCCTTTGTTTAAGCTACTCTACCACTCATACAATCAGTCAGGTTGAGAGCTGGATGGGCAAAGCATGGATGGAGCTATAATCAATGGTCATGGACTTACTATGACCAAGGTACTAATCTGCTAGACACGGTGACAATGAATGGGTGGCAAGAAAGGACTACAAAGATAAACAAGTCTGACTCCCTGTTGTCAAAAACTTTATAGTCTTCACAGTGCTTTGGCATAATTTAATACTGAATAAAACAAATGGAATATTTTACAACTAAAATAAAATGAAAGACAAGACAACATATATTCTCTTTTCTCTGCCTCAAAGATGTGAATTGGCTTGTGTTCTAAATATAGAGCCACCTATTATAAAGCTCTGAATACATTCCAAAAAGTTTTTAATCATGGCAATACACAAACTCTGAGTAAATGTAATATCAAAGAGTCAGACCTATGGATAGCAAATTCAAAATAGTGCCCAGTCTTCAAACTTTGTAAAGCAAACTGAAAAAACAATGTTTCTAAAATTTCTGTTATGATATTCTTTGGGGGCTGGGGGGGGGGGCTTTTGTTGTTGTTTGTTTGCTTGCAGAGTGATTTCAAACAGACAAGTTATTGCTATGTAAACAATAGCCAGAACTAGCAGCACTTAAGAAATTTCCTCATTTTATACCCTCTTTAAAATTTACATGGCTATTTTGGGTTAGGTCTCTAAGCTCAATGAGCTAGACCTGAGCAAGATCCCCAACCCTACTTTCCTATCTTGTGAAAACATTCCAAACAAATATACATGTGCCCTCCACATTCCTTCTTTCAAAACCTCATTCAGTGACCCTTTGATAAATGCTCCCCAGAACCCTTGACAGTCATGATTTAAATGCATTATTGGTTTGCTCAATGTGTCACCCCAAGAATCAGGTTGGAATTGGTAGGGCAAATTATAGGTAAAATAATGAGGCAGTCCATTGAACCAAACAACTCAAAAGCTAAAATGGAACTTAGATACCAATTACTCCAGATTCCACATGTTTGGCAGAAACTTCAGCCTACGGAGTTAAAATTACTTGCCCAAAGTTGGACAGCAAATTTGTGGCAAAGCCTAAATGAAAACCAAGGTTCTCAATCTCCAGTTGTATACTCTGGTTTAACTTCTCAGTTTCTGGATTTCTTTTTAAAAATACATTAAACTACACTACAAAGTCTCTTTAAGTTCTATAGAAGAATGTAGATGTTCCAAAAGAATCAGTACTTTGAACACGTAAAACAAACAAGAAAACCAAAATGAACTAGTGTGCAAGAAAACCAAAATGAACTAGTGTGTTCCAAACTGATGTTCTACATTCTATTATTTTTACTCCACAGCTTTTCAAAGTCATACAGTAAGAAACTTAAAAATGAGCCAAGGACACAGAAAAGTCAAAAGCCACTCAGACAATTTTGGAGTATTTATATCAAACTAAAGACCATATAATAGTATCCAGAATGGGCTGCCTTCGAGGAAGGCAAGCAAAAGCACTGGTACTAAACAGTAAATAAAAACAACTTCTGGGTAGTGGATTGCAGGGTGGGAGTTCGGTTTACAATGCAGTAGAACGTCTACAATTTGGCACTGAAATGCAAACTGGTATGTATGTGAGAGAAAGAGAATATAATATAAATACATATATAAGGGTATATCTAGGAGGGAACTACAAAAACAAGCACATATTTATATGGATTACATGGAAAAATGATAGCTAACACTAGGTATAGAAAAACCAAACAGAATAGCTTTGGACATGAAATATGGGAATTATCATATACAGATATTCCTTACAGTATCATGGCCCTATCTCTAATTTCATATAAAAAAATAATAAGATCTCAAATAGGTGTGTAAAGATGGAAGAGTAGATAGAATGAGAAACTGTTACCACAATGTTCTCTAACTCAAGCTGGTTTTCAGATTCTCTTCAACCAGTTATAAACTATTAGCTAAGTGGGAATAGCAGGTGGATGGAAAATTGGGCAGAAAAGTTTTCAATCTACTGTTAATGAACTGGGTGACCTTGCATCATCTCCCACTTCTCTAATTCAAGAAACACTTGTAAACACACAGAAAAATACAAAGTGCTATGTAAATAAACACTTAAGAACTGATTATAAGAAAAACTGCTCTATTTTTAGAATTGTAGGGATCATTAAAAGATTAATTTCATCCACTAATTTTACAGATGAGGAATCAGAAGCCCCCAAAATGACCCAATCTGCCCCAAATCTTATACCCACTTAGTGGCAGAACTGAACAAAACCCCAAAGCTCTTAACTTCTAGTTGTGTGATCTTTCTGAGTTACGGACATGAAGTCCTACAATCTACTCGACTATCCAGAAAGACAACTTCTGAGTCTTGGTAAGTCCCGAATGGTAAATGTATCTCTTGTTCCAAAGGATGAAGAAAAATAACATAATGTACCTTATCACTACAGGCTTAGATGCACATGACTACAGGAAAATGTCTTAACACTAAGTTTGATGTTGGGCACTTCAAATTTGTCATCTTCTACTCAGCCACAAAAGCTAATGTCTTTTGTATTCATTTGAGCTAAGTGATAACATCTTGGACTTTTCAATATTTTTGAAAGCCACAGCTCAGTCCTGAATGCCAGGCTATAAATCCTTAGGCTATGAGTTTTTAAACCAGCATGGTTTTAATGTTACCACAAGATTCACCCTATTAGATTCTCATCATTCAGTTTTAATTAAAGAGGTGGTTATTAGAAACACCGAAAGGGAAAGTTTTAGCGTATCCATAACGTTTAACGTGTTACGTAGCATTCATAACTTTTAACTTGCTAAGTAGCAACCCACTTTATCAAGAGAACTAGAAACAACAGTGCACAATCTCTTGGACTAAAGTGTTTGTCTTTAAAGAGAGCTTCAGAAAGAGATTGTAGCTTATTTTGTTTCCACAAGTACTTACGTTTGGTTTTTTATTTTGTTTTCTTACTATTTCATCCTCTTTTTTTTTTTTTCGTAACTGATTTCCTGCCTTGCCTCACTCAAGAGAAAGAAATAAAACCCCATTGACTTGATGTCAGGGTGTGTTCCATCAAACCTTCTAGACGATCGATTGACAGTTCCCCTGCAGTAATCGCCTAAGAATTAAGCCTACAGAGCCCAACTCCTCCTTAAACTTACTGCAGGTGTCTGAAAAGGTCCAAAGACTACACTGAGTCACATCTTGCTAGACAAGTGCTAGTGTGGAGAAACTTACCAGAAATGCATCACAGAACAAAAAGGGATGTGGGAAATTGACCCAGGAAGAATTGGGATTGAAAATAGGGCTCCGACTAGGAAATAAATTTCAGCCTGAGCAAAGATAACAAATACCCGCCTGGGCAAAGATAAGAAATATCGGCCTCTAAGACGGCCTGTGGTACTTACCGTACACCCGGACCCAGCTCTGTTGCTGACACACGGACTCCAGGAGAATCCGATCCAGCATGCCACCGGCCACGGCACCACTGACTGGGACAACGGCTTCCAGCTCCTCCGGGGGCAGCGGCGAGTCGGACTCCAGTCCCGGGAACATCTCCGGCCAGGACAGTGCCTCCGCGGCTCCTCCGGACGACGGGGAGAGCTCCATGGTGCCCCAGAGGGACAAGGCGGCGGCAGCGGCGGCGGCGGGGGCGCGGCTCCGCGCCTAGCCCGCGGGAAAGGGCGGAGAAGAGCGCAGCAGCGGGGGCAAGGATCGCAGCAGCACCGGGAGCAGACGCCGCTCACCTCCTTCCCGGTCGCCCACTACCAGCTTCTGGGGCGCCGCAGCCCACCTGCAGCCGGCGGGCGGGACCCAGGCCGGGAGGCGGATCCAGCGTGGCCCCGACCAGGGGTAGATCTGGGCTCAGGTGTGGGTCCCTCCCGGGAGGGGACACGAAAGGACCCGGGAGGGGCGACTCGCCCTCCTGCCCCCGCAGAGCTGCCTTTCTTAGCTCCAGTTGGCGTCCCTCGCGGCCAGACCCGGCTTGGGCTGGGGATGGAACCGGGCTGGGCAGGGCTGGGCTGGGGGCGTCGCCGCCTGGGGCCGCCCCCTCTGACCGGCTCCCGCCGCCGCTGCCGCCGCCTCAGGAGCTCTTAGTGTCCGCTCCCTCAGCCTGGAGGGACCGGTGGCCCCGCGTTCTCGCCCGCCAGTGCTCGGCCCCCACCCTAGGAATGAGCCGACCCGCCCCCCTAACTCTCAAGCCACAGCTCCCGCCGCGGCTCCGGCTCCGGCTCCGCCGCGGATCCCACAAGCCCGGCAGCCGCGGCGGTGGCGGCGGCAGGCGGCATCCCAGGGTGATAGGCTGAAGCAATCGAAAGCCGAGAGCCCGGCCGCGTGTGCAATCTGGTAACGAAGCGGAGGAGGAACTGCCACCAAAGGCAGGAAAAATCAGGCACCGAGTAATTCATCTGACCAGCCCCGCCTACTTTGCAAATACCCTCTCCCCAGCGCGCTGCCGAGCTAGCTCCCGGCTCCAGAGCTGCGGCTTGAACTACAGAGCGCGTGGGAGGCGGGGAGGAAAAAGGGTGCGGGAAATTTAAAAAGAAAGGAAAAGGACTTCCCTTTCCCTGCTTCCCACCTTTTCCTTTTATGCATTTATGTATGTATGTATGTACATATTTATTTGAACCAACATTTCTTTTTTACTAGATGAAAAGATTGGAGGAGCTGCTTTATTTTACAGTCACCCTAGGGGAAATGCCTCCTTCCTTCCCGGAGAGAATTGGCAGCGGGTCTGGGATTGTGGGATATGTGTGAGATCCAGGCTCTGCGCCCTGAGCGCGCTGAAGCTGGACTTCTCGTCGTCTTAGAATAGCCTGGCTGAGAAGTGCGGTGTGGATGGATGGACGGGCCTTGCAAGCACAGAAATGCTCAAAAGCCTGGTATTAACCAAACATGTTTCTGGGATGGGTTTGTTTTGGTGGTTTTTTTCTTTTTCTTTTTTTCCCGTTTGATCTTTGCGCAATATGAAGGCTTTTTTCCGCCCTCTAATGATGTCGCCTGAGTTTTATTTTTAGTCTATTTATAGACTGTCTTCCTCCTTGACCTTGGCTTTAACTTTATGCTCGCTAAGACAGGACTCACTCGTTTGGGGCTTAAGAGGCTGTTAGCCAAAAATAATGGCATTTTATAAATTGAAAAGTAACTGCTTTGATAGTGCCTTGCATATGGTTAAGTCTCCAACAATATTGGCAAAAGTATGACGACTTAAAATGGAACAGTTCCACAAGTACATGTTGCTTCTTTTTTTGTTTGTTTAAGATTTATTTATTCATTCATACAGAACTGGGGTACAGGCCAGAGATGCGAAGGGTGAGAGGATTCACCAGGGACAGAGTGGGGAGCAGAACAGGCAGATCCACTACGAAGTACACTGCTGAGGGGAGCAGCGGGTGGTCAGTAGAGGTCGGGTGGTCAGTAGAGGTCCGCCACGCCATGTGGATCTCCTCCTCTGGGGCAGGCAGGAATCAAACTCATGCAGAAGTGGCTTAAGCTTCTTAGTGCAGTGCTTTAACCCCCTGGGCCACCAGGGAGGGCCCTATTTTTTTTTTTTTACACCTTTTGGGGAGCATTTTTTGATGTTTTGTTTTGATAACTATAATTAGTAATTTTTATTGAAGTAGCACTGCTTCATAACATATTATGTTTCAGGTGTGGGTAATTATAAATCAATATCTTTATATACTACCATACAAAGCATGCTACACTGGAAGAATAGTTCTGTCCTCCAGCTTACAGTTGACCCAGTTTACCCACTCAGACCCCTCTTTTCTTTGGGGGGGTTTAATTTAGTGTTTCTCCTCCATTTCTCCCTACTTTACACAAAAAGACTGACCTCCAAGGGTACATTTTTGTGATGCCCTGTTTTGTTGCTTGGCTCTCTCAGGAGCTACACAAACACACTTTGTAATTTTTCCCAAATTTATTTAGAATAATAGTTTTTAGAGATAATCTCATCCAGCTTCTGTTTAACAGGTGAGAAAATTGAAGAACAGTGAAGTTACCTGTACACCAGTACAGATAGTTTTGTACTATCTCACTAATATTGTTTACTTCAACTTTGTTACCTGAAGAAACTTTTGTTATTAAGCTTGTTGGTGTATGGCTCAGTGATGGATTGGACTAATCCCTTCTAATATCTAAAACCATGATTTCTTACTATCTGACTCTATAGTCAGACTTCTATAGTCCACATCCTTGTATTCTGTAGTGCTTGAGTGGACAATGGAAGGTGCTGAAGCCAGAAGATGACAGGGTCAGCAATGAACTGAACTACAATGTTTATTTAGTCTACATTACTATTGAAGTCCTGATAACATAAATCCACAAAAAAAAAAAATGAGCAGCATATATATAGATTTTAGTACCTCTTTATTAGTCAATATATTAAAGAATGTATTTACCCAAGCAATTGCTTTCAAGCAGTATTAGGAGTGGTATATGAAACACTCCCAGAGGTTGTTTTTGCAAACTTTCTCTCTGTGTGAATTCATCAGTTTCAAACAGAAGAAAACCCTGCCATCCCATGCTAATCCTTCTGTCTTCACCCAAACCCTCTAAATCCTTGTCGCTACTCAACCTTTCCATGCTGACCCCAGAATAGCTTCAGTAGGTATCCAGTTAGCTAAAAAAAATAGTGTGGAATTTACCTAATGTTCATAATTTCAAGAGAATACTTTCAAAATCTGAACAGGAATTCAATAAGCTAAACAGAAATACTATTTATAAATTTGCCATTTAGCAAATGAACAAGAATTAAAAGAATTCTCTCAAGCAACCTACCTAGAGTAACATCACTAATATTAAAACCTCACTCTACTAATTTTTAAATTCATTAATGGGCCTATAACCCTTGAGGATTTGGGGGAGGGAGGCAGTAATGTTCTTATTACAGTTGTGGAGCCAAAAGTGGTGGCTATAAATTGTTATCTTTGGTGAAAACATAACAAAAAAAGTGACAAAACAATTTGTTTTGCTGAGAGGCAGTTGACCCTGCTTGGATTTATAGCAGGGGTATCTCCCTGGTATAATTCCAGATCTTAATGTGAAGATAAATCCTTGACTGATAAAGTCTTTGTTTACAGTGCAGTTTGCAAACAGACCTTTGTATGTGAACTCCAATAAGGCTAAAGTTTCATTTCGCTGGCTGCCCTCTCCCCTACTCAAGAGAGACACTTAACTCTCAAAGGTGATGTGCATATTTAGTGTCCTTCGAACATATAACTCCAAAGAATCTAATCCAGATCCAGGATGAGTAACAACTAAACTCTGGGGAACAGTGAAAGGGAAAAGGCAGCAAGTTCTCCCAAATAATAGTCTGAAAAACAAAGCAATCTCACGTTTCCAAAGAAAAAAGAGAGACCTTAAGATTCTGATTACACATTTCCAATATTAAGGAGAAATAAAGATTTGGAATCTTGCTTGCCATAATCAGAGGGTAATATATTTGCCTAATTTCTTCCCTATTCACAAGACAGATGCATAAATACACATATGCATACTCACACTCATGAAAGGTTCTCTGTTCACAAAGGTTGTAACTATTTTCATATAGGCTAGCTGGACACCACCTGAAAGCCATTAATCCCCCAAACAGTAATGCAACTTTTAAATGGTGGTTCCCCAGTTGTCTCTTTCAATATTCCCTCTCCTCTTGAACACAGCAGTACAGCTCTGTCCTGATTATATTCTATAACACTGACTGTGCCCATTTCATCATAAGAATTTGCCACTTGCTTGGCACTTCCTTTGCCAAGGAAGGCTTGTCTTCCTTCTTCCTTATTCTCCAATTTATTGGTGATCTATTTATTTCCATTTCAACTCTCACCTGGATAAAGTTGGCTTTGAGATGCCCATCCACAGCCCATCCACAGTGCTGATGTCAGGTCAGGAGTCTAAATGCCAAATGACACCACCATAGGTGTTCTTCATGTCCTTCAGACTCAGTGCAGTTCAAAGGAACCCATGTTCCTGTCCCTCCTCTCCAAATAACTTTCCCTTTCTGAATTTCTTTTTTATATTGGTTGAAGTGGATGTTTCTATCACACGTTTATAGATGATCTGTATGCCTTCTCCTCCACCCCTGCTTGCATAAATGCAAATCCTATTTGCATTCCCACTGACACAATCCTAGCTCAGATCTGGTTTGCTTTCACCAGGATTATTGCATTAGATTTTTAGCTGTCCTCCTTCCCCCGAGGCCTTTCCACCTCCAGTTCATCCTACACTCTGCTGTAGGTGAATTATCCTAAAGCACAGTTCAGAGGAGGTCATATCCATGCTCAAAACACATACACATGCACATAAACACACACAAAACAACTCCCTGCTCCCTACTAAGTTAAAACACTTACTCTACAGAGATTAAAAGAACCTCACAAATATGGTTTTACCAGTCTCACTTCCCATGCTCAGCCAACCCCAAATGACTCTCTTCCCCAATACAGCCAAGGCTTTGTTGCCCTGGTTCTGCTTATTTCTTTTATCAAGTATGTTCTTTCTTCCATCTCTATCTGCTGAAAACCACCATCATTTAAGCCCCTGTTTGGTTTGATTGCTTTAAAGCTGTAAAAGATACTTTAAAAAATAGTTTAATAAACCTAGACATGCAATCCATTTTCTCTCTTATTCCTCCCTCATTTTAAAAATAAACATGCTCAAACCTGGGAAAATGACATGGCTTGTCCAATATCACAGGATTAGTGACAGATGAAGGATTAGAATTCAGAGCTCCTGAATGGCAACTCATCAGCAGATTGTTTCCTTCCTGCCCTTTTCTGTCCTTCTCAAATTAATGCTTTTCATCATGATAAAGGTTTCTTTAGTAATTTTATCCTTTTATATATATTATTTAAGTTTAAAGCATTTGTGCTACATTCCTGGCCCCACATACAATTTTAGCAAAATTATACTTCAAAAAAAAATAAATAAAAAACAAAACCAAAGGACCAAACAGAGACATCAGAGAAACATCTGGTCTGATTCATCAGGGTAGCAGCAACATTTCTATTTATACATGAGCACAGCCCTATCTTTGTAGCTCTCAGCTGTTCCTCATTGCTCAGTATGCTCCCCTTTTCAACCTTGTCTGTCCCTTATCAAGGGAGCATCCTGCATCCTGAGTCTTAAGCAGAATCTAATGGAATAAAAAAAAAAAAAAACCTATTCTGTAGAAAGGGTCTACTGTATTTAAATGAAACTATTTCTCTATTTTCTGTTTCTTTGTTCAAGAACATAGGACAGCAAGCCTCAAGTGGTTGGGTGGCTGCCATTCATTCCACTGCATTCTGAGTAGAAAGAAGTTGGATGAAAAGCAGAGCTGTGACAAGAATCAAGTTTGGAAGCAGGTCAGGTAGAAAGAAAGTGAATATTCTAACAGGAAAACTCAGGTTGCTAGAGAGAACTTAAGGAGCACTGAGTCTCCTTACAGCAATGTTTGGTAGTGATTAGATATTAGAACGTGTTTGATATTAGGCATTCACTGTCCCCAAGAAAGATGTAGAAATCTTTTGGTTTGTGAATGCTGCTTGACACCTGGCTTATGTCCCCTAAGAGAAAGTCATTGCTTGCACCAAGCAAAGACATCTTGTTTGGGAAAGCAGGAAAACAAACCAGACACACCCAGACCTCCACCAGTTATTTCTTCCTGGTAAGAGCACCTCCAAAATAATGACCTCACCTCAGCATTCAACTGTAGGAATGCAAAAAGAATAAAAACACTCAGATGGAACCACAAAGGGCACCTGACATCAGTGCCTAATTAAAATCTTTAGAGACTCTAAACCCTGAAAATGACAGGGTGCCCCACCTTAACCATTTTTTTTTATATAGTAATGATCACTTCAGAACTTGTTTTAGAAAGAACAGATATCAGACTCTTAAAATTTTGTATGTGTTTTTATGTGCTCCTGCTTTTGCCTTTACCTAAACACCATATCTTTGGAGTCATTCAGCTCTGCCTGGGGTACATTGCCCCAACCATCTATTAACCAACATAATCTATGAAAAGAATAATCTTTAGTAAATTAATTTCTTCCTTTTTTCTAGAAAATATAGAAACACCAAGTTACTTCACCCTAGCCAATGAAAAATCATCATTTTTTTTTAGTTTTTGGATTCTACTTAGTCCTCAAAACATGCAAGAAAAAAATCAAAGCTAAATGGTTCTAAAGGACAGACTTTTCAAATGATGCTGTTGTTTTCATATATATCCTGAGAGTAATATTATCGTAATCAGTCAACATACAGAGGCTACTGGCCTATTTTCATTTTGCCTTTGGTATCATAAAGGTATCAACATATCAGTTATAACTGGAATTATTTACAACTCTTGTGTATAAAGAGAAAAACAATCTAAAATATACACATAGTAAGCTGTCATTTAAATATGCTTGAAGATGACCACAGCGGCTCATGAATATCTCACTGTTACTGGTCAGGCTTGCTAATATTGAAATGAAGAAGTTTGGAAATTTTTGGTCATTTTTCAGAGTGGTCTATAATGAAACATCTTTAACAGGACAACTAAGGAAGCACTAGAAGTTTAGAAACTACTGTCACAAAGTAGGATATTGAAATTTAAGATTGCTGAGGGGTAATGTCTCAGTGATGACAAGATAAAGAATGTGATCCTAGGAAATAGCTAACTAGAGTGGAAAAGATAGTTACTAGGATTAAAGTGATAAAGAAATTAGGAAGCTAAGTTATTGAATGAATTATTGATACCAACTCTAGAATGGTGGCAGAAGGTAGGCAGTGGAAGATGACGATAAGTCTCATAGTTTTAAAGAAATGAAGGGAAGTGATGAGGAGGTTGGTTACTAGCAGAAGAAGGTAGAGTTCATCCTTAAGAGAAGGGTGAGTTTTTTACATGAGTTAAAGAGAGGTGAAATGGAGGTAGCAATGGGACATATATCAGTGAAATGTCAACCTCTGGACCCCAAATCCTTCTACAGCAGCATAACAAAACAAAAAGTATGAGAGAATGAACAGCCTCAACCAGAGGAATTTTCAGGACTCATCCTAACCTGATGCAACTCCTCAGTTTTAGGCAGTAATGTCAGAATGCACTAATGCACTTACAAGAAGAAATACTTAACAGAATAATGATTCCAGTTGGAAAGGATGGTTAAGGGGTTTGTAATGAAGGGCAAAATAGGTGATAAAAAAGGTGCTCTTAGTGTTAAGCTAAAGAAGTAAAAAAAAATACTAGACCATTAAGAGAATGAAGGTAAAAGAAAAGATAGATTCCAAGAAGAATTTCCTTTTGTAATCACAGGATTACAGGAATGAGACAGAAATAGGTTTCAAATAGCCATTGGTGCACAATTTTTGGTATCCCCATTGTATTAAGATTTTGTTAAAATACAGAGATATGGACTGGTCTGCCTCAGAAGTTTTGGAGAAGCCATGTTTCTGTGTTTGGAGTGGCAGCAACAACCCTGATTAGAACAAGGACTCACTCTAAGTTTGTGATTCAGGAAAAAGAAAAAAAAGCCATTTATCCATTTACTGAGACCTCAAATCTGCCTATCTTTTTATATTTTAATCTTAGATTCTTGGATGCTCTTTAGTTTCTTGCCTTTCTTGGAATTAATGGTTGCTCACATGAAATAATCTCACACCAGTGTCTCCCATCCCCTGCATTCTGCCCTGCTGCATAAACTCTGGATAAATCCCACAGTGCTCATTGGCCTGTTCCTCCTTCTCAAACAGCAGAAGACTAGGGAAGATCACATAACCTAGGGTCTTTTGCTGCTATAGCCTCAACCTCAACAGGGTCTTCAGTGATTACTCATGCCATAACTTGTATTTGATCAATTAACTCCCTGCTTTGCCTCCAGCAAATATGCCCAATGGTTGTCTTTCTCCTCAAGATCTAGTCAACTCTCAGTTCTTATTCAACAAAAATTTCTGCCTCCTATTTCAAAGAAAAATTGAAGACATCAAGCAAGATCTCCTTCAACATCCCTACCACTCCACCATCCACAGGATGAGGGGCTCTCTTTTTCAAAACCAAACTCTTCCATCTCTTTCAGGGCTTAAGAAATTATTTTCTCTCTTTGCTTCCTTTCAACATTGGCTCCTTCCCTCAACTTATGTGTTCATCTGTTCCATCTCATCAAAAATCCCCCAAGTAATATTTCTGATTCTGTTAAGGGAAAGGATGTCCTAAATGAACTCTGCAGTGTTTTGTGGACTTCACCCGCTACTCCAGCTTTCTGGATTCCGCCCTCTACTCCCAGCAGTACCAAGGAGAGAACTGTGAGGACCCACCGGTAGAGCTAAGCAGGCATTCTGAGACTTTGGGGGATAAATAGGGAGCCATTTTTCCAAAGGCCCTCTCACACTTGGGCAACAGCTCTCAGGACCGTGTGACTGGGGGCTATCAGTTTGTTAACAGAGCTCCAAGTCAGCCGAGCAGGTAAGATATTCTAGTTACCTTATATCTCTCTCTCTTTCCCTGGGTTGTTCCTTTTCCTTTCCCCTTTTGTAAGTAAACCCATTATTGACCCTTTTATGTATGCCTGTAGTACAATTAAATTTTAAGTGTGAGGGTGAGGACCCAAAGACAGGCAGCCCAGTTCACACTGGAGTGCCCTGTCACAATTCTACAACTTTCTTTAAAACACATCCAATAAAGATGGGTTAATGGATGGATAGGTAGTGATAAATGAAATAGAGCAAAATTCTTTTTGTAGAAGATTCTAGATGGTAAGTACGTGGGTGTTCACTGACAACTCTTTCAATTTTTTCATGTGTTTGAAAATTGCTATAATAAAAATGTAGTGGACAGAGATCCCAATTAAGCATCTTCCTCAAATTACCATCTAATCTGCTCCCTTTTGTCAATCTGAACTCTTGAAAGAGTAGACTATTCCCACTGTCTTCACTATTTCCTTACCTCCCAGTCACAATTCTTTTCTTCAGATATTTAAAAAGTGGTAAAATATAAACATAATTGAAGTCTTCTTTATACTCCATACAATTCCTTTCCCATACTAAGATATATGGAAAATGGAGCAGCAGGAGAGACAGGAGAGGTCTGCTGCGTCATGTGTGCCATGTGGCAGCCAGGGATCAAACTCTTGCTGTAGTGTCTGCAGATCACTTCATAGTGCTGTGCTTTATCTCTTGAGCCACCAAGGAGGCCCCCTAGTCTTTGACCATTGTTTTTGGTATCTTTTCTCACACCAAATTTTAATTAAATTTTTTTTGTTTGTTTATAGTTTATCATGCCTTTAAAAGCACACCTACGCTGAATCTATTCTCCTCTGTTATCTTCTGGAAGCTTTATTATTGTGACTTTGACATTGAAGTCCTTAACCTAGCTGAAAATTACCAATAAGTACAGTGGGAAGAATTTTATTTTTCCCCTAGGGCTAGATAATTGGCCCTGTACCACTTATTGAATAGCCCAGTTTTCTCCAATTGCTTTGTGCTTTCAATTCTATCACAGCCCAAGTGTGTGTGTGTGTGTGTGTGTGTGTAGTTCTATGTCTTGTTCCATTAGTCCATCATCTACTTAAACAATATTACTACAGTATGTTAATTTCTCCCCTTCTTATTTTTCTTTTTCAAAATCGTCTTGTTTTTTTTTTTTTTTTTTTGGCCCTGAAGATTTCCATGTGCATTTTAGAATCATTTGGTCAAACTTCACAAAGCACTCTGATTGGGATCTGCCTGCCTATAATATTTTAAGTAATACATTAAGGATAATGAATTCTTTATAATACTGGTAAGAATAAGGTATACTTCTTTACCAATAATGTTTTGATGTCTAAGAAAGTTGTTTTCTTTCTTAGCCATTTCATTCGTAGACATTTTTTGTGGGTAGCCTTATTCCTGAGTACATTCTAGATTTTGTTGTGACAATTTAGGTGTTATTGTTTTTCTAATTGTGGATGCATAGAAAAATAATGACTTTGAGCGTTGATTTTTGTGCCCATCAATCTTGAAGAATTGTCTTATAAGTATTTATTATATATTAAAAGTTTGTCTTGACACAATGAGATACCGTCTTACACCAGTGAGAACAGCACATCTTAAAACAACTAGCAACAACAAATGTCAGAGAAAAAAGGAACTCTCCTGCACTGCTGGTGGGAATGCAAACTAGTACAACCACTATGGAAAACTGTTTGGAGGTTTCTCAAACTGCTAAAAATGGAGCTTCCATATGACCCAGCAATCCCCCTCTTAGGTATCTACCCAAAAGACACAAAACCATTGATTAAGAAAGACCCCTATGTTTATCGCTGCTTTATCTGTAATAGGAAAGACATGGAATCAACTGAAATGCCCAAAAGTAGATGACTGGATTAAAAAGATGTGGTACCTATACATAATGGAATATTACTCAACAATCAAAAAGATAAACAGATGCCTTTTGCAGCAACATAGATGGAACTAGAAAGGATCATGCTTAGTGAAATAAGCCAGAAACAACAGGAAAAATACCAGATGGTTTCACTCATAGCAGGGGTATAAAGGACCAGGGGGTGGAGAAATAATGAACAGCTATATACCAGAGACATTTTACGGGGGTGGAATGGGGAATGGGATAAAAAACAAGAGGTGGGGTGGAGATACACTGGACTATGGTGATGGTACACAGGTGATTTGGTGATGGGAAGCCCACGGGGATTACAACTGAGATGGGAAAAGGCACAAAATGATGTAAAAATAAACCATTATATTATTAAAAAATCATTTTAAAAATTTGTCTTGAATGTCCTGTGTAGATAATTATATTATTTTCATATAGTGATTATTTTGTTTCTTCCTTTCCAATCCCTATTTTTTCCTTGTCTTACTACCTTGGTTAAGATTCCCAGACAATGTGCAATGAATACAATAGCAAAGCTTTATTCCTGACTTTAAAGGAATGTTTCCATTATTTCACCATTAAGTATGATATTTGCTACAGCCTTTTGACATTTTCTCTAAGAAGAATATTTCAAAACCATGAAGTACATGCTAAGTTTTATTCACTGTCTCTGTGTATATATTGATGGGATCACTTAGTTTTCCACCTAAATTGGGTAAGACAGTGAATTATTTTAATAGCGTTCCAAAAATAAAGTATTATTCCATTTGTGGGATTAAATCTTGGCTATATTGTGTTTTTAAAAAATTATAAATATATTGGGCCCTCCCTGGTGGCGCAGCGGGTTAAAGCACTGCACTGAGAAGCTGAAGCCACTTCCGCATGAGTTTGATTCCTGCCTGCCCGGGTGGTGACCACATGGTGTGGCAGACCTCTCCTGACCCGCCCGCTGCTCCCTTCAGCAGTGTACTTCGTCGATCTGCCTGTTCTGCTCCCCACTCTATCTCTGGTGAAGCCTCTCACCGCCCCAAGTCTCTGGCCTGTACCCCAGCTCTGTATGCATAAATAAATAACTCTTTAAAAAAATTATAAATATATTACTTAGTTTTTATGTACCTAGTTATATGTGAGACAAGCCAATAATTTTCATTTCTAGTCCTGCCCTTGTCTAGTTGGAATAACCTTCCAGGATAGTCAATGGTATTGCCTCTCTACTTGCTCTTCAGCTCCCTTTTCCACTCTGTGACTTCAACTCTCAGGATAATATATAAAATGGATATATTTAAAATATTTCCCTTGACCCCTGTATTGTAATGTCTCTACTGTACACAACACAATCCATCACTTTCTTCTTAAAATTTACTCCTTATGTTGATGACTACATTGTGTTCATTTTCTCATATATCTCTGAACATTTCTCCTCTAATTTTTTCCTGGAAGCTTCCTTGACCATCACTCACCCTACTCTATCTATGTTCCCTAAGTGATCTGATGTGCCTAAAATGTTACCACCCAGACTTGAATGCCAAGGTTGTACCTTCATCTCAGATCTCTCCATTCAGTTCTAACTCATTATAGCTCATTCTGACTGTGCCAAAAAGCACCTGGGACTGCATAGGTTTAAAATGGAACTCTTCATTTTCTACATTAAACTAGTTTCTCTTCCTGTAGATGCAATCATAGCTCATGACCCCATTATCCATATTTGTCATCCAAGAGAGAATTCTTTGATAATATCTCTCCTTTATTTCTCAACCCAACCAATTATCATGCCTTCACAACTTAACTTCCTAAACAATACTTGATTGTGCCACTGCTTCATATTTACTCTCCATGACTTAATAAAGAATCTCTTCTGCTTTTGCTAGGCTAGCTGAGAACAACAATTTGTCCACAAACCCCCTTTGTTTATTGTCTACCTCAAATATAGGTGCAACCACAGGTTCTCTTTACAGTCATTGAAGTAATTTAAAGGGTTAAAAAAAAGACAACACTTGTAGACAAATATAGATCTGAGGGTTAAAGTAGGGGAGGGGGCGGAAAATAGATCTAAACAGGGGTGGGAAGAGCACAAGGGATCATGGTCATTGTTCACAGGTGATGTAATCATGGGCTATTTACTGGGGTTACACCTAAGGGGAGAAATCAAATGCTGTATAAAAATAAAATATAACGTAAGAGAATTTTTAAATTAACAACAAAAAATTTTTTTTTAAATCTCTACTGTTGCCATGTTACTTTTCTACCTGATGATCATGTAGTATTTCTCCATGGTAGTTAGGATAGTCTACATATTTTAACATGCCATTAAAAGCCCACCATTATCTTGCTCTAAACTTTTCCTGTAGCTTCATTTACATCTTATCACCAGTAACTTAAAATGACAAGCAGATTTGTAGTTACACAGTCAGGTTTTTTCTTTTCTTTTTTTCTTTTTTTTAAAATAATGCCTGTGCTTTTGCCTATGCTGTCCCTTCTAATAAATGGTGGCTGCTGTCACTCACCTCTCCTTCCTCTAACCCAAATCTAAATTCCTTTTCCATCTCTATCGGACTAATTCTTCCCTTCCTTTTTTTCCCCTTTCAAGTCTATTTATTCAGCCCTGCTCTTAGATCTTTGAAGTGTAGCCAACTTACTCTGAGGTGGCCATGACTGTGTTCACACTGTCCTCAAGTTCAAGACTTTGCCTTTTCCTCATTTAGCCACTATCTTTTCCAACTCTGTAGTTACACCCCTCTTGGTCTGGCCACACATGGCAGCCCCCATCTCCAAATTCCTTATTCTTTAGGGCTATGACTTGGGGTTCCTCAGACCTGGACCAAGTATCACGGTCCAAGACTGTACAGACATTTGGCAAAATGGGGAGAGTCTCCACAGAGAAGGGCATTGAACATAAGGGCAGTTGATGGAGGACGTTTTAGAGTCTTCACTAGAGCCTACCTGCAATGGAGAAATCTCTGTCCATTGTGGCTATGCCACCTTCCCCAGACTTTCCTTCTGGAGAACCATAAAGAATAATACCATATGCAATGAAGGAGATAAAGTTCCTCCCCTCTATCTGTTGGGTCAGAAGAAGCTAGACCTCCCCAAGAAGGTGGAGTTTGTAGTGAGTCCTTGAGTGGTTTCTCCCTATGGCCCTATGTGTCTCACAGTCCCTCAGTCATCCTTCCCTTCCTTCCCTTTCCTCTCTCTCTCTCTCTCTCACATACACACACACTCCTTCTTTCCTATAACGGCAGATCAGACATTTATAGATGAGAACATTGAAGCCACAGAAATGGAATAACTTGCTTATTAGTGGTAGAGACAAGTTTTTGATTCCCAGACAAATGAAGACCCAAGAATATGTGTCACATCTGTAAAAAAAAAAAAAAAAAAAGAATTTTTTTGCTTCCTGATAGTCATACGCATTGTTATGTGAAATCTTTCCCAATTTGGCTCTTCATCACTACAGTTTGAGGAAATACTCAGAAAACCCAAAAGAAAAGGGAGAAAAAGCCTCTGCAGATCCTTTAAGATGGAGTTAATCTGTCAGTTTATTCAAAAAGCTATTCCTAACCCTGACCCCTCCCACAGTCTTCACTGAATGCCTCTCTGCAATGAGATCATAAAATGTCATGATTATTCTTATATTTTGCACTTCCTATACCATAGTATAATTATTTGTTTACGTATCCCCATTGGGCTTTGGACTCATCAAGAGAAGCAATTGGGTTTTATTCACATTTATAGCTCAAGAAGCTGGCAAAGTATCTGGCACAAAAATATTTGTTGAGTAAAGTGAATAAATGATTTAGTTGAATTGAATATGCTCTATGCAGGAAATTCTGGTTTCTGTTGATATTATTGCTTAAAATTTGGGTTTCACTAGCCTTCACACAGACTTCCTGAATTTAATTTTATTTATTTATGCTCTGGCTAATCAATGATAACAATATAAAACAAAACAAAAAACCAGTGAAATACCAGTATGATTTATGGGATCACAGAGATAAATAGAAACAAATAAAGAAGTATAGATATTCAAAAGAGTCTGCTGGTTAGAACACA
Source organism: Condylura cristata (assembly GCF_000260355.1). Taxonomy (NCBI): domain Eukaryota; kingdom Metazoa; phylum Chordata; class Mammalia; order Eulipotyphla; family Talpidae; genus Condylura; species Condylura cristata. Next base: position 21,611,816 of record NW_004567125.1, on the reverse strand, counting down.
TACTACCTACCATCTCTAACTGGGTTTCCACTCACATGGTGAGGAGCGATTAATATTTACCACTAAGATCGGCTCCTGGATTATATGTGAAGCAAGCTATCCCATGTCTTATGGGAAATCCAGGGCTCTCTTCAAATGCACTACAGCTTTTCCGGGCTCCCCATTTTGTTGGTAACCTCAAGGTTTGATTTCTGGCTTCCGTTGAATTTCCATTCTTTACTCTGTATCTTGCAGCTGTTCCTTTATCTTCATTTGGCACTCACCCAAGTGGGGGTTACTGGCCCCTCCTCCTAGATTTCCCACCCTAAATTCACGAGAGGCAGCTGTGTATAGCAGACTTCCTGGAGATAGAAGCTAATGATTGCCATACAGGGGAGCTGCATGGCCCATGTGGAGCCACTTCAGCAGCCAGTCTCAATCTGAAAACTGTATTTCCTCATTCTGTTTTCACCAATTCATAGTTCAGCTTCCTGTCTTTTTCTTCAACCTTCTCCTACTCGCTCTCCTTATGTCTTCTTCTCTATCCTATCCATAGTTCCCAATTTCTCATGTAGAATGACTTTGTGATTTTTTATTGTTGTTGTTTTCCATATAGAGCCTGTACTTCTACTCCCTAGGCATCTCAGGATACTTTTATTCTAAACAAAGGCAAGTCTTTACCCAAAAAGAAATCCTGTGTCAGTTTGCATATAACTTTTAGTGTATGTATGTTTATGTATCGGGTAAATAAAAACTTCAATATTGTTTATTTTAATCTATGTGATTAAAACAAACATTTAAATGTTAAATATTATTGAACATTATAAATATTATTAAATATTAAACATTTTATAAAATCATCTGAAAAATAACATCTTTCGTTATTGCTAATATTGGTGCCTGAACCAACACATTTGTTTGCCATGCTGGTGTTCAGGTTGAATTAAACCAAGAAGTCTTATGGTGACAAATTGTTACAGGGCTTGCTGTATAAAATGGGTTGCTCAACTGTGGATCCTCACTGGCACTTAAAAGGGACTTATCATAAGATTCAACTGCAGGCATACACAAAAAGGTTAATAAAGGGTTTATTTATAAAAGATGGTAGGTAGCTCAAATAGAAGGAATGTTTCCTTGTGGTCATTAATATGACTATTTTAAGGTTTAAGGAAGTTCCATGAAGAAAATCAGCATGGTAAGTCAGGGAAGTGGAGAAATGAATAACTCAGGCAGAAAGAGAGGGAGATAAATTGGTGAATGCATCCTACCAGTTTCGCTGAGCTAAAACCCCAATAGCATGCCAAGAACCAACAAAAGACCAAGAGGTAACCCTAAGGCCAACATGTCTGGTTATATACCAAACCTAGCTGCTTAACTTTACCCCCAATTCCCAGCAATCCTCCCTTTGGTGATGATGACATTATGGAATTTGTAGTACTTGGTGTATTGGATCTCTTTGGTCTGGAATGAGGGGGTGTTTGTAGAGTTCCTTCAGGGCATCCTTTTTTCCAACAGCATGTCTGAATTAAAACTTAAAATAGTCTTGATTAATGACTACAAGTAAACCTTCCTTATATTTGAGACATGTAGATAGTCAGTCTGAATGAGATATTTCTAAACAACAGCAGATATCTACATCTTCTAAACTTCTGGACTCCCAAATGAATTTTCTCTTTATGATAGATTTGCATTCATTCTCAACAGCAAATATTTGCCAAGCATCTACTTTAATGAGTCAGGCAGGCACTGTGGTAAGTCCTGGAGACTGAGAGGGAAAAAAAAAGAATCACGCGTCTCTCCACTCTTGGAGCTTATGTTCTAGTAGGGAACACGGGCAACAGTCAAGAAATTGATATTTATATACCGTGGGAGGCTCTATAAAGAAAATCAGTATGGTGAATTGGTAGAAAACAAGTGGGAGGAGACAGAGGTACTCTTGAATGGGCCGTTTGGGAAGTCCTCTTTGACTTTGACCTGATACCTGAAACCTAAGTGTATGTGAAGGATACAGTCATGCAAATAATAATCCAAAAGGAGAGGCCCATGAAGATGCTAATGTAGTGGTCTTGGAAAGAGATATTGGTAGTTGTACACTAGAGCTGTGGCAGTAGAGAAAAAAAAGAAGGACATGTAGTCCAGATATGTTCTGGAGGTAGATTTATACTAGTATTTGCTGGTAGAGTCTATATCTTTATATCTATCTATATCTTTTCCAATTATCTATATTTATCTGTCTGTCTATATACCTGTCCATCCATCCATGTACTTGTGAATCAGGGGTAGTGTCTGTGTTTCTGCCTTGATAGCTATACAGTTCATTTTACACTAAAATAGAGAAGACTTGATGAAGAAAAGGTTTGAGTCAGGAAATCTGATGTTCCATTGTGGGCCTATACATTGCAGATACTTTTTGGATATTTAAATGGAAATATTGGCTATATAAATCTGGAGTTCTGGGAAAGGCCAGGTTGGAAATATGTATTTGGAATAATCAGCATGCAAATGTTATTTGAAGTCACAGAATTGAATGAACTCTCCTAGAGAGGCTTCTTAGAGGAAAGGCACTGGAGCATTTGGAGGTCTGGTAGAGGAACAGGAGAGAAAAAAGGACTGAGAAGCAGAAGCCAGTAAGGCAGAACAAAGCCAAGAGAGTTTGACACCTTGAAAGTTGAGGACAAGGTAGAACATAAGGCAGCCATGAAATCATGTCTACTGTATGTAGCCCTATCCAGGACTGCTGAATCTGTAACCTTCCTTTATCTGAAGATATAAATCAGGAAAGGATTCAAGCATTAACCTAATTAGTGTCTGAAAAGGTAGCAGTTCAGGGCATTTATACCTGTTATGGTTCTTCCAAGCTTGTGGTTGAATACAAAGTAGCAGACGGTGAACAGGCAACTCCAGGCTGCCTTAACGTTGGCATAAATTTGTTGGCTGATTCCTAGTAGATAGGTCCAAAAGAGCTTTGTGATGAGAACAAAGTGTAAAGTCGTGGTTATAAAATTAGCACAGGAGTTTCACAATTTCCATGGTAAAAGCAGGATCATCTTTGCTAATCTGTGCCTAATTCCTTTTTGCAAAAACCATAGCCTGCTAGGAGTCAAGAGTGGTGCCTCTTTGCCATCTAGGTCCTTGTGGTTATGCCTAGCCCCCAGCCTTAAGCATCCATGGAAAAAAACATAACTGTTCAACTTATCTTACTATAAACAGCACTGACATTCTAGAAAGTCTTCCTTTGATGACAAGTCCTGTGCCAATGAAGGATACAGACATTTTGATACAGGCTGTTTTGTTATCATCAATTTGCTGACACACAGCTTTGACACAGTCATTTTGATGCCAGGGACATCTTGATGTGGCTGCCTTGAAGTGGCTGTTTTGATATGGGAACATTTTGACTCTGCCTAAAAGCAAACCAACAAACTTTACACACACACATAAACTATTACCAAGTGACGTGCATTGACAGACTTCACCCACTCTCTAAGTCCCAGCTCATCCCCTATCTCCCAATACAGAAGCTAGCTAGATTGCAGAGGTGGACAGTGGGACCCTGGAGTGGAGAAAATCACTACGGGGGAAGTAGGGAAATGAAAACCATGGATGTAACTCAGCTGCACAACCTGAAAGAAGAGAAAGGTGATTCTGTTCTTGTCCTCCTGACTTCCCTTAAGGAAGTCAATGTATTTGTCCAATACTGGAAGGGAGCTCAAAGAAACTGCTGGTAAAGAAAGTCCTGTCTTCTCCCTAGCTTTGCATGACCAAGCATTTGTTTGATAGACATGCACCACTGTCTGAAAGACAATATCACTGAGCAGGTTCACAAGAACCACAGCGATGCACACCCAAATAGGAGGCAGCAAACCCAGGCTGACAAGGGACAGATGTGAGCATGGAGGAATCAGATGGCCAGGTTGATCTAGGACTGACATTCAGGTGTGAGTGGACAATAAGAGGAGGGACATAAAATGCCTTGGGGTTGGCCCTCCTTGATGGCACAACGGGTTAGAGATCAGCACTATGAGGCTGGCTGCAGCTGCTTAGGTGCAAGTTCCATCCCTCACTCCAGAGGTGACCCACATGGCACAACAGACCTCTCCTGACCCGCCTGCTGCTCCCCTCAGCAGTGTATTTCACTGATCTGCCTGTTCTGCTCCCCACTCTGTCTCTGGTGAATCCTCTCACCTCTCTTGCACCTCTGACCTGTGCCCAGTTCTGTATGCATAAATAAATAAATCTTTAAAAAAAAAGCCTTGGGAAAAAAAATGCCTTGGGGTCCTTGTCTCTTTCATATGATCAGGAATAAATCCCAAAACTATTATCAAGGGACATTATAAACTAGCTCCCTCTAAAACAGATTCTTTTTCTAAGAATACTCTCTTTAAGCAACAGTAAAACTGGAACACTTACTCTAGGAACCAGTTAAATCATTAATGTGATTAATGATATTTCTCCAGTACAAGGTGTTCATTTTACTTAAGCTCATGAAATAAAATATTAAATATTTTCATAAAGATGAATTGCTGTCTATTTCTGCTACCATTATCTTTTCAAAGATTTGAAATGTTATCTAACTGAATTTGAAAATGTGCATGGAGAGTATTGAATAATATGTAATATGAAAATCTATACAGTGCACATGACTTGCTTCCTGGAAATATGAATTTACCCTCTCCCAAATCCATTCATTTCACTTTCACTGCAAGCATTTTCTATTTTGTTTTAGTTTCAACTCTTTCCAAATACTCTGATTTCAAGTTAGGTCAGGAGATATGCAATAAATATTATTTGTGCCAGTCACTTTGCTAGGCACTACAAGGGACAAAAATACAAATATGAATAAGAAATAGCCTCTGTCCTCTAGGAATATATTGGCAGGGGTGGAGATTAGACTTGAATAAACAAACTCGAAAACAAATAGAGATGTCACTAAGCATTCTTATGCATTTAAATATCAGCTCATAAATTTCAGATGCCATAAACTAGCATAATAAAAATGGCTTGGTACTGCAATGCCTAGAGCAATTAATCTGCATTGGGAGAGGAAAGGAGAATGGCATTTAACTTTGGGTAGCCTCCTCTGTGATAAGCTCTGGGCTAATTATTTTATCCTCCCAACATTCCAGGGAAAAAACAACACTTATCAAGGAATATAAGATAGCTTCCTTCATAACACAGAATCACACAACTCAGATTTCACTGGAGTCTAAAGCCAAAGCCTGCAGAATCCACACTCACTTCACAAGGACACAATAGTATAGATTAGAGGGCAGTGGAGACAAGGACCAGTAGCTCTTTTTTTTCCTTTTCTTTTCTTTTCTAATTCATTTATGCATACAGAACTAGGATACAGGCTAGAGGTGCAGGGGTGTTGAGAGGATTCACCAGAGACAGAGTGGGGAGCAGAGCAGGCAAATCAATGAAGTACAATGCTGAGGGGAGCAGCAGGAGAGACAGGAGAGGTCTGCTACACCATGTGGATCACCTCCTAGGCTGGGAATTGAACTCATGCTGAAGTGGCTGCAGCTAGCTTTGCAGTGCTGTGCTTTAACTTACTGTGCCACCAAGAAGGGCCCAGGAACTGGTAGCTCTTTACACTAATTTGTAATAGAACTTGAGTTTGTAGATTTAACACAGCTTGAGGAGGTTCGAATCTTGGTTTTACCACCTATTTGTTATTACCTCCCCCAAGTTACCTAGCTTTTCTGGACCTTAATTTCCTCATCTGAAAGTTGAGTCTACTTAGTGTCCGATAAACACCTCAAAAAAATGAACTAATATTATGAAGTGGGAGTTTCCCAACTCCCCTTTCTCATGGATAAATCCAGGTCTCATTTTATGAGCTCAGGACAAGATGGGGGCGTGGACACTGGGTGAGCATGACCCAGCAAAGTCTCAATATCATGGTCAATGCTTTTTCTGGAAGGCCTGTGTGATGAGGAGAAGTCTGCTGAAGCAAAGTAGCCCTCAAAAGACACTAGTGGGAAGTTGAGCTGGCAGTCACAGAGGCTGCCTGAAATCCCAGGGAAGTCAGATGATCTGCTCCCACTACTGCCTGGCCCCTCACACAGAAGCCCTCCTAGCCTCTCTGCTAGCCACCCCTGAAAAAATCCCCAAAGGCTCTTATCTCCTAATAGTCATGTTTTCCTCCCACCTGGTGATTGATGATTTATATATGGGGATCTACATAATATAGCAGAAGAGATGGTCTGACATGTCCTAGAGAAAGTAATACATGGTTCCATGGCTTCTGTCTGAACTTTCTCCTCTCTTTCAGATCACTGACTGGATCTGCCACATCTTGAGCATTCCTCTGGAGATGCTCCATTCAGATATGCTAAAAAACTGTAACTGGGTTTGGAAGCAACTTCCCCAGTTCCAATCAAGTCCTCATGGGACAGCAGCCCAGATATCACTACATTCATGACAGCTCCTGAGCCAAATATCAGCCAGATTTCTGACCTTTGGAATCCGTGAACTAACAATTATCTATTTAACTGCTAAGCTTTGGAATAAACTGTTATAGAGCAATAGATAGCAGTGGTCTCATTGCTGAGTTATCCCTCATTCCTATGGGCTTAGTTTTGATACATTCAGACATCTCTCCAGAAACAACCTCTTACCCCCCCCCCCCGAAACACATCTCTCTTTCATCTTCTTTTCTACTTCTCCAGGAAGGATAGACTCTTTTCTACTTTTTAGGGGTTATCAAATTTCAGTGTATTACCTGGCATAATTTTAATAAATTTAGGGGTTTCCTAAATTGGGGAACTGGGTTTGAAAGCAACTTTCTCTTGCTGACATCCATTTGCTATAAGGAATAGACCACAAGGAACAGTTCCAGAACAGAAATTCATTAGTAATTTAAAAGATAACATATAAAAATGTTATCCCACCAAACATATTATCTCTTTTCACAAAACCTATGGTATGCTTTCATTATCCCCATTTTACAGGAAAAAAAGATGTTTTGCTTGGGGCTCACATGTATGGTGTATAACCTAATTAGAACTGAACCCCAAGTATTAATGACTCCACAGCCCCTGTTTTTAACCTGTAGTTATACCAGTTATGCCAACCTAGTAAAATGACATTAAAACCTAGTAAAAAACAAGTTCCGGCCCTCCCTGGTGGTGCAGCGGGTTAAAGCACAGCACTGAGAAGCTTAAGCCAGTTCCGCATGAGTTCGATTCCCGCCTGCCCCGGAGGTGAGCACATGGCGAGGCAGACCTCTCCTGCCCCGCCCGCTGCTCCCTTCAGCAGTGTACTTCATAGATTCTGCTCCCCACTCTGTCTCTGGTGAAGCCGCTAGCCGCCCCTGAGCCTCTGGCCTGTACCCCAGTTCTGTATGCACAAATAAATAAATCTTTAAAATATATATATATATTACATCCCCCAGTAAACATAATTTCCCTGCCTTAAGAATCTAGAAAGGAGCTTTATAAATGTGGCTGTTGGCATCTTTAGACCACCAGGAACTCATTAAATCTACAATGGGTTTTATCTCTAAGCAATCATGCATGGGTTGGATTTCATGCCCCGTAGGAAAACCTACAATTGTCTTTGAACGTAATAAAATCTTTATAGTGTACACTTAAGATTAGTGAAGTTGACATAATTTTAACATTGCATATACTCAAATATTTCTTAATTTTGATTTTGAAGTTTTCCATTCATAACTTGGAGCCAGTGAGGGTTTTTCTCCCCAGTACTAAGCAGATCCTTAGAAAGTGTATAGGCCTGGGCCTCCATGGTGGCGCAGCAGGTTAAAGCGCAGCACTGCAAGCTGGCCACAGCTGCTTCAGTGCAAGTTCGATCCCAGCCCCTG
>NW_004567125.1:21527502-21603909 GCF_000260355.1 Condylura cristata | reverse complement strand
CTCTGGGTCTTAACTCCAGCTCCAGCTGGAACCTTTGTTACATGTTCCCTTCCATTCTCCAAAGCAGTTCTATCACATGTTCTCCAATCTCCACAAAGTTTCACCCATCCCTCCCACACACACATGACTTCCCCTTCACTCTCAGCGAATGACTCAAGACCCACTGATAAGAAAAATACAAACCACCAGTGATAACCTCCTGACTTTCCACTGCCAGTTTTAAAGTCTGGCCTCCCCCCAAATAACTCCCATCTTCCTCCCCTCCTCTCTACAGCAACACCCCTGCTTTTCTTTTGGAAGCCAACTCTCCTGCTTTCTTAAGGATTTTGCTATGTTGATTTCTCCCTCTCACTTTATTGCCTGCCTTTCCCTGTCCTTTCCCTGTCATTAATATTTATACTGCTCAAGATGCTGCTTACTGTATAAAAACAAAACAAACAAAAATTCTCTCCTTTCTCTCTTCCCTTTGTCAGCCATGAGTCTTTTTTTTTTTTAAGATTTATTTATTTATTCATACAGAACTGGGGTACAAGCCAGAGATGTGGAGGGTGAGAGGATTCACCAGAGACAGAGTGGGGAGCAGAACAGGCAGATTCCCGAAGTACACTGTTGAGGGGAGCAGCGGGGGTCAGGAGAGGTCTGCCTCGCCATGTGGATCTCCTCTGGGGCAGGCGGGATTTGAACTCATGCAGAAGTGGCTTAAGCTTCTTAGTGCTGTGCTTTAACACGCTGCGCCACCAGGGAGGGCCATCTGAGCCATGAGTCTTAGGAATTGTCCAGACTTGGTGTCACTACTCCCTTACCTCCCACTTCCTCCTCACCTACCACTTCTCAGTTTTTGCCATCAACACTTTTCTCAGTCTGCATCACCAAGTACATCAACGACCTCCTAATTGCAAACTCCTAGGGATGTTGCTCAGTCCATTTATTTCTTTAACAGCATTCACATTAATTCACTGTCTCTTGCTCTTCTCATTTAGCTAGATTTTCTTTCTATCTCTCTGATTGTATTATCTTCTGTTTAAGAGTCTTTTCTACTGACTGATTTCTTCCCTTGGGTCTGTCTTCATTTCTCAATCTATACACATTCCCTGGGTGGCCCTAGACACTGCCTTGGTTTTGGTTACCCAAGACTCTGAGCTACATTTCGCTTCTGATCAGCACGACAGTTTTGACCTGTTCCGTTTCCGACCTGGGCCGGTTTACCCATCCTTAGGCAACCTGGTGGTCCCCCGCTCCCGGGAGGTCACCATATTGATGCCGAACTTAGTGCGGACACCCGATCGGCATAGCGCACTACAGCCCAGAACTCCTGGGCTCAAGCGATCCTTCAGCCTCAGCCTCCCAAGTAGCTGGGTCTACAGGTGTGCGCCACATGCCCGGCACATTTCGCTTGAGTGTTATTTCTAAATATATATTGATCTATTTCCTGAGCATTTCAGGTCTTCAGATACTTCAAACTCCGGCTGCTTCAGAATCCCCTGTTTTTCCCCTCCTACTCTGCTCTTCCTGCTGATTTTCCTGACCAGGGAAAGAATCTACTATTCAACCAGTAGCCTACGCCAAAAATGTGGTTTCCATTTCAACGACTCCCTCATCTATACTCAATTTACAATCAACTTTGATGACTATACATCTTAAGTGTTTCTGGAATTCATTCATTCATTTCCATTTCCACTCCCTTCACTGAGACCAATCCCCTGGCCTCTAATCAGCAAGGCCACAATCATCTCTCAACTACTTGTCCTCCAATTGCTTCTCTAAATACCAGGATCTCTCTAAAGTGCAAACCCTTTAAGATAAAACCTTAAATTCTTGCTATAATATGTATGACCTCTTGAGATATGACTGCTTATCACCAAGCTCCCCTTTGTCCTGTCATTCCCCACACAGTTTTATATCTGGTTTGGTGAATTAATACTAGATTCAGAAAATGGTCATTAGCCTCAAACTAACTAACTCTTCCTCTGAGATATCTTGTCTATTCCACCAACCTTTATGGCTGCATGTTTCTACCTATTGGATTACATTGGAGTTCTTATTCACACACACTTTTGAGTCTTTCACAAATAAGAAAAATGTGTGTATGTCATGGTATAGTTAACTTGAGTCAATATATCTATTAAATACTGTCTGATATTCTGTACTTCCTTTACTCATGGTACATGTTTCTGTTTTCTCTTCACATACTCAAGGCGATTGAGATCATGGCAATCAAATAACAAGTGGATAGGATTCAGGGCCTTCCCTGGTGGTGCAGTGGGTTAAAGCACAACATTAAGAAGCTAAAGCCACTTCAACATGAGCTCGATCCCCACCTTGGAGGTGATCCACATGGCATGGCAGACCGCTCCTGACCTGTCCACTATTCCCCTCAGCAGTGTACTTCATAAATCTGCCTGTTCTGCTCCCCACTTTGTCTCTGGTAAATCATCTCACTGCCCCTGCACCTCTGGCCCATACCCCAGATCTGTATGCATAAATAAATAAATCTTAAAAAAAAAAAAGGAATTTAGGGCCCTGGAGCAAGATTGTCTGAATTCAAATTCACACTCTGCAATTATACAACTGTGACATTATACAATTCATGCCTCAGTTTTGTCATCAGCAAAATGGGGACCATAACAGTTACCTGTTTCACAGACTTGTGAAAACTTAATGAGGAATGGAAAGTGAAGCAAACAGTTTAAAAAATGCCTTGACACACGGCAAACATTCAAGTGAAGATCATCATTATTTTCCAAAGCAGGTACTGTGTCATTTTGCTCCATAAGGTTGCCGCCCACTAAATATTTATAAAATGAATAAAAGGAGTGTTTGTATCTAAAGTTGTCATCAAAATTATTAATGTTAACCCCAAAGTGAATATTAAATACATTGCACTGTACTTAAAAATTACACTAATATGGTTGCTGGTCACTTGGAGCTTTTTGGAAATGAGGTCATTCTATTTCTACCCAGGCAACCAGGGAATTACACTCTCTTGAGGAGAAAGGAGTTCTGAATCAAAGAGGACACCTCAAGGTTCCAGAAGGCGTCATGGCTAACTCTGAGGTAATGTCTTCTTTATGTAAATGTGACTGCTAAAAGCAAGAGAACATTGAGGCAACTGTTTTAACTTGTTTTCTAGTAATTTAAGACTCTCAGGCCCTCCATTCTCTCAGTGTCACAGACACCTGTAATCTCATTCATCCTGCTGAAGGAGTGACCTTTGTTCTCTAAGTACCTTCCCTTTCAGAGTCATAGATGTTTGGCCTTAATTTAAGCTCCACAGCTTATGTGATTTAAAAGTCGATAATGAAAGTTGTGCCACCAGATGTTTGCTAAAGGGTGGGGGGTGGTGGAGAGAGAGGAGAATAAAGTGTTTAATGTAGGTGTATTTGTTTCCGAAGAACCAGCTGAAAAAGAACTCAGGTGACTTAAGACAAGTTTTCAGAAATGGAGAAAACGTTGAATGAGACACATGGAGGACAGCAAGCTGCTGACAGCAGATGCCAGTAAGTAAATGTGCATCCCACTCTCTTTACTACTTGCCTTCCTTACTGGCCTCCTGCTTCTTCCAGGGATAGATAGGCATTGACACAGAATTTCTGTCTTCATAAAGAAAGCTGGCCTCTAGGGAAACGACCTTGATAGACTGAACTATAAATATAATATTAATCAGAGCAATTTGCTCTTGAATTATGATTTCCTCTCTTAATATCCCAAAGCAACTTTAGGAGAGAAGCAAAAAAGCATCATTGCTGGCCATTTAATGAATGTGTAAGTGAAGGTCAAAAATTCCAACATGGTGGGAAAACAATCAAATCCTGCTTCCAAGAGATATTTATTTCTCAAAATGGGCTCAATTCAAATAAACCCCACAGATGGCACCTCCCACACCTTGCCAAATGGTCTCTGTGTTGGAACCCTAGAGCAATGGGACAAAGAAAACAAGGTTCACAAGCAACCTTTGCTCTCTGCAAGAATGACCTGAACAACCCTTACTCCGAGGTTTGCCTTCTTGCAAAGGACTGTTCTTTTAAGTGTTTAGGGCAGGAAGAACCAGCCTATTGTCAGTAAGGAGAAAGTAAAGTAGAAACTTGCAATCACAGCCTGTTGGCAAAAAGAATAACACATTGCATCAATTTGTTCTACCCTCTCATTGGATGTGACATGATTTTTCAGGTCAAATGTATGCCTGATTTCAGCAAGAGCAGTCCTCGAAATAGACCCTAAACACATGTCATCAAATGAACATTCCATCCAGTGAAAGGAATGTTTTCAGCTGAAAGGTGAAACACTGAAAGGGAGCCCCTCAGGCCTCCTTGCCTAAGAGTTTGGGCGGCCAATTTAGTGGCTGTTTTATAAGTCAAAAGCTGATCTTTCAGTTCTCCACTGGTCCCTCCATGTGAGATCAGAAAATGGAGCTGCTCGCACTGCCTCTAGTGACCTGCTGAGTCATAAAGGTTTGTGCAGTTGCTTTCTTTCTTTCTTTTTTGTTTTTGAATCAGAATGAAGCTGAAAGTCTTCCTGATGACAGGGAGGGCCAGGGCAAGTTAATTCCACCTCCAGCTCTGCAGGGAATGAAGAAGCTGAGGCTCATTCCTGTCAGCAGGTGTGAGTCAGACACACAGGGAGCCCCAAAATTGAGTAAGAAGCTGCCATTTTGTCGTCAGCGTTCCCACCACCACTTCACAGAAATAAATAGTTTGAGAAAATGATCCGGGATAAAAGAAACAATCCGGCTGGGAGTCAGACTGAATAGAAGGTTCCCATTGAAGGCAGCTTCATTATGCAACTTTTTCTTTCAGTCAGGGATTCCAACTCATGGTGGAACCAATTGTGACGAGGAAGTGCTGACAGCCCTGGGAACCGGCAAAGCTGGCCTCGTTTCATGGCTTTGAAGCACCATCTGATCACTGAATTGTTAGTTGAGTGTAATCAAGTGAACTTGGCCTCCTTGAGTCTCAGTTTTCAAATGTGGGAACTGGGATTGGTAACCTCGACCGATAGATTCAAGTTGATACCTAGTGCCTGAGTTGGAGAGACATCCTACACTTACAAAGGCCCCTCCAAATCTCCCTGGAGACACCCCTCTTGTTTCCCTGTTTGTTTTACACTGTAGTTCTGCCTATCTCTTCTCTTCTGGTCACAGTTGGAGATCTCTTGACTTATATTTATCTAGCTCATGCTAGATCAAAGGAATCTAAACAGACTCAAGACAGAACTATCCCATAACCAATTTTCTAGTCTGATAGATTAGAATTGAACATCACAACTTTAGTCTCTGGCAATTATCTTTACTGTTTGCTTGAGCTTTAATTGTTTGGTAAGCTATAGGTAGTTCATTTGGAATATATTTTGCAAAGAAGACCTGCGGTAGATAGTTCATCCCCATGAGTAGGAAAATTGTCCCTAAGTCCTGTCATTGGTTTCATGATAAAGTCCAGAAAGTTAAAACCTCAAACTCTTCCACACAGGGGTTCACTATAACAGTGGATTTCAATCTAACGTGCATTTTGGGCTCCCCCCTCCACACCTCCTAGAGCAGACTTTCTTGTGCACATGAACTGGCAAAGGTGACCTCCCCTCCCCCATCCTGATGAGAACACTTGGTGCTTGGGTAAGATGCATAAAGTTACTTGGATCAAATGGCCTCCAAGAGACCTAGGTTCCAACTGCCCTTACTCATTTCATGCTTCTCTCTTCCAGTTGCTCAGGTCAGAATCCTTGGAGTCACCAGTGACTTAATTCTTATTCTCACCTTCCATACTCAATGTCTAACAAATCTTGTTGGCTCTATCTACTTTCAAAATAGCTCCAGGAAGAACAAACATGTTCTCATACTTAGGATTCATTATTTTTTCTATAGAGTATACATGGGAATTCTGTTAAATGTTAAATCCAATGATTTCACTTCTTAGCTCACACCCATAACTCCCATCTCCTGTGATTCCCTCTTTTACTCAGTGTAAAAGGCAAAGTCCTTACCATGGAGATCAGGGCTCTGTACCATACTACTCCAGCAAAGGGGCCTCCTTGCTCTTCCTAAGCACATTCTTTGTGTTGGCCCTTCCATCTTCTGACATCCTTCCTCAGACACCAACATAGTTAACTCCATCAACTATAAAGTCGTTCATCTGTCACTTCTCAATGACCCTTGTGAATAACCCAACCATCCTGACAGCCTGCCTTTCTCACCCCAACTTTCCAATTGCTCTTACTCTAATCAACTTTTTCTTCCCCCTAGCCAACCACCCATCACCTATTATTTTATTATATAAATTACTTTTTGTGTTTTGTTTATCTCCCCTGTCTAGAACATAAACTCCACAAGGACAGGACGCTATTTGTTTTGTTCCCTAAAATAGCCCAAACACTCAGAATACTACCCAGTACAGAACCACTGCTCAAGATATGCTTGTAGCATTTAATGAATGAAGTTTCTTTACTCCAGAGTGAGCAAATCAAGTAGGTGAATCAACTTAGAGAGAGAATGCTGCCTCAACAAAATCCTTTCCCAATTAATTGACTTTGCCATGAAGGTGACAACAACAGTTTATACAATCTTTTAAGACCCTTGCGATGCTGTGTTCTACAGATGCCATTAAATATGCTACCTCTGTTTTTCAAATCAAGAATTAAGAGTTGTTAAATTCCTTCTATGCTGGCAACCAATAGCAAAATTAAAGGAATTGCTAGGAATTTCACTTAAGCTATTCCCCTGTTCATGATTACACTGGAAATGGGGCAAAAAGAATGTGGCTGTAGTCCTGGAACCTCTAGCTTCTACCAGTTGGGGAGGGGTCAAAACCAAAGCGTTGGAAGGTTCATTCTCTGAAATGAGTTAGTAATAGAAACTCAACTCATTGCAAAGAATACCTTTAAAGAGAGAAAGGTTTGACTTCACATGTCTATTTTTACTTTATTGAGCTTTATCACAACATTCCCCCAAAGGGTTAGCCCAGCAGGGCAGAGAGATCAAGAACATCAGGATGGAGATCCAAGGCAGCTGCACTAACCCCTGGTGGAAACAGTCTCCAAAACCTCCCCCCTCACAGGACAATGCTCTTAATTAGCTGCACCATATTTTGCAGAGAACAAAAGCTCCCCACCCCTCACAGGAAAAGCTTTTCCAGGAGATATCTCATTGGGGAAGCGCCAGGCACACAACAGGGAGAGAACATACAGGCTGTTCTGAGCTCTGCAAAGAGACACAAACTCTGGATTCTCTGGGGAGCTGCAGAGGTTAGCTGGGCACATTTTTCCCCCACGTGACAAGCATGTGCTTCACATACCCTGAGGTGGCCAACTTCAGAGGACCCCTCTTCTCCCTCAGCCTCACTCGCCAGGGCTGGTTAGCAACCTGGGGGGTGACAAAATAAGCTGGAATAATCTTCAGAATTAAGCATCTGGAGAGCAGTAGGGAAGGAACTGGGAGTTTATTTCAGGTGACAGACATAGAGCAGGCCCCTATTTTTCCCTGAGACTATAATAATATTTCTGGAATGGGGCTGCTTGAATCATATGTCTCTTCATATCACTGTGTGGGAAGTCTCGGTGATGAGCCCAACAATCGAAGGGATGGTGGTGCATTTTAGGACTGGGTAGGTGGGGGGGGGGGAGAGTGCACTGTGAAAAGAAGTCTGGAGGGTGGAGAAGGGGGGTGCAAGCCAAAAAAACAGCTGAAGAGGAAAGGTCTGCCTCACCTGAGGCTGTTTTATGAGAACAAAGAAGATGAAGCTAAAAAAAAAAAAAAAACAACCTTTCTCAGCAACAGTTTTGATTTTCCCCTCCCCCAATGAAATGTGTTTTTTTAAAAACACAGAAAAGAAAAAAAAAAATTGTTTAAGTGCCTCTTCCTGAGTCAGTCCACTGTCAGGAAAGGAAAATCCAAATGCTCAAATATTCTATTTTTGTACCCAGAGGCTCCAGGCTGTGTGCAAAGACTCTTCCTTACTCTGAAGGAAAGGAAGTTGGACGTGAGGCCTCCCTGTCACAGAGGCCAGAATGGAGGGAAGTGGCATCACTCGAAGGCTGCTTCTCCATGCAGTCAACAGTTGAAGGAATCAGGACACAATGCAGTCTGCCTTGGAACTGGCCTGAGCTTGGCGTTGGTTTAAAAAAAAAAAAAAAAGAGTCTTTCTCTGATTATTCTTTAGGCAAACAAGTATAGAACGCTACTTTAATTGAAAGTTTAAACAGCTGCACTAGTATTGGGCTGTGTCTGGTCATTAAGCTTTACTGCCATCACCTGCCTCTTGGCTACCTCATTGATAAGGACAGGAGGCCTGACAAAGAATGTCATATTTGATATGTGGACCAAGCGAAAGTGCTAGTAATAAAAGTTGTAGTACAGTAGTTACCTCAATGTAGTGCAGCAGTTACCTCTTTCTGTATATTTTGCTATATTTTGTGTACCAATTCACAGGTTTTGTTGTTTCTCCTCTATGCTGCCTTAACCAGGTCTGTGATGCAGCTGAAGGTGTCCAACCTAGGAAATGGAATGCAGCCCAGCCTGCCTCTCCATTGGGCGTGGACCTGCTCCTTCTCCACTACACAGAGATGGCCTTTTGTGAGCATGAGATATGTTGAGTGGGACTGTGGGCTTGTGAGAGTCTATTCCTGCCTTCTCAACTCTTTGTCACGAGAATCAGAATTTTGAAAAGAGACCTCTGTAAAGTGTTTATTGAGGAGCTGGTGGCTGAAGATGGGGGAAGGAAGCAGAAAAGTTCCATTTAAAAGGAACTTTTGGTTCTGCTAGCTTATTATTACATCAGCGTCGACCCTAAAACACAGCGTCTCTCTAAAACACAGACCATGATCATGGCAATACTCCTGCTCCTAAACTTGCAATGACTCTCCACTGCCCTTAAGCTAATGCTCAGGCATCCCCTTTAGGATTTTCAAGATGTCTTTATGGGTACC
Source organism: Condylura cristata (assembly GCF_000260355.1). Classification (NCBI taxonomy): domain Eukaryota; kingdom Metazoa; phylum Chordata; class Mammalia; order Eulipotyphla; family Talpidae; genus Condylura; species Condylura cristata. The sequence continues at coordinate 21,594,999 of NW_004567125.1, read as the reverse complement.
CATAAAGTGTGACTAAGATCACTGTTGTCCCCTCCCCACCACACCTACACTGCTTAGCATAATTCCCCTGGTCCCCACCAGCACTGTATTAGCTCACTGAATCTCTTTTAGTCCCTCAAATATCTGCTGCCCCTCTTCCCCAACTTTCTAATACACTTTCCCTAACTATTCTGAACTTACCATTTATAGTCTTTCATTCAACATTTCTGTCATAGAGAAACTTTCCTTTACCACCGTGACTATAAAGGTTTCTCTCTTCTTGGGGCTCCCACAAACCTTTACACACTGTCATTATGTGTTCACTTGGCTGTCTCACCTACTTGTCTGTACCACCTAGATGGTACACACCTATGGGAAGCCCTAAAGTGTCTTGCGCACTATGGTCAGGCCAGTGCTTGGTTTTGGATTTGTTGAATAAAAGTGACAATATCACAAAACCAGCCCCCATGGTCCTTCCAAGATTTGCATTTGCCATGCTTCTTTTATTCATTCATTTATATAAATTTATTTTTATTCTTACTTATCCTTGTTTTTGCCTTTAAAAAAATTTTATTTATTTATGCATACAACAGGAGTACAAGCCAGAGGTGGTGAGAGACTTCACCAGAGACAGAGCAGGGAGCAGAACAGGCAGGTCAACGAAGTACACTGCTGAGGGGAGCAGCGGGCAGGTCAGGAGAGGTCTGCCATGCCATGTGGGTCACCTCTGGCGCCAAGGATCGAACTTGCACTGAAGTGGCTCGGCTAGCTTGCAGTGCTGTGTCCTTACCTTTTGTGCCAACAAGGAGGGCCTGGTTTTGCTTTTTTTAATTTTAAATTTCATAATTTTTTCCTAACTTTTAAAAACATTTATCTCTCACATGTATATGTATATATGTGTATACATATACACATGTATATGTATGTGACATATACAGATACATACACATTTATGTATTGTTCATTTTGCCATATTTGTTTTACATGATTGCCTGCTGAGATGGGGAGGACAGAAAATGTGTGGTAGTTGGGTCACTCTGAACTCCCTCTCTTCTCCCTTTCCCATCTCACTGTCCCCCAGATGCTGCCCCAGGGATCTGTGTGTGCAATATCCCCATTCAGGACCACTGGGGAAACTCCTGTTGGTCTGTGTCAGATTTAGTAATTTATCTTATTTTTTATTAATTTGAAAGTTAAATGACTAGGAGTCATAATTACTTCAAATGATTTATATTTATGCCTATGTCTCCTACAATTTTATGGAGAATTGGGCGCAGGTCTTCTTTAATCAATCTTTTTAATACCTGACGTTGCAGTACTCAATCTGTAAGCATCTCATGAATAAACATAGGATGACTTACAGTCTAATTCTTCCCTAGAAATAGAATTTATTACAGCATTATTGTGGAAATGCTTGCTAGATATATTTGGTGATGTGGCAACTCGACTAAATTTCTTAAAATCAGCTGTGGTTCCAGGACAGGCTTGGAAACTGTAGGCCAGAACTCTGTGGGTGCCGCAGTTCTGGCTGGTTGGCAGAAACAGGAGCCCGTAGTTTTGGAAAAAACGTTGTTCCAGGGTGCCCTCTAGTGATCCAAAGCATCACTAGGTCAGGAGCCAGGGCTCTAGAATTTGAGCAGGAAGCAGAATCGTGGAGGGAGCTTCATAGAACTGCAAATGCCGGATGCCAAGCCACCTGGGAGACCAATGCTTTGAATCAGCATTGTCAGGGAGCTGATGACAGTCCTCAGATCCCTTTGTGGCTACCACCTAGATGAAGCCATCACCCAAACTCATTCTTCTGCTCCTGCGGAAGTAGTCTTGCTGCAAATGTGAACATGAGTGAGACACACACACACACACACACACATACACACAGATTGCTTGGTCCTCTGGTATAGAGTACAGCCTAGGACACACAAGAATAGCCAGCAGCATTCTCAGTTGTACCATTGAGTAAATATTTGTGGAAGGATTGAGTGTGCCACCTTCTCTTGTGTCTATTCTTCAATCTAGTAGAGGGCAGCCCTTTTCCTCTTTTTGTGCCCTTCCTGGCAATGGGCACCTGGCTTCCACTGTGCACATACTCAGACTGTTTACATATATTATTTCTGGAAGTCCCTGGCTGTTTACATATATTATTTCTGGAAGTCCCCGGAATAATCATAAGCAGTGCATTCCTTATGTCACACAACCAGGAAAGGATTGTCGGACAATGGGTTCAAGCACTGTCCACAGCTAGAATTTGCTTTTGTGTGTTCTGTACTTACATCTGTTAAGTAAACTAACTAGAAAGACAAATAAAGCAACAATTACATCTTTTTCTCTATTGTAAAAATAGCTCAGTTATGTTCCCAAATCCAATAAACAGTGTCCATCAGTGACACAAAAATCACATCTTTGAATCCCCACCATTGCGTTTCTTCTTGGTAATTTCAATTGAAGCTTGCTGTTTTATTTGAAGTTTATTAGCACATTAAAATGCTTGCATTTGGGCCTTCCTTGGTGGCGCAGCGGGTTAATGCACAGCACTGAGAAGCTTAAGCCACTTCAGCATGAGTTTGATTCCTGCCTGCCCCAGAGGAGATCCACATGGCAAGGCAGACCTCTCCTGACCTGCCTGCTGCTCCCCTCAGCAGTGTACCTCGTCGATCTGCCTGTTCTGCTCCCCGCTTTGTCTCTGGTGAATCCTCTCACCCTCCGCATCTCTGGCCTGTACCCCAGTTCTATATGAATAAATAAATAAATCTTTAAAAAAAAAACGCTTGCATTTGCAAAATGACCGAATACTCTGATGTGCAGCCTAGCATTCAAGTCTAATTCACTTGTGTAACTTTATCATGTACTAGTATCATCTAATGAATTCAGTTAAATTATTGAGTGTCTGCTGTTTCTGGACACTGGATTGAGCGAGAGAAAAATAAAGGTAACGTAAGTCTGAATGCCTATCCTGTGTCCCTTTGGCCTACCCAAAGGGACACTATCTTTGATTCAATGCAATAAATATTCTACTAGAAATGGGAGCTAGGATCACACAAGCCAATTACTTCTCTCCTTGCAGCCAGATAGAGAAACGCTATTGCAAAAGTATTCTAATATTCTTTAATTTGTTGTTGTTGAGGAATCACTGGCTTGTAGACAATGTTTCAGGGTACAACTTCCTACCTACATAAATATATATATATACCATACCATGCCTACCTCCAAATTTCTGGTTACTGTTCATTCATCTCTATCTAACCAACCCTTCCGCCCACTCCTCCTACTCCCCTAAGATTCTATAATTGATGAACATTATAATTATCATGAGGAGTCAATAAAACCATTCATTTTCAAATTATCTTGGACAAAGAAATTACCAGATCTCCCCTTACAGATTGCAGTATTTTCTTTCTAACCTGTGCTCCCTTTAGCCACGTGTCGCTTTAAAACAAAACATGGCTGACCAATGTCATGTAATTTCAGTCCTGCTCATGTCCTTGTCTGGAAAACTTTATACTTAAATTCACAGAAACTTTAATGAGAAAGCTCATTTAAAGCTGTCTGAAATGGAGAAACAAATTACATGCACGACACAGCCCACTCTTTCCCTCTTCATTTCCTTCTCCCCCTCCCGGACTGCTGTGTTATAGATGACAAGGTGAAGTGAGTCATGAGGTCGAAACAGCACTGCCGAATGGCTCTGTCTTTGCCTTGCCGCTTTGATGACATTTCTCTTGCTTCACTGCAGCACTAAAATGTGGCCCAAACAGCAGGAGGGCCCTGTGCCTGTAATGATGGCCTTGGCAAAGCCTTTCATTGTGTGTATTTGGGTGGAACTTGAGCTTGTTATTGGCGAATGCACACATTGTCTGGTTTCAGAGCCTCTCCTTAGAAAGCTTGTTTGTTCCTGGTGCAGAGTGGATTTCCTTCCTTCCAGGTATATCTGTGACCACCTGAGTGGGAGTCACAGGTTGGAGTGTTACTTCAGGATGGTACCCATTTTATGCGGGTGGGAGACGGCCAGCTACAAAGTGTACTATTAAGTCACTTTCTACCCTTCTCAAGTGCAGAGCTCAGATAGGCTTCCTGTCTCCTGGCTGGAAAGGAAGTGATGGTGGTGATTGTCTACTGGGAGGAAGAGATGGGCGGAGGGTTCACCCCTGCCCCCCACCTCTTCTCTTATCCTGGAATTTGCAAAAGGAAGACTACAAATACCAAACAATCCTTCTACACCTGGCAGCAGGGCAATGTTTGTAGGGAAAGGGAAATCCTTCTCTTGGTTTATATAACTTGCTAAGGTCGAGGCACTTACAATCAAGGAATTGCAGCTCGACTGTCCTGTGCTGAGGTGCAAAGACTATATCTTTAAAAGTCAGGGTGATGTCCTACCTTGAATTCTTGCTAGCTGTTTGACTCTTGAGAATTGCAGAACACCTCAAAATTACAGTGTCTACCGGGCCCTCCCTCGTGGCACAGTGGGTTAAAGATCAGCACTGTGAGGCTGTCCACAGCCACTGCAGCAGGAGTTCAATCCCCGGCCAGGGAGGTGACCCACATGGTGCAGTAGACCTCTCCTGTCTCACCAGCTGTTCCTCTCAGCAGTGTATTTCAGTCAATCTGCCTGTTCTGATACCCTACTCTGTCTCTAGTGAATCCTCACAATCCCCTCTCCCGCATCTCTGGCCTGTACTCCAGTTCTTGTATGCATAAATCAATAAATCTTAAAAAAAAAAAATACCTCAGTGTCCGATGTGTGTGTGTGCATTAGGCTCCGAGTGCCAGTCACAAGGAATGCAGAAATAGAGAAGTTATCAGCTCAACCCCTGAAGTTTTTCATAATTTGTGGGGAAGACAGACACATGAGCTATTACAATACAATGTGATACATGCTTTACAAAACTCTCGAAGAGTCACCATGAAAGTAGAAAGAAAGAAAGCGTGTGTTTTAAGATGAGGGAGAAGGTCAGAGCTGACAAGGGATGGTTAGGGAAGGTCTCATAAATCAGGAGCTGGAGCAGGATTTTGAAGGTAAGGAGAGGTGAGAGAACCTGGAACAACATTTAAAACCATGGCAGAGAAGAACTGAGGACAAGACAGAAAGAAAAGACTAAGAGCTAGGAGTAGAGTCGCTAGAATGGCTTTAAATGCTGAGAGGCCTGTAAGTTCTCACAAGCCCCAGGGGACTGAGCAAATGGGAGATCACTGGTGACTTGACTAGAGTTCAGATGTTTCAGTCTCAGAAGCATTTAGGAGAGATCACAGTGGGAAGTGAACAGAAAGAAATCAACAGAGCTGTAACTTCAGGGGACTTGGCTGTTAGGAGGATATGAAGAGGGTATTGGCTAGAGAAGGATGAAGAAAGAAGTTGGTTGTTTTAGTTTACGATTGAAACTTGGGCATATTTCTATAGTGCTGGGAAGGAGGAAGTGGAGAGAGAGGAGTTAATTCAAAGGAGAGAGATGTGGGGATTAAATGGGGTTAATACATACCTTGTAGAGTTCTTCTGAGGATTAAGGGAAATCCCCTAGGTGAACCACTTTGTAAAGAGATATGTACAGGGGCAGTATGATTATCCTGCCATTGAAATGAAACCTCCCGGCATCATAGGGCATTTGAGCCCACTTATCACTCTGTGGCTGAGATAGGCAAATCTCCCTCTCCTTACCCTTTATGTAGGAGTTGCTCTTCTACTTCCTCTTACTGTTACCTTAGACCTTGCAGCCTAAGAATGAATAGAACCCTCCTTGACAGTCCTTCCTGCCAAACAACACAACTCACTAGTTCCCCTGGATCACAACAGGAAACTGGGGGTGATAAATGACTAAGGGAGGGGACAAGAGCTTCCTCATTTTTGTCAGGAGGTGAGACTCACACCCAGACCTATTGGAATCTTTTGTCAACGTGTTAGCTTTCCATCAGATAATTCTGGAGCCACATGGGCTAAGAAGGACACCACTGTCTGCTCACGACACCTGTGACCCTTCGCCATCTCTATTCAGGAACTGCAAATCCCACTAGAGCAGACATTTTTATCTGTTTTGTTTGTTGCCACATCCCAGTAACTATGGCAATGTCCACCACTCAGATAGTGTTTAATGAATACATGTTAAGTGAATGAACACACCGATTCATTTATACTTTCATTGATTCAATCAAAATGAGGGTATAACATGAGGTCAAACACCATGCTTAGATAAGTAGGGATAAGTAAACAGGGATAAGTAATTCTTGCTATTATTCTTTAAATGTATAGTCTATATCAGCTATTTTACAGACATTAGTTTGTGTAGTCACAATCATTTTACCTATGGGGAAACTGAGACTCAGACAGAAGTTACTTGGTTGAGGATACGTGGCTGGAAAGAGTTGAAGCTGGAATTCCTGAGAACTGCCATTCATTGAGTGTGACCTCTTTCAGTTTTCACAGCCATCATTGGAGAAGTGTAGTGCTTTGCTCGTCTGTTTGTTTGTTTTAAGGATTTTACTTATTTATTTATACATACAAGAAATGGGTATAGGACAGAGTTGCTTGGGATGAGAGGATTAAGCAGAGAAAGAGTAGGGTACCGAACCAGCAGATCTACTGAAATACACTGCTGAGGGGAGCAGTGAGAGAGACAGAAGAGGCCTGCTGCTCCATGTGTGTCACCACCCTGGCCAGGGATTGAACTCATGCCTCAGTGGCTTGCTATAGTTTGATAACTCTGAGACTATAACTGCTGAGCCACCAGGGAGGCCCTTATTATACTTGTTTTATAGAAGAAATGGAGACTCGGGGAGGTAAAATAATTTTCCCAACATCATAATGAATAAACAGATAAGCCAGGAATTGAACATAGGTACATCTGATTCCAAAGCCCAGAAATTTTTTAATTTTTCTATGTTATCATCAGAACCAGCCACAATGCTTACAGCTTAGATGTTAAGCTAGATAAACAGATAAAATCCACTTGAGTGATGAGATTAGTGAGCTAATAGAGGTTACCACAAAGTTCTTCAGAGGAACATATGAAGGGGAAGAATTTGTTCTTTCTGGAGAGGGTGGGAGTTGGAAAATCTTCATAAAATTACCAGAATGTTCGGGGATTTGTAAGTTGGTTCTATAATGATAGTTTAAGGTGGGAAACAGGTTACTTCGTCAAATAGTGGTGGTTAGTTTGGGGGACCATGGCAACAAGTCTAGGTGACCATTGCTTCCCAATTTGCCAGTCTGAAGCCAGGAATATACCTCGACTCTCTGCTGCTACCTGCTAAGTAGTGGTAATATGTTAGAACAATATTTCATGAAAATCCTATTTGTATGTAAGTGGGAGTGTATACTAAATAATCATAGTATTAATCTTACCCAGTTAATTTTAAGTTTAAATGAATCAATACATTTTCAAGTTATGGCTGTACAGAACAGGGTAGAAACAGCTAAGGATGTTTTAGCATCTTTTCCTGTTCTTGTCTCTTAAATGCTGGGGTTTTTCTTTATATTCTCTCCTCCAGGGAATTCATCTCTTTTCTAGGCTTGAATTACTATAAAAATCCTATAAAATTAAGGTTAAAACTATAAGCAAAGTGTGCTTTAACATGAATGATACAATGCCTTCTTTGTCTGCTCTCAGGGCATTTGTGAGAGAAGGCACAGTGGGCTGCCAGATACCATTGTCAGGGCTCTGACATCAGGCAATTAGGAGACTTCTAAACTGCTCCCTTTCCTAGCTGTATGGCCTTAAGCAAGTTCCTTAACCTCCTTCAGCCTATAGTCCTACTCTCTAAAAGAGTGGCAATAATGGCATCCTAGTAATAGGACTATTGTGTGGACCAATGAAATAATGAAAAGCATTTAGTGACTGGTTTGTTATAAGTTAACAATGAGTGCTGTTGTAATGATTATTATTACGCTCATCATTAGCAGGAAGAAAGAATCTAGGTGACAGTGATTTGACATATGAAGTATTAGGCAAATATGAAATACTACTATTATTGTATATACTGTTGAAGTTTTAAATTCCAATGGAGAAAGAGAAGTGAACAGGAAATCAGAGAAGCTGGATTCTAACTTCTACCATTAATCTGCAGTGTGACCTTGGGCCAGTCTCTCAGAACTTTTGCTTTCTCCTGTAAATAAAGGAGTTAAAATAGATTATCTTCATCACTCACCCTGAACTCTGGAATTCTAAGATTCCATGAGTATTAGAATAAGTTAGGTAGTAAATCTGATATGGTTTTTTTTTTAAAGACTTATTTATTTATGCATACAGATGTACCCCAGTACACCTCTGGGGTACAGGCCAGAGGTACAGGGGGTAAGAGGATTCATCAGAGACAGAGTGGGGAACAGAACAGGCAAATCAATGAAGCACACTACTGAGGGGAGCAGCAGGTGGGTCAGGAGAGGTCCACTGCGCCATGTGGGTTACCTCCCCAGCAGGGGATCGAACTGGCACTGAAGCAGCTGTGGCTAGCTTCACAGTGCTGAGCTTTAACCCATTGTACCACCAGAGAGGGCCCACTGATACGGTTCTTGAAATAAAGGAAGTCAATATATACTACATACACCAGTGACCCAAGTTCATCCCTGAATCTGATAAATGTTAACCCCTGCGCAACAATCAGAAACAGCATCCAGGCAGATTTGGAGAAAAGTTAAACTGCTTCTAGATACTTCAGGAATCTTAGAGGACCTCAGTACGGAGAAGATAACATATCTACAATGGCAATACTCAACAAATCAGATAATTGATATGACAATGCCCAGCATGTGTATGCTTAGCAAGGAAGTGTGTGTAAGAACCCTTAACATTATTTTGGATTCATGACTTAGGAATGTGCTGGTAGCTCTCCTGTACGACTTGCGAAGCTTCTGTTTCCTACTTCCTAACCTAGCGTACCTACTACATACTAAATGTGGTTGTCGACTCTGGGCCACCAAACAAACCCAGTTTCTGTTCTCAAGGAGCCCACGAGCTATTGGATAAAGCATTTGTAACTGTGTGGGTTTCATATATGTGTTCAGCATAGTCCTGTGTGGTGAGATATTGTTTGACTCCTTCTCTATGAAAACATAGCTGTTTGTGTATTCAGCGCTGACTTGCTTCTCCACTCTTAGCCCTTCAGCAGCTTCTGGATGTTAAATATTATCTCTTCATGTGAGTTGTACCAGAAGGAAGAGTCATCTGTTCCTCTTTTACTTCCTAATGAGTCCTTAGACTGGTTTGCAGGGCAGCTATTGATTCTTTTTTCTTCCCTGAGGACTGGTCATTTCAATTTCAGGAGCTTGGTTTTATCTCCAAGAGGGCTCACATTTTATTCTTCTTGTCCTCTTCCCCCTCAAACCCCCATCCACCCTTAAGACAAAACAATCTGAAACTATAACAAAAATTAGACAGTATGCTGTGGTGGCAGCACTTTGATGGGTAGGTTAAATATTTCTTTTGCTACTATAGCAACTATTATAAATGCCTTGTCACTTACCTCTACACTCTTTGGAAAGGTGAAAGTTATTTTGCATATGAGTGCTTAAAATCACCTCTATTATGGAAAATACTTTCATCTCCTTCCAGAATTCTTCTTAAAGGAGTTTTGCTATTTTCTTCTGCTATTGTGATAGATGTAGAATACAGTATTAATAGGTTTCTCTAAATCATGGATTTTCACATTTCCTGAGAATGACAAGGCTATTATGACTACCATAATAGAAAAATTTCCCATAAACATAATTAAAAATAAAAGACTAGGCATGGCAGACCTCTCCTGACCTATCTGCTGCTCCCCTCAGCAGTGTACTTTGTTTATTTGCCTATTCTGCTCTCCATTCTCTTTCTGGTGAATCCTCTCACTGCCCCTGCACCTCTGGCCTGTAACCTAGTGCATAAATAAATAAATCTTAAAAAAAAAAGATTTGCTGCTTAAAGATACTCTCAATTATCTGAAAAATAGATCCTAAAGAACTGAGTGCTCATTCAACAACTCTTTAGATAAACATGTCTTAAATGCCTCAAAGTGCTGCAAAGTATTGCAAGCATCAAGAAGATTAAGAAATGGTTGCTGTTTTCAAGGAGTTCAGTTACAAATTGCTGGCCTTATAGTTTGTATAAATGATTTACAAGACATTTTCTACATGTGTCTACTCAACCTCAGCGTAATCAGTCAGATTTCACATTTTCTAGAGTTGAGATTTCTTGTTGCTCAATGTTAATTTAGCAACCAAAATGTTCATTTTGATGATGGTAATGTAGTATTTCTCCACTGTTCCTGCTTTACCTTTATGTGCTTAAGTGACAAAGAACTTACAAAATGTCTCATTGGAAAGAATTGTCTTTTCATCTTTCACTTTCTAGTCCTTGTTCCTTTTTTGGCTCCAAAGACTTTTCTAATTCCCTGTGAATGCTTTTTAAGATAACAGTGACCTATACTACATACCAGGTGGTGGCACATTATTCATAGATTCCTTTCCTACCAAAGCCTTTAGGCCGAAATCTCAGAAGTTCATTCCTACTTCACAGTTGCTCTCTATTTTTTTTCTTTATTTCATTCCTGGTCCTTCCTCTGAAATCATTTGCTATCTTGGACTATCTTTTCCTTCAAAAAATTGAAACAAATTAGAAACTGGGGGTTACCCCACCCAATACTCCCACTTAATGCAGAAGCAAAGGAAGTCCACAGCCTCAGATATTAATGCCATAGCCATAGTGAGGTGGGAGAGCCTGTCTTGAACCTGAGAGGCCGTAATCTGTCACCAGATGGCCTTTAAAGATGTCATGCTGTCTTCAAGAGCTACCTGTCAAATAAAAGATTCTTCCCAGGATAACACTTACTTTTCTTCTACTTCCAGTATACAAATATTTGGTTACTGTTGCAACAGCTTTAAAATACTTTACAGAATATATTGCTATGTTTTTAGTTTTCCCCCAAAGTTTACCTGTTCACCTAGGAAGTATGCGGCTATAGAATCAGTTATCGAGCATCCACAACTTCCCAGGTATAATGTAGGCATCAGAAATAGGTAACAGTGTTGGCCTGGCTTTAATTAGAAACATCTTCAGATTTGTAAGTGCCATTCAGCTTTGGATTGCTAGTAACATATGGTTTTAGTGTAATTGGTCCTATAAGTGTTAGAAAATTAGTAACAAGAGTAGAGTTTTAGTACTGTGTAGAATACAGACATAAAAACCCTTCCCCATGCATTTAGGCTTTCTCACATGCAGCGGGCCCAAGCACCTTTATTTGGTATTTGGGTGCTGACAGTGTGATTTTCAGTCTCCCAATTAGGCTGCTAACGAACTTAGATTCGGGTAGGTGATCTCTTTCTACTGCTTTTTTCCACCTCCCGGGAGGCCCGGGGTAAGATGAGGTTCCTGCTTCCCGGGGTCTCCGCACCTTTCTGGGGCGCTGGCAGAAGCACCGCGCCGGCCCTCGGAACCGCTCCCAGGCGCGGGCAGTGTTGGGAGTCGCGGCAGCCAGCCCCGGCCGGGGGAGTCACCAGACGCCGGCTGGCCGCTCTTCCGCTCTCCCGGGAGGGCCGGGGCGGGGCGGACGCGCCCGGCTCTTCCTGCCGCGCTAGGACCACCCCACGGTGGGGACTCCGCTGGGGCCATGGCGGCGGCTCTTTGGGGTCGGTGCTTCCCTCGAGCCTGGCTCTGCAGGTGCTAAATCCTAAGTTCGGTGCGGCCCTGACTTTGGCTGAGCTCCAAAAGGCAGCCCCAGGCTCGGCCTCGTGACCCACTCTCTTTCCATGTTGCAGGAAAGCCGGGCCTGGCTGTAGTCGGCACTATCGCGCCGCGCTCTGCACCCGGTTGAAGCAACCCCTGGCCATTGAGGAGGTCGCCCCCAGCCCTGTCCGGCCTCACGAGGTAGGGGGGCTGGCCTATCAGGGGGAAATCCTAACACCCGCCTTTTCCCGGTCGCCACACACCTCGCAGGCTTCCGCTCGGAATTGAGTTCCCGAGTGCTCAGCTAGGCGGCGACAGGAGGCTGGAGCACAGCTTCGCCCGGGGTCACAAAGGCCCCTTCAGGCTTCACCAAAAGGCCAAAAGTGCTAAAGAAAGTGTTCCCCCAGACACTAAAATGTAGGCCTCTAGCTGAAGGCCCTGGAGCCGTTGCCTTAGAAACAGATTTCTGATTTGCACACGATTTTGCATGAACCAATTGCAAGGTATTGATTTAATGCAGATAAATGGACCCCATTCTTTACTTCCTCTTGGTGTCAGCATCTAATTATCCGCCCTCTCTCCTCCCCCAAGCCCGTCTGGTAATGCCTGTATTTCCATATGAATATGTCTTGTACTCTTTTCTGGTGTGTTGCAGTGATTTGGGTGGGATTGGATTGGAGTTGTGGGCACTTCACCGAAATGCGGAGGTCCCTTTGTCCACCCTGGTAGTCCACACAATGCCCTCTGGTGTGGAGGCGGAGACCTGGACTCCGGGAAGCATTCAGTAAATCTTAGGCCTGGGGACTTCCGTTAGAGGGAGAATGGCGAATTTGGGTGAGCACGTTCAGCTAGTCTGCGGTCTGGGATTCAGGGCTGATGTTCATAGTTGCATCAAGGAGAATGATTTGGCATATATGTACTTTACATTCAGCAGCTTATGTGTCATGCACACAATATGTGGGCTCCTTTGTTAGGTTATTTGCCCAGACACTGCCTTGCTAGTTCATGAGATCTGGGACTAGGTGAAATTACCCACTGTTAAATCCCTGCAGTCTGAAATTATGCCTGGCATGTGACAGATGCTTAAAAGACTGTTGGATGTGTGCATTTTGTCCATACTAAATTGATAGTTTAAATAAAACACATGAATAAATGTCATGGATGCTTTCTCTCCATTTCTTCCTATGTTCTAAGCCTGTTGAGATGGGTTGGTCTAAGAGTTCTCTACTGTCAACTTTTATCAGAATCACCCACAGTTTATTAAAACAGAGTGCTGGGCTTTGTCGCAGAGTATTTTTTTTTAAAGATTTATTTATGCATACAGAACTGGGGTACAAGCCAGATGTGCAGGGGTGGTGAGAGGATTCACCAGAGTCAGAGTGGGGAGCAGAACAGGCCGACTGACGAAGTACACTGGTGAGGGGAGCAGCGGGAGGGTCAGGAGAGGTCTGCCGTGCCATGTGGTCACCTCTGGGAGGGGGATCGAACTCATGCTGAAGTGGCTTTAGCTTCTCAGTGCTGTGCTTTAACCTGCTGTGCCACCACGGAGGGCCTTGTTCCCGGAGTTTTTAATTCTGTAGGCAGGGCTTGAGAATTTGAATTCTTAACAAGTTCCCAGGTGACACTGAAGTTGATGGTCTGGGGACCATACTTTAAGAATCACTTGACTTACAAGGTCTAAGAGAAAATGCTGACTACCCTGTTACAGGCCTCCCTCACTTCTGACACTGGAATAACACACTAATGTTAGGGATCTCAGACTAGTTGTTAGGATTCCTGATTCCCAAATCAGTTGATCTTTGTGACCTCTCTGCTTAAAATCTTATAGTAGGCTCTCCCTGGTGGCGCAACAGGTTAGGACGCAGCACTGCAAACTAGCTGCAGCCTCTTCAGTGCAAGTTCAATCCCTGTCCTGTAGCTGACCCACATGGTGCGGCAGACCTCTCCTGACCCTCCCGCTATTCCCCTCAGCAGTGTACTTTGTCAATCTGCCTGTTCTGCTCCCCACTCTGTCTCTGGTGAAACCTCTCACCACCCCCTGCACCTCTGGCCTGTACCCCAGTTCTATATGCATAAATAAAATAAATCTTAAAAAAAAAATCTTTTGGTGACTGCCCGTTGTTCCTACAGTAAAGACCAAAATCTTCAATAAAACCTTGGATGCTGTGGTCAGTGCTCTCTAACACCGCCTCTTTCTCCTCTCTGTGCTTTAGGCACACTGATTTTTCTTTTGTCCCTACCACACGCCCTTTGCACTTGGCATTTCCTGTGTCTCGGCATTGCTTTTATGCCAGGCTTTCTTCCTCCCCTTCTAACTTGATAATTTAACCCATAACTGTTTGTTGTTCAAATGTGATTTTCTCAGGGATTTTTCTTTACTTTCCTAAATGGTCAAATGCCTACTTTATGTTTTATCACACCACATCGTCAACATTTTTTTTTTATAGGAGCTATAGTTTAATGCATAAATCTCATAATTATTGTTTAATATCTATCTTAGTTCCATGAGCCAATAACCTTGCCCAGTTTATCTCTTGATGGTTCAAGTCTCTTAGTTCAGTGTCTGGTATATAGTAGGTATTCAATAAATATTTTGGTATAATTGACTGAACTTTTCCTCCATGGAGTGTGCACCTTTGCTTTGTTGCTTTTTTTCCTTTGCAGGTCAGAGTTGGTGTTCATTTCTGTGGAGTTAACTTTGCTGATATTTTGGTGTGCCGTGGTCAGTATCAGGAAAAGCCCCATCTTCCCTTTGTACCTGGTGAGTATAAAGGGACTAAGTTAACTGTGTCAGAAAACGATGATACAGAGGATTTTCTGAACCAAGCATTTCCGCTCAGACCCTACCCTGGCATGTTGCTTGCCATCAGCGGTGTCTCAGATATGTTCAACTCACTAATAATTAGAATTGCCAGATTGTGAACCCTGTAAGGGAGAGTTTTGACTCTTCCTATAATGGTCTTAGCACTGTACCTGGCTCATAGTAGGTGCTCAATAAACACTTAAAAGATGGATGAACGAACAAATGAATTTTTTCTCTTCTTCAGAATTGTCGTTGGCCCTAGTCATGCCCTTCTGTCCTTGATAGTGCCTGGATTTTCTTTTCTTTTTTGTTTGTGTAAAGTTAACCATTTTATTTTTTTAAGGATTTATTTATTTATGCATAGAAGAGCTGCGGTGCAGGCCAGAGGTATGGGGGCATGAGAGGATTCACCAGGGACAGAGTGGGGAGCCGAACAGGCCGATCTACTGAAATAAACTGCTGAGGGGAGCAGAGAACAAGATAGGAGAGGTCTGCTGTGCCATGTGGGTCACCCTCCTGGCTGGGTATCAAATTCTTGCTGCAGTGGCTGTGGATAGTTTCACAGTGCTGCAATTTAACCCCTTCAGCCACCAGGGAGGCCCAGTTTTGTGTTTTCACCAAAGGATCATAAACATCTGTTTGCAGCTAGAATTCTCAGTTCTCACAAATGCCTTTCCAAAGAAAGTTAATATCAAAGGATCAGAAAGAAGAAAAAGAGTTTATAATTTTCTTAGCAGCCCACTATCTGATTTACATTATGGTCAGTCTGATTATGTTTAGATCCTGGGTATGTGGGCAAGTGAGTGGTTATTGTTTTTGAAATTTATTTAAAGGAATGTAAGTATAGCTTAGTGTACATACATTACATGCATATTTTATACAGATAGATACTATTAAGGGTACAGTGATTGCAAAACAGTTGTTGTGTTTTGCCCTGTGGGTATTTGGTTATATCTCAGCAGTTGGAACCATTTCACTTGGTTTATATTTGCTGAAATGCTGAGTAGAGGGGAAGATATAATACTCAATTGAGCTATTGCTCTGGCAGCTTTAGTCAGAAGTGTGTAATCATTAAACTCAGAGATGTTGGGTGGTAGAAAAAGAAAGGACAGGCAGTAGCAATTCTTCCATTGAGTCAAGTACTGTAAATAGAGTTCATTCTTTGAGGGCCTTATGGTCCCAAAGAGGAGACATGAGAACAGATAACTACAATATGATGACCGCTGTGATTGGAGGGCTGTAGGAACCCAAAGACTCAGGATTCAGGGTCAAAGACCTTTGTCCCTGTGATTCCTTGCCTTTTTGCCCATTCTTGAAAATTTCATTTGTGCCTCAGTAAAAGTAGGACTGTGACAGCATTTCAGCTTGTGATACTGAACTCCTAAGTCCCCTTTCTTATACATTGGGTATAATGTCCATTTTCTTTTTTCTTGACCTGGGGAAACAGACCCTCTGAACTCCAGTAGGTTGGTAAGATGCTGATGGTCAGAGTGCCCCCATTTCCGTGGTGCTGGCCTTTGCAGATAACCTAATCTTTAAACAATTTGTTTTAGGAATGGAGTTTTCTGGGACAGTATTGGAGGCAGGCACAGATGTCAGCACAGTGAAAGAGGTAAAGTAGTTGAAATCAATAGAACTGTGGTGGGTGCGTGGCTATGAGAATTATACTAAACTCCTCTGTAGCCAAAATGTCTGGCTCCTCCTGGCCAAAGAGAAGTGAGATGGAGGAGGAAGAAACCCATTCTGAATAGGGAAGAAAGCAAGTGGAAGTTCCTGATTTCATTAAAATTTTTATGACTAATAAAAGGCAGCACCTCAGTCTTTGGTTACTGAGAAAATAGAGAAGTCTCAAGTATCAGACATGTGAAAGAAATTAACTCTGGGATTCTAAATCACATCAGCCATTTCCTTTCTCTATCCTATTACTATCCAAAATGTTCTCAGATTAGCTTGGCACAGGGTGGGGGGGGGTGTCAGGATATTGAAAAAAATGACTGAATTACTTACTAAACATTAACTCTGAATAGATAACTAAGGCAAACCTTTGTCTTAAGGACTCAGAATGACAGACTTTCTTTTTTATTATTTGGGAAGAGGTCAGTGACAAGGACCTTCAACAGTCCTTGCATTTGAACCTTTGAAGATACCCTTAATACTATTTTCCATTCAGGGAGATCGCGTTATTGGTGTGAGTGGCTTTAATGGCATGGCTGAAGAATGCATCACCGACCAGAAGGTAGCGCCACCACTTAATATTAATGCTTGGAGGTTTCCCCCTTTCTTTTCTTTAATTCCCACCTATTCCTCATCATGCTCTTTCTTGCCCCTTTCTTTGTATAAGTTTGACTGTATCTGGTTTCTCAGCCAAGAACTTCTTTCAAATATTAACTCCTTTTTCTATATCATTAGGGAAACCCTTGCACAGAAATTTCTGTGGAATGGTTTAATGAAGAGGGACATTTTGTTTTCTGAGCCCTGGAGCATCTGGTTGGACCGTAGTTGGGTATGGTGGGCTCTGAGCTGGATGTAATGGGTTCTCCTCAACACAGAGCTTGAAAAAGACTTGTCAGTTCTGGGAATGGAGCCAGTTTGGGTGACCTGCCATGAGTGATGCCGCCTAGCGGTAAACATTGTATATTTATTTTCTCAGGTTTATTGAGATAAAATTGGCACACCTTACAGTTCATCTATTTTAATGCCCATTATCTGTGTTCAGTTCTCCATCAATTGATTCTTTCCAGAGCCAGATTCCAGCTTCAGGATTTTTGAAGTATAATGCACCTGCATCTTAAATTTAGCCACAGTTTATTTAGTCTTGATTCCTTCTGGACTGGTTCCTGATGTTTTTCTCTTTGCAAAATCATTCACTCAGTCAAATACTTATATTTACTAAGCAGCCTTATGACCAGGTACATGTACTTAATCCCTAAATCACTGTTATCTTTTTTTGTAGATGCTATGGCAGATTCCAGATAGTGTTTCCCTTCGAGAAGCTGCTGCCCTGCCTGTGTCTTACTGTACTGCTATTTTGGCCCTGGAACATCGGGCCTGTACCCAGCCTGGGTAAGGACAGTGTGGACAACAATGGGCTAGATGAATCCCATTTTTGGTATCAGAAGTCCCCACCAAGGTCTTGCACCTTCTCTGCCCTGACTTTTACTGCGTGTTCAGTCTACCTGAGAGGAAAGACCAGGGAAGTTGTCAACCCAATACTGGGGTCTGGTGATGTGGCGGGTATTTTGTAGAGAGGGAGCAGGAAGCTGTGCACTTGACCAATTGAATTTGGAAAACACTGTCTCTCAATCTGGCCACACTGAAGATGGCCTCCTAGAGAACACTGAAGTTTAGAGAGTTGGTTTATTTACCCTCACTTCACTCTGGGCTTAGCGGAGACCTGTGATACCTGTTTCTGTAAGACCTGGTTGAATGTGCCTAACTGATATATTTCCCTTGCAGAGGGGCTGAAGTCTCTGTGTCACTTGCATTCCCACTGCTCCTCACTCCTTATGGCTGTGCTTCGGGATTGCTCCAGAGTGTGGGTTTTAGTTGCAATGTGGCTATTAATGTAATCGCTACTTTCTAAAATTTGGCAGTGGTTAGTATGCAAATGATTTGGAGACAGAATTTCAGCAGCAGAAATTGGTGTGGTAGCCCAAAGGGAGGGTCGCCACTGGAATGAGGAAGAGGCTACCTAATTAAGAAATCTATTTCCAGGGAGTCCTCAAAATTGCTCCAAATCCACTCTGATCTAATAGTGACAGTCCTAACAGTTACAGAGCAGGCTGTATATGAAGTGATAGATAAGATGACCTTCATGTTCTCTTCATGCTTTAAATTGTCCTAGTTCTAGTGTGATTCATGAAGTCATGAAATTACTGGTTGAGTTTTGAAGGTTTCTGAAGTGACACTTACCTTTCTCTGGTACAGAGAAACTGTTTTAGTGACAGCAGCAGCTGGAGCCACGGGCCTTGCTGTGATAGATGTGGCAACAAACGTTCTTCAGGCTAAGGTATTTGCATTTTGGATTCTCCATGAAAAGAAACAACCTATACCTTCATTTTCAAACATGAACCTGCTCATTCATTTATTTAAAATCTTGTACATGGTGGTGGGGGAGGGGACATATAAGGTAACCTAGACTAGGACCTTAACATTAATTTGCTTATATTTAGCAAGGTCCCTAGAAGTAAATCTGGTGCTAAAACCTGGTGAGGTATGACTAGCATTACAATCTCTGCAGATTTTATTCACTCTACCTGTAATGCTCTTAGTTGTTTCCTCCTGAACTTAAATTTAAGCTCAGATGACTCTTTTTAAGTATTCACTGTCACACAGGCAATGTTTATCTCCTCCCTCCTCCCATTTATATATGGCCTCATAGCACTCTCTACTTCTCTGTCATATGAGACACCTCAATGTGTGGGTATTTGTTTACTTGTGTCATTTTTGGATTAATGACTCCCTTCTGCTAGACTGATCTCCATAAGGCAAGGACAGTGTCTGTTTGGCTCAAGCTAGTTTCAGGGCCTAGTTTGGTGGCTATATCATAGTGGGCAGGCAATAACTTTAATGAATGAATGAATGTGCCCAGGTTCAGGGGAAGATGCCCCACCCCCTGGGTTGTTCTCTACTGGCTGAATCATCAAAATAGCATTAAATGTGTTGGCAGAGGAAACAGATCAATTTAACAATGTGCGCAAGTGGAAGTATAATGATTATTCAGGTCCTGATTTCAGCTGGCAAGAATAGGGTTTAAAACTTTAAACCATGGGATGAGAGGAGAGGGCCTGGGACAATGAAGAGGAGTGAGAAAGAAGCTTCACATGACAAGGATGCGATGACTTTATCTTAACTCTGAAAGATAGAGGGGGCATGTCTGCAGATAAACCTTTACCTGGATGATGTCTCCCAACTGTTTTCTCCTATGTAATTAAAGGGAACAGTGATTACTTCTTCTTTAGGGAGAAGACAGAGGGGTTAGAGACAAGGCCTGCCATCTCCCTAGCCTCTAGGTTCTTTATTGCTCTCACATCAAAATAATCTGCATATCAGAGAAGGGCTTTTTCAGGAGACCAATTGTGAGAATCTTGAGCTGGTCTATTTTGAGCACTTTGAAATAAAAGAAACCCACATCTCTATGGGGCCTCTCTTCAAGACTGTGCATGTCAGGGATGGAGGAACTGGAGCAGTTACACTTTTTTGAAACTCACTTTTGAGTGAGGACTGAGTGTAACTGAGTAGAGTGAGGAGGGAAGTGAAGGCCTTTTTAGTGATCAGAAGACATATCAGGAGACACAGAAATAGGAACATGATGCATTCAGGAAATGGCAAATACCATCTGCAGAGCAAAGAAATTGTATGGTGAGTGGTGGAAGATGCCAGGCATGAGCAGGACAGACTCAAGCATTTGAAGTTTTATTAGAAGCTATTGAAGATTTTGAATCAGAAATTTACGTGATCATTTTGCATTTTGCAGGGTTCATTCTGGTAGTAGTGGAGGGGGGAGGGGGCAAGTTCATGGCTGGCTTGGGCAGTTGCTAGGAGCAATTCAAGACAGCAATGAGGGTACTTTAACTGAGGTCATGAAGGGAATGAATTGAGAAATACTAAAGTAGAGGAACGTAGAGAATTTGGTGACTGGAAAAGCACCCAAGTAGCACATAGATTCAGATACCAGCTCTCCTCTAGCTTAATATCTTTAGTTCCCTCCTTTGCAAAATAATGCTTTCCTCTTAGGGTGGTTGTGACAATATTGAGATTACATGTGCAATGAATGTGCCCGTTAGAAGGCATGGCATGTTGGTAAAAATCTCTTAAAAAGGGATCCTGTTATTAATAGAGATTGAGTGGGAAGGAGCAAACTAGGTTAACTTGCAGACCTGCCATTTATTGAGATTGGAATGCATGGGGAAATGGTGAGCTGAAGTTTTGGATTGTGGAGTGTGAGGTTCCCATGGTGCCTGCAATTGCAGTATCCAGAAAGCACCAAGACAGACAAGTTTGGAGATAATTGCATCAATCTGGAATTTCTTCTGGTGATAGCTTTCTTTTATTTCACTAAGTCCCTTTTGGGAAAAACTTGTGAGTTCTGAAACAATCCTAAATAGACAAGGTCTCCTCATGGAATATTAACACATTTTCATGTTTAAAGGAGGGTTTTTAGCACCTCTCTTAGTGGGGGATACCAAAATTAATCTCATTGCTTAGAACCTTAGACTAACATTTCTCAGAAAGTTATACCACTTGCTGCAAATAGTTAAAGAAGGTTAAATAGATAGAACAGTTCTCTGCAATTCAGATATTAAAATTATTCAAAGATGTATTTTCCTTAATTGCAAGAAAGGTTTTCAGCAAAAGCAAACCAAAAAAAGAATAAAAATGATGTTATCTCTCCACCTCGTCGGAACAGGCCATTTGATACACTTTCTATTCACAACATTTCATATTGCTGTCAAAGTGTGTCCCTAGAAATTTTCTTACCCACCATCCTCACAGACCCTTGGGAGACAGGTAATGTAGGTGTTTATTATCCCTATTTCACAGGTAAAGAAAGTGAGTTACCAAGAGAGAAAAGGAATCACAGTAGGTCTCATTTGGACCCAGGGAGAATCCTGGGGTGCCTGACCCTAGCCTGTGTCTGCGTCCATGGGGTGCTAGTAGCTTGCACTGAACCACAGTTATTTGAGGGTTTGAAGATAACTTTCAGTTTCAGGTAGTTATACATGAATTTGGAATTTTTTAAGGGCTCTGATGTTCTCTGGATGTGTGAATGTGAGTCCTGAGTGTCACCTTGAGGCCAAAGTGCTTGAGCTGGTGGGTGCTAGTAGGCCATTCAAAACAATGCTGAAGCATTTGAAACTTTTCTAGGGACTCCTGAACCACAGACTTCTGTACACTGTGACCAAAGCGATCTGTGCCTTTTTTGCCAGGCCCTTGTGTGTTAGAGTAGAAATGAATGGGCTTTGAAGTCAGGTGATGTTGAAATAAATGTTCTACCACCTACTGCCTAGATGATTCTGGATTAACTACTTAACCTCTCCGAATTTAAGTACAAGGGGAGAAATTGTACTTCCCCTTTAGTGTTCTTATGAGATTTAAATAGAACAAAGGATTGCATATATATAACAATAGTTTCAATGTATCTTATACTTTGTTTTCCAAGTGATTTACATACAGCATCCCATTTAAATTTTTAAAATAAATCTTATTTAAAGATAACTGAAACTTTGAGTTGACAGAGAACAGATCACCCAAGTTTGGATTCTAGTTCTGACTCCCCAAACTTAGGCAATCTTTGTCTTAGTTTGTCCACCTCTAAGATGAGGATAAAATAGTGCGTAAGTTATTGGGTTATTTAGTTTAAATGAGTTAATATATGTAAAGCAGTTAGACTCGTGCCTAGCACATAGTATGCATGATGCAAGTGTACGTTCTTACTAAGTAATTCACCTAAAGTAAAACAGCTAGAGACTGGAAGAGTCAGGATTTGAACTCAGTCTGCCTGGTTTCAAGATTTTTTCCACTGAGTTACTCTTTGGGATATGTTTCCTAATCACCTGGATTTGGTGGGCACTTCCTATTTGTACTTTTGGAATCTTCTATGCTCACCCCATCACATTAATCTAATTTGCCTTTTTGTCTCTAAGCATTGTGTTTAGCTTACATTCGTACTACTTGCCTCAAGTATTATTTATTTATTTATATGGCAAGTATTTATTTATTTATTTATTTATTTATTTATTTTTTTATTACAAAAGTTTATTTTTACATCATTTTGTACATTTTTTTTTCCATCTCAATTGTAATCCCTGCGGGTTTCCCAGCACCAAGTCACCCGTGTGCCATCACCATAATCCCGTGCATTTCCCTCCCCACCCCCCCGTTTTTGATCCCATTCCCCACTCCACCCCCACAAAATGTCTCCAGTATATGGTTGTTCATTATTTTTGTTATTTTCTCGCCTGGTCCATTATACTCCTGCTATGAGTGAAACATCCGGTATTTTTCTTTCTCTTTCTGGCTTATCTCACTAAGCATGATCTTTTCCAGCTCCATCCAAGTTGCTGCAGAAGACATGTGTTTCTCTTTTTTGGTTGCTGAGTAATATTCCATTGTATATATGTACCACATCTTTTTTATCTAGTCATCTACTTTTGGGCATTTGGGCTGCTTCCATGTTTTTCCAATTGTAAATAAAGCAGCAATAAATATGGGGGTACAGGTATCTTTTTGAATCAGTGTTTTTGTGTCTTTTGGGTAGATACCTAGGAGTGGGATTGCTGGGTCGTAGGGAAGCTCCATGTTTAGCAGTTTGAGGAACCTCCAAACAGTTTTCCATAGTGGTTGTACTAGTTTGCATTCCCACCAGCAGTGCAAGAGAGTTCCTTTTTCTCCACATCCTCGCCAACATTTGTTGTTGCTAGTTGTTTGAAGATGTGCCATTCTCAGTGGGGTGAGGTGGTATCTCATTGTGGTTTTAATTTGCATCTCCCTTATTACGAGTGATGTTGAACATTTTTTCATATGCCTGTTGGCCATCTGCATTTCCCCTTTGGAGAAGTGTCTTTTTAGCTCTACTGCCCGATAAATGGCAATTTTAACTTGCATTTGAAGATTGTTGAGTGTCCCCTGAACCATCTCTGAGCTAGACCCATTGAAGCTCCAGGATTCTTGGAAATGTAGCTCCCCTGGCCAGTGGGGCAGGGGAGGGTAGGGGAGGAGCTATGTGTTGGGTCTGAAGTGTGGATTTGAGGCTGATACCAGGACAGCAGGGTCACATTGGTCTCCTTGCTTAGTACCTTTTGGGTGGAGTCTGGGTAGTTAGGTGAGTGCTCTGGGTACACATTCTAGACCTTGGTCATCAGAAGCTTTCTGTTCTTTATGCAGGTAATAGCTGCAGCCGGAAGTGATGAGAAGTGCCAGCTGGCAATGCGAAGAGGTGCACAGGCCACTCTGAACTATGGGCAGGGCAGCCTGAAGGAGGCTGTGAGGAAGCTGGTGGGCAGTGGCGGGGTGAATGTGGCCATTGACACTGTGGGAGGAGATGTCTTCCTGGAGGCTCTTCGCAGGTGCGTGAGGTGTTCTTTGGGGGGTGGGTGAGCTAGACTCCCAAAAGGTGCTGAGACCTTCCCAGACCCTGACTGCCTTCTGGCTTTGCTTCTCTTTCTTCTTTGCTGCTCACTTTTCCTGTAGGCATCGGCATCAACCAGACAGCTGAGTGGGTGGGTGAAAAAGGAATAGAAGCAGAGGGAAAATCAGGAAATGCTTAAATATAGCAAAAACAAAATACCCACTGGAAGATAGCCAAAAAATGACTGCAGACTCTCTGGTTGGCAATGTCAGATGCTTTAAAAATTGTACATGTGTTAAATTCAGCAATGCCAGCTCCCACTAACTACTTTATATACATGGTGCGGAGAATTCTACCACTGTTCAGATGGTAGAATTACTGGGGTGCCTGACCCGCAGTCCACTGGGTAGCTAGGTGCAGATATTTTTGAAGCAGCCAGCACTATATACATCGCCTCAATTTATTTTATTAAAAATACATCACTGGATATATAGTAGGATTGCTATTGCCACACCAATTCTCATTCTGTTTTCAACCAACAGCTCTGGTTGAAATAATAATCTTGATAATGCTATCTATCAGGACAATAATATCTCATAATAGTGGTATTGTTTCTCATATCATCCTGCTAGCACTTTAGTTTTTTCAGTTTGTCTCACTTTAAATGGAAGAAACAGAATCAGAAAGTAGGTTCCCAGCGGTGCTTCTGTTATTCTGGAGAGCTGCTGCCCTGTGCCCAGTATCGTGCTTACGCGGAAAGGGAGGCCCTCCCTGGTGGAGCAGCGGGTCAAAGCGCAGCACTGAGAAGCTAAAGCTGCTTCTGCATGAGTTCGATTCTCGCCTGCCCCGGAGGTGACCACATGGCGTGGCAGACCTCTCCTGACCCGTCCGCTGCTCCTCTGCGGTGTGGTTTTCGTCGATCTGCCTGTTCTGCTCCCCACTCTGTCTCTGGTGAATCCTCTCGCCGCCCCTGAGCCTCTGGCCTGTACCCCAGTTCTGTAAGCACAAATAAATAAATCTTTAAAAAAAAAAAAAAAAGAGGAAAGGGAATGCAGAGGAAGGGGATCCAGCACCGAGGGCGGCTAATACCTTCTTTTGCCTTCTTGTTCACTGTGTTTTGACAACAGCCTCTCATTTCCCATCTAAAGAAGAAAAGCAAAAAAGCAAACAAGGATAAACATTTTATATCAAAGATGCTTACAGAATTTATTTTTATAATGCATTGCTTAGCATGCACTGTATGGTGCATCATAATGGGTGCAGAAAACTTGTACATGTTTGTAGATTCCTCAGAACTCTCTAGACAAGTACATAACTTACAGGAGTTCTAAAGCCAGTCTTTATATAAAGCAAATGATACTTCCCTCAAGTGTCTAGTTTCTTGTTCCTTCTTCCTCACTTTGAAATCTTCCAATTGAGTTGTTTCAGAGAACAGCATAGGGAATGGCATTTGTTTATAGCTTTCTCAAAGTGGTTGAGGTGGCTAACTAGACAGCCTAGATTCTAAAGTGAGTCTCCTTATAAAACTTTTTAGTTTCTCTGGCTCTCTACTATCTTCCTTTTGGCTTATTTTTGGAATTTTCCTATCAGTGAACTCATAATGGCTCATAATGGGTCATTTCTGCCAGTTTGTAAGATCAAGAAGAGTTCTTAGCTCTGGGCTTAACCCATGTTGTTTTGTTTTCTAAAATATATATCTATATATATATACTAAATATATATATATATAAATATATATATATATAGATATATAAATATATAAATATAAATATATAGAGATATATACATATATAGTAAATTATATGTAAATTAATATTTACCATTTTGAATATTTATAAATGTATCATCCAGTGGTATTAACTGTACTAACAATATTGTCTAATCATACCCAACAAGAGCTCTACACACATGAAGAAGAGACTTTCTTTTTCTCCCCTACTTTCAGTAAATTGTGTTCTACTTTCTGTCTCCATGAATTAAAACATCTGCTTTATTTTACCTCTCTACATTTTTTATTATTGTAAAAATATGTATAATGTAAGATTTACTATAATATGTCCAGTTCAGTAAAGTATGTCCATATTGTAAAACAGATCACTACTTTTTAATCTTGCAAATCTGACATTCTATATCCATTGACTAATTTCCCAGCTCCTGTAGCCACCATTATCCTTTCTATCTATGTGAATTTGATACATCTTTCTTTTTGTGACTGACTGACTGACTGACTTCACTGAATATAATCTCCTCAAGGTTCATTGGTATTGTAGCATATAATGGGATGCCTTCCTTTTCTAGGCTAAATAATATTCTACTATAAACCACATTTTGTTTATTCATTTATCAGTTGATAGACATCTGGTTGATTTCTACTTCTTGGCTGTTGTAAATAGCACTGTTGTGAACATGGGTGTGAAAACATGTTTTCAGACTCTATCAGTTCTTTTGGATATATACCTAGAAGTGTGGTTGCTGGATTGTATGGTAGATCTATTTTGAATTTTTGGGGGTGCTTCCATACATTTTCCATAGTGCATCATTTTCCATTCCCACCAACAATGGGTGAAGGTTCCAGTTTCTCTCTATCCTTGCTAACACTTGTTATTTCCTTCATTTTCCCTTAGTAGTCCTAGTGGGTATGAATGTACCTTGCTTTTTACAATGTCTTCCCTTTCTCTTCTTTCCTTCCAGCTTGGCATGGGAAGGCCGGATTGTGGTAGTGGGATTTGCTGGCGGAACCATTGCATCTCTGCCAGCCAACCTTCTCCTCCTGAAGAATATCTCTGCCATGGGACTGTACTGGGGCCGATACCAACGTGAGAACTTCCCTGTCTTCTCCAGGAGTCTGTCATCAGCCCTTCAGTATTGTCAACAAGGGCTCATCCAGCCATATATTGGAGCAGTTTTTAAGCTGGAGGAGGTAAGATGCTTTTAAGAGATGTGGTAAGGATAAGTCCAGGAAGTAAACTGCATCAAGCCACTAGACAGTTTTGCTGGCTGCTATAGATCCTCTTTGTCTGGAATGAAAATGTGAAAATGCAGTGCAGGCGAGTGGGGTCTCACAGGCTGCAGTGTGCCAGGATTTCTCAGTCTTTGTGTTTCGTGACTGTGGACTCAAGCTTAAAGAGCCACCCTGGAAGCAGCATCTGCTGAGGCGTGGACGAGCTGAACTTTGAGGGCTCTGCCTATATAGCTGGTGTCTGAAACAGTGGTAAGTCACAGTGCTCTAGAGCATAATTTACATGTGCTCATATGAACTCTGAACTCCACAACATAGGCGCTCAAGAAGGAAGCACTTAACTTGACCTTTGATTTTAGAATATAGGTGCTTTAAAGTACAACCAGATGATCTAGGCTGGGTTTCTGTGATCCACACACTAAATCATGCCTGGCATCATAAGACTAGAAGTCATCCATTAGTCACTGTAGTTAATTTTGTTGGCTAGTCACTCCTTTTTTTTTAGTCCCACAAAGGCCCCCTAATGTGGCTTAAACTTCCTCTAAAGTGTAATTGTGTGCATGTATATGGGAAATAGTTGTAAATGCAAATCTGTTAAGCATGAATTGTGAAGTCTTTTTCTTTCTTTCTTTTTTTTTTTGGGCTTCATTTATTTTAATGTTCAAAAACTGTTTTGGTAAATGTAGTCAGCCATTGAAGAAGATGTTTTGTTCAAATGCAGATTAGTGGAGTCCAAGCTGTCAGTGCCAGACTGCATTGCTCACCAGCCTTCCATTTCTATGTTCTTTCCCTTCTGAGGAGGCACATTCTTTTCAAATATGGTTTCCTTTTTTCTTATCTTTTTGGCTTGCACATCAAGAAGGTAACATTGATGGTAAAAGGAGAGCCTGGCTGGCCATTAAAAGCTGGTACAACATTAGTTCTAGATTTTACCCCTTCTTCCCTGGTGCCTCCCCCCCCCAGTTGTAACTTTGTGTAAGTTCTTCACCTTTTTAAAAAAAGATTTATTTATGCATACAGACCTGGGCATAGACTAGAGGAGCAGGGACGGTGAGAAGATTCACCAGAGACAAAGCAGGGAGCAGAACAGGCAGATCGATGAAGTACACTGCTGAGGGGAGCAGCGGGTGGGTCAGGAGAGGTCTGCTGTGCCATGTGAGTCACCATGTGGGTCAGCTCCCTGGCTGGGGATCAAACTTGTGCTGAGGCAGCTGTGGCTAGCTTTGTAGTGCTGCACTTTAACCTGTTGTCCACCAGGGAGGGCCCTCTTCACCTTCTTGACCTTAAGTGTCCAGATCAATAAAACTGAGGGATAGGCCAGCATCAGTGACTTTCAGGTTATGTCTTAGGAGCTACAGTAGATGGGTGGCAGGTGTGACTTGCATGCTGGGGGTGGGCAGCTGTACACTTGAGCTGCCTGGATTCTGAGACCACAGCTCTGCTGTGGCCTGAGTAGCTATGTTTTTTACTTTTTACACCTTTAAGTGAAGATTTGTGGCTTAGGAACTTGAGAACCACCAGTTGCCAGAGTTGCCAGGTCCCTTTCCATCATGTGGATTTTCTCATGTGATTTTACAAACTGAGGTTTGCTTTATTTCATGCTCATGTGTACTGCTGAGATGGGATAAGGTTGAACAGGCAGAACAGGAATAGAAAAGCACTCTTGTTTGACCTGTCTCTGCTCTCCATTGAAGTGTTCTGGGTGTTGCTCAGGCATGAAAGAAAGCCAGAGGTGTTTTAATTACTCACAATGAAGTTCTTTCTTCTCTTAAACACAAATTAACTGTCTAATTGCTATCCGCCTGTCAGCTCCCATTTGCCCTTCTTTCCAGTCAGGACTCTGCCCACAGGACTTATTTAATTCTTCCCACTCTGCTGCTCTTCCTGTTACCACTGGGCTTTCTGAGGCCATGGTCCCTAACAGTTTCAGTCATTCATCCACCATTCATTTACTGTTTCTTCTCTTTCTGTGTCTTTCAATATGCAGACTATTTAGAGGAATGATGATAATAATTATGGTAGTTCCCATACATGAGCTATTTGTTATGAGTCAGGAACTCTGGAAACATTTGATGCCCATTTTCTCATTTAATATTCACAGCAACCCTTTGAGATAGGAACCATTTTTATCACATTTCACAGTTGAAGAAATCAAGACTTGTAGAGGCTACAAAACTGCCCAGTAACATTTAGTAAGGGACAGACTCAGAATCTAATCTAGGCTGGTCTCACTACAGAATCTGGGGGCCTTGTGGCTGTCAAACTCTTTGCAAATAAGCCAGAAAGTTCTTTCTTAGACCCCTTATTCTAGATGAAGTTTATCCATCTACTGGAGAATTTTTCTGTATTAAAAAAAACTATCTTGTTTTTCAAGCTAGAATCTTGAATTTTCCTGAGTGTTTTCTAGCATCTATGATTTGTTCTGTTGAAGTAAATATGATTAAGTGAATATCTAATTCATTTCAGTTAACACTAAAGCCTGGGTGATGTAAATTAATTAAGTATTGGCAAAATATATTTATCAGAATCTTTTTGGAAAGTGACCACTATGTGTGTATGAGAGAGAGAGAGAGAAAGAGTGAAAGGGAAGGTTCCAGAGATATTGTTGCCTTCTAGCTTGTATTTTTTCATTAATATGTGGACCTAAAGATTTGGCCTTTAGCCAAATTGGTACTATGACCACATACTTTATACCCCAGTTTTTCATTTTATTTTACTTAAGAACTTTAAAAAATGTTTTCTAATTGAAGTAATCTTGCATTGTAACATTATGTAAGTTTTGGGTGTGCATCATTATAAATCATGTCTCTACATACTATAATAAGTTCACCCTAAAAGTCCAGTTCTATCCTTCACCATATAATGGACCCTTTTTACCAGATTGACCCACCTCCTTCTGTCCCTTCCCTTCTGACCAACACTTACTTGGCCTAATAACTTAAAAGTTTACTATTGTTATATTTAGCTCATCTATTTGTTTGTGAAACTGTTATAGGACAGGGAGGGGGCACCCCAGGCCCCTCAAACCTGCCATCTGCTGCATCACAACAAAGCATACTCTAGTGCACAAGACCCTTAAGGAAAGGAACTTTAATACAATTAGTATACAACAACAACAAAACATAAAGAAGGTAGGTTCCAAATGAAGCATCCAAAGCTCCCCATCCTCTTGTGGGTAAAATGCTCAACCAAACAGGGTTGGCTCAAAGCAGGGCATCTGAGGCCAGAAAGCTTGTCACAAGTCTAAGGCACATTCTGGTGGGGACCCATAGAAAAGGGTCAGAAACAGCAGAGCAAAATCAAAATCAAAATCGAAGCTACCATCATAACCTCCCCATGGGTCTCACGTATGTCAGTTTCATCCAGGACTAAAAAGCAAGTGCAGTTGGTTGACAACTCTCTGCTCCCTGTGCCTCCTCTTGATCTCTGGCTCTCTATCCTGCTTCTTTCCTTCTCCAGTCTCTTCCCCTTCTTCTCCTCCTCCCTTCCTTGAGTGAGGCAGGGAACCTGGAAACTCCCCTTTTCCTGGGACCACTCTGCTCCAAAGTCACATGGTGTTTGTCTTTCCCCATCTGACTTATTTCAGTGTAATACCCTCTAGTTCCATCCCTGTTGTTAAAATGGTGAGATTTAATCTTCATAGCTGAGTAGTACTGCAGTGCATATATCTGCCACATATTTTTCTAGTCATCTGTCAATAGCACTTAGGTTGTTTTTATATCTTGATGAAGCTTTTTTCCTAATTTGTGCATACACGAACTGGGGTACAGACCAGATTTGCAGGGGGTGACATGATTCACCAGAGGCAGAGTGAGAAAGAACAGATGAATCTACTGAAATACACTGCTGAGGGGGCTGCAGATGAGACAGGAGAGGTCTGGGCACCGTGTGGTCAACTCCCTGGCTGGGATAGAACTCAGGCGGCGTTGGCAGATGATAGCTTGATAGTGCTGAGTTTTTAACCCCTGTTTCATTAGGGAGGCCCCTTGCTGAAGCTTTTTTATTAGATACAAGGTATGGACTTCCATGATATTTTTTATTAACTTGAATGACTTGTTTGATGCCTGTCATTCCTTAGACCATGAACTCCGTGTGGGGAGGGGCCAGTGCTATATGTATCTTTGTGTTCTAGATTCTTGTTAGCATGCACATACCTGTTGAATGACTGACTGAGGGGAGCTCTAAGGTCAGACCCCAGAGATCCTGGCTCCACCACTTCACTGGGCCTGGACAAATTATTTACATCTCAATTCTTTAATTTTCTTGTCTGCATTGGGGTAGTAACAACCCTATTTCCTAGCATGCAGAAGAGTATTACATAAAATGCTTCATGTCAAGGCACACAGTGACCAATTTATTTTAAAAGCAAAATATACAGTGATTGTAAAATACAGAGCTGAAGTTTTCAGATCCCTTGGTCTATAACACTTTTGCATGGACATACAGGGCTGGGTTAGAGACACAATCCTGAGATTTTGAATTTGTTGTTAATTATGTCTGAGCCATGCTGGGTGGATCATGAATTAGCCCCATGGTTTGTTCAGAGGCTGGCACAGAGGCTGGCATTGTTTAGCTGTGCCACGTCTCCTTTTTGTACAGAGTTGCCCAAACCTATCCAGACCTGACACAGTGTTTAGACCTCACAGATCTGAACCTGTTCAGTACATAAAGGTCAGGTGAAATCACTACAAAAACAGATTTCATGGATAGAAGTTGTTTTTAAAACACTTATTTTCAGTATATAGAGGACTGTTGCTCTACTATTTGTTATTTGAAATGCTTAATGAATAAAGAGCAAGTGGACAGAAACATAAAGCAAGTTAGGTTCCACATTATTATTAGTAGTAACAGTTTCTGACCATTATCAATTGCATTAATATTCCCAGTGATTTCTTCTATTATTAGAGAACATCTTCCTATAAGTGCTATATTTCAGATCCTCATTTGACACATTGTATGTTTCCAGCAGCTCTTGTTCTTTCCTCTCTTCCCTGAGAATGAGATGAGCTAGGCCATGCAGTATGTAGGCACTACTGTCTCCAGTTGGGCCTCAGAATGAAGCTGGTTGAGGCAAAGCCACAATCAGTGGATAGAAATTGTTTGCTTGAAGTTTCCTGAGAATATCTGTGCAAACACTTTAAAAAGCATTCATAACAGGGCTCTCCCTGGTGGTGCAATGGGGTAAAGCACTGCAACATGAAGCTCTCCAAAGTTACTGCAGCACAAGTTCAATCCTGGGCCAGGGAGCTGACCCACATGGTGTGGCAGACCTCTCCTGACCCGCCCACTGCTTCCCTCAGCAGTGTATTTTGTCAGTCGGCCTGTTCTGCTCCTCACTCTGTCTCTGGTGAATCCTCTCACTCACCACACCTCTGGCCTGTACCCTAGTTCTGTAGGCATAAACAAATAAATCTTTTAAAAAACATTCATAAAACTTGCTTTTTGTTTACAGAGCACACTAAGTTTAAACCATTTTTCAGACCTAGTTTATGGCCCTGCCCATATCTGCCAGCCCACTTATCACTGGTCTACGTTGCTGGATCACATGTCCATTCCTGTCATCCTGCAGCCCAGAGCTGGCCCCTGGAGCCCATTGCCTAGTGTTGCTGGTGGCCTTTTGCTTTGCCAGGGACCAATGTCTCCATTTTGCTCATCAGAGCATGATCTGCTGCAGCTTTGGTACAGACATCTGTTCTGAAGTGCCCATTGAAGTACTGGCTTCCCCAGAAACTCTATGTGGGGATCTGGGTAATACAATCTAGAGGGCTTGGGGAATTTACCCCTGGGGGTGAAGATAGGTCCTTCAATCCTTTTCCTCCTTTCACTGGACTGTTTTGACATGCAGGTGGTGTGATGTCCCACGTCTCTTCCAGAGGTTTGGTGGTGAACACGGCCCCTGCAGCTACAACCAAACCTTGTGGTTTCTCTCCCATCTTCCCTATTTTTTTTCACCTTGTCCCTCATCCTTACCTCTGTGTGATTGCAGTGAAACATTGGGCCATACATTTTGTCCTGCTTAGGTTCTGTTTTCTAAGTAACCCTGCCCCTATAATTTTACCTTTTATTACATGTCATGACATGTAATCATATAGTACATATCCTAATGTATCTGACTCCTTCAACTTTGCATAATGCTTCTGCAATTCATCTATGCTTTCATATATTCAGGTATGTGTTCTTTTTCATCGCTGAATAATAATTCACTGTATGGAATTGATAATTTTCAGTGATTAAGAGTAAGTTCTGTATTGACATGTTTTTATTGTTTAAGGGGGCCTGGGATTTCTGGGTCATGTGCTATGCTTAACTTCTTTTTTAAATCTTTATTTACTCAGACATTTTATTGACTTTATTTTAGAGCAGGATTCATAACCCTCTATACTACCACAGTCTTTAGAGAAAAACATCAATTTAAAAGATATCACTGATAAATCTTACAAAATGCCCATGTTGACGTTCTTTCAGAACAGGCAAACTTGCTCTGTCAGCATCTCTCTCTCTATGCCTTCGTTACTGAGGAATAATTCTGTCTCAGTCTCTTCAGTTCATAATTTTTGCAGAAAAGACCATTCTGACTGTAGTCCTAGT
Organism: Condylura cristata; assembly: GCF_000260355.1. Taxonomy (NCBI): domain Eukaryota; kingdom Metazoa; phylum Chordata; class Mammalia; order Eulipotyphla; family Talpidae; genus Condylura; species Condylura cristata. Next base: position 21,561,979 of record NW_004567125.1, on the reverse strand, counting down.
GAAGACTACAGTATATAAATTTTTTTTCTTTCTTTCTTTTGGTATATTCTACATAAGAAACGGTGTTCCAGCTTGCACTGTCTGAACATTTCAAGATTTTATTTGAATCTATTTGCAGCTCTATGATTAAATTTTGATAAACTATCAAACTGTTTATCAAAAAGGTTGTATTGTTTTACATCTCCACCAAAAATGTATAAGAGTTCCAGTTGTCCTAATTCTGCCAGAACTTGGTATTATCAGTTGGTTTCTCTAATTTGAGCCACTGCAATAGGTGTGCAGTGGTATCTGATTGCAGGTTCTGTAGTGAACCAGGGTCTTAAGTATCTCCTTTGCCATCTGTATCTCCTTTTTGGTGAAATGCATGACTGCCTTTTAGAAAAGATGAAGATCAACTTGTGTGAGAGCAGTCATAATAATGAGTAAAATTCACTTAGGACAAATGTGTCACTAACTAAATGTTTTCACCTTTTAGAAACAATTCATTTTAGTCCCAGATATATTCATCATTCATGAGTTTTATTCATCAAACATTTACTGAGTACATTTTGTATGCCAGTCAAGAAAACTAAAAGACTTGAGGAATTGTTTTTGAATTGGGAATATCTCAGGACAAGACTGCGCTAGAGGGAAGAAAGAGCTGGTGTCTAATAGGAAGCATGAGTCAGCATAATATATTTAGGCAACGATAGGTTACTCTGATTATTCCTGTTTGATGGGCTAATTAAAAATGCCAACAGCAGAACCTAAAACAAAAGCAGTAGCCTCACTCTGCCCCCAAATTCCAGGTTGCATATCTCTAGAGACAAATTTAATTATGGCTTCATCCTCTGCAAGGCAGAGAGCGGGTTCTGGGGTGCAGCCTGTGTACCTTCTTTACGTATGGGTGTAGAGCAGCCTCCTACTCTGTAATACAGCTGGTAGGTTGCGGAGGGCAGTGTCCTGGGCATGCAGATGAGCTATCAAAAGGCTCTGGTCTGAAGCCATGCGCTTCACTTGTCTCTCGTATTAAAGAAACATCCAGTTCCTAACATCTCTGGTTGTTGTCTGTTTTCACAATCCAGGTAGAAACCACAGGCAGAGAGGGGTAGAGTTGGGTTATTTTCAGAAGTGGCCACTGAAGTGGAAGCTGGACAGAGAATGTACAGAACATCTGAAAAACAATTATGAATGTGGTATTCATAATTGAGCTTCCCAAGTCATGGTACAAAAAGGTCATGCTTTCCCTGCTATATTATCTTATAAAGACATCAGGTAAATGGGTACTACATTTCATAAAGACTTATATGTAAAATTTAAAAATAAGCTGTAGCAGTTGAAGGGGCAACTTTTTTTTTTTTTTTCGTGGCAACATGTATTTGTAGGAGAGTCCTCATTTCCCTAGGATGCCGGGTGAGGAGATTATCACTGACTCAAATTATGCTTGTTTGTACTTTCTGTGGTTGGGCTGTGACAGATCTCTGGCAACAAGCAACTTGTAACTGATAGGTAAAGTGAAGCAGCTGTGAATCACATGGAGATGTACCGTTCAGTGACTGACAGACTGGGGATGAGTGTTTCAAACCATCTGTCTTAGACCTCTTCCACCTCCAGTGAGTGAGTCCGAATTTGCTTAGATTGGGCTCATCAAGGCACAAAGAACCAAAAGGCAGATGTCTTTGAAATCAGGATGTCAAGCTGCAGAGAGTTTGCACGATTTTTTCTCTGCCTGTTTTTCTTTATTTTTCTTAAGGTTTTGGGGGAGAGTGTTAGTTAATCCTAATCCTCATTGCATGAAAACACATTTTTATGGTTGGACCATGCAAGACCTGTGTTTCATTTTGTGTCTGTATATTTCTGGCTGTCTATATTTACCTTATTCACTTGATCCTCTTTTCCTGCTACCACCCCCATCTTTTTTTTTGCTTCCCCTCAGAGTCAGTCTCTGACATGTGTGTGTGTGTGTGCATATCTTTGGATTTGTATTTCCTTGTAAAACACTCAGAATTATTTTATGTGTTAACTTATTTTCAAGTTAAATGGTGTTCTTAATTTTTACTCAGCACTGTCTTTTAGAGTGTGTTGCTGGTCCTGTATCCACTTCACTGTTGCATAGTAGTCCATGGTGTCCATCCTTATTGTTGAGTTTTAAGAATTCCTTGTATGTTTTAGGTAAAAGTTCTTCATCAGCTATGTGTTTTGCAAAGCAGTTTCTTCCAGGCTGTGGCTTGTTTCTTCATACTTTTAGAAAAACGATTTAGTTATTTATGCATACAGAGCTGGGGTTCAGGCCAGAGATGTAGAGGGTGAGAGGATTCACCAGAGACAGAGTGGGAGTCGAACAGTGCAGATTGACGAAGTACACTGCTGAGGGGAGCAGCGGGCGGGTCAGGAGAGGTCTGCGGGGCCATATGGATAATCTCTGGAGCAGAGTTATCCAAGACACTCTTGCTGAAGTGTCTATAGCTTCTTAGTGCTGCGCTTTAACCCATTGCACCACCAGGGAGGGCCTCTTTTCATACTTAGCTGCCTTTCATGGAGCAGAATTTTAAAATTTCAATGATGTTCAACTTACCAGTTTTCTCTTTCATGGATTATGCTTTGGTGTTGTGTCTAGAAACTCTACTCAAGACATGTAACTCAGAATTTAAGTTTTACTTTTAGTTTTGCCTTTATATTTAGGTATGACATCCATTTTCAGCTTATTTTTGTGAAAAGATGTAAAGACAGTGTTTTATTTATTTATTTTTGCATATAATGGCCATTTGTTCAAACACCATTTATTCATAGACTATCCTTTCTCCATTGAATTATCTTTACTGCTTTGTCAAAGATGAGTTGACTGTTTCTGTAGGTATAATTTTAGGCTCTGTGATTCTATCAATCTATTCTTTCACCAATATCACACTGTCTTGATTATTCTCTATTTTTAATTTGTGCTCTCTAGCCTTGAATTTCTAAAAAAGGATTGGAAATTAATTATAATTTTAATCATGACTAAAAACAGGAAAAATTTAACAAAGAGATAAACATTGTAAGAAATTGGAATATTGATTCTTCTGGCAGTGGCTCAACTCTCTCAAAAATTAGGACATGAGTCAGAAAGAAGAAAAAATATTGGATGGTTTCACTTATAGGAGGAATAGAGGGGAACCAAATAAGGGATCAGGGAAAATAACAAATAAACAAACAAACAAGCAAACAAATAAATAACAAAGTTAGCAGGCAACTATAAATCAGAGACGACTCTGCAGGGGAGAGGAGGGAGAGAGCTCAAAACAGGGAAGGGGAGGGCACACGAGAGGGCCTAAGGCGTGGTGCATGGGTGAATTGTGGTGGGAATTCTGTGGGGACTGAGAGGAGAAAGCAAACATTGTACAAAAATGAACAGTGCTGTAAAACATAAAATGATAAATTATATAAAAGTTTTTAAAAGTCAGGACACAGAGAAATATTACAATAGATTATGGACAGGCCCTAGGGCATTTTACTGCTCTAATTTATCTGATAATATCAATAATCATATTTTAGGAGAGAAAAAATACCTGAAGTTGGGTTATTCTTAAATATTGATTTACTTTGATTTTCTGGGGATTAGTTAGTTGGCACCGTACAGTGAACTGTATGTTGTTCATGGGTGACATATTTCAGCCCTTTAGCCACTTTAAGAATTGAGCCAGCAATAAGTGTTTGTTAAGATATGCATATATGCAGTCCTGACCACAATTTTTGGATTTTTTTTTAGGTCAATGATGCTTTCTTTCACGTGATACAGCGCAAATCCACAGGCAAAGTGCTTATCTCTCTTAAATAAGTCCTCACCTCCATGGAAAACTCAGCTTGTCCAAATTGAAATTTTCATCTTTTCAAGAAACCCCTATGTTTCTAAAGATGTTACTTCACTACCTTCCTTATTAATCCAGGTTTAAAATCTGTTAGCATCATCTTGAGATTCTCTTTTCTTTTTGCTCATAATTACTTGTCCAGACGTGGACTTGTTTGACAGTGAAAGGGTGCTATTAAAAATGGTACTAGGGGCCCTCCCTTGTGGCGCAGTGGGTTAAAGCACAGCACTGAGAAGCTTAAGCCATTTCCGCATGAGTTCGATTCCCCCCTGCCCCCGAGGTGACCACATGGTGTGGCAGACCTCTCCTGACCTGCCCGCTGCTCCCCTCAGCAGTGTACTTCATTGATCTGCCTGTTCTGCTCCCTGCTCTGTCTCTGGTGAATCCTCTCACCCTCTGCATCTCTGGCCTGTACCCCAGTTCTATATGAATAAATAAATAAATCTTTTAAAAAAAAATGGTACTAGGAAAACAGCCTAGGTGAGCCAGGCTCTATTATCATGCATTTCCTAATCATTGAATTCTGTACAGAATAACCACACTGAAAGCTAATTCTCACTCTGTATCTTTTGCCTATTCTGACTAATTATGTCTCACTTGCTATTTCCAGTGACCTCCTGACTGGTTTTCCTACCTTTAATTATCCCCACCCTCTCCATTCCTATTTTACGTATTGCCATGGTGACCTTCCCAAAGCACAACTATAGCTATGTCTCATTTTAAAAAAAACCTGCAACAGATCCCCACTGCCTGTTGGAGTGTAGACTCCTTGAGTTAACCTTTTGTTATGGCCTTGATTTTGCCCCATCAGCTCTCCAGCCTTGGGCTGTAGCGTCACCTGTACCCAAGTTTACTCCTAGGTTTCCTGTCTCCTCCACCCTCTCCTTGCTCTGCTCAGACTGTTTCCTCTACTCCCTTATCTTTGCCAAACATAAGCCTTCCTGACCTCCAAGATATACCTCTGCACGAGTCTTTCCTTACAGGAGGAGGATCATCTCTACCCTCCCCCTTCCTTCCTATAGCTTCCCCGAATGATGCATCTCTATCTGCCTTGCATTGGACGGAGCAAATGTCTGGTGGCATCATTAAAGGATTTGGAATCCAAGATATGGATTTGAATCCCAGTCCCACTACTTGGGAGGTGGTTATTTAAGGTCTCTGAGCTGTCATCTCTTCTCATTGGTGTCTCTGGTGGCACAGCGGGTTAAAGTACAGCACTGAGAGCCTGAAGCCACTTCAACATGAGTTTGATCCCTGCTCCGGAGGTGACCCACATGGTGCGGCAGACCTCTCCTGGCCCTCCCGCTGCTTCCCTCAGCAGTGTGCTTCATCGATCTGCCTGCTTTGCTCCCCACTCTGTCTCTGGTGGATCCTCTTGCTGCCTCTGCACCTCTGGCCTGTACCCCAGTTCTGTATGCATGAATAAATAAATCTTTAAAAAACAAAACAAAGAAGAAAATTGTCCTTTGGCAAAGCACCTGGCACATGCTAAACAATTAGGAAACACTAGTTCTGTTCTTCCTCTCCTCCCTTTTTTTATCCTTTGAGAATAGGTTCCATGCCTAACTCCCCTTTGTACCGCCTATAATGCCTAACAAAGTGCCATGCCCTGGGTAAAAAAAAAAAACACAATAAATCAAATTGAAATGGAATTATTTGCACGTATTAAATTGTGGGATTCAGTTAAGAATATGTTAGCCTGGAAGGAACTGAGATATCCATAGATTGATGCACAACAGATAAATAAAATATGATCTACACATACAGTGGACTACTGTACACTTGAGAAGAAATTGCAATTTGACATACGCTACAACATGGATGACACTTGAAGACATGCTGAATGGAGTTAAGTCAAACATGAAAGGATAAATATTGTATGTTTGTATAATCTCAATTGCATGAGGTTTCTGGAGCAGTCAGAATCACAGACAACCTAAGAGAGTGGTTATTGGGGGCCAGAGGAGACAAAAATGGGGAGTTGTTATTATTTAGTTTCAGTTTGGGATGGTGAAAAGTTGTACAGATAAGAGAGTAGTTATATTTGCATAACAATATAACTTACACAATGCCACTGAAGTGGATACTTAAACATGGTTAAAATGGTCAATTTTATGTTATGTATATATTTACCACAAAAATGTTTCCAAAAAATGAGTCTATTTTCCTCACATATTAGTGAGTTCCTTCAGAGAAGAGGAAGAGTGCCTACTTTAGGCTGAAGAGAGCTCCAGGCCCTGTGTGAGCCCTGGTCTGCAGGGAGAGGTTTTGTACACACTACTGGACACTAACCGGGGCTCTCAGTGCCTCATATTGCATGAGTGATATTTCTCAGGGAGGTGGAGGGTTGGGAGGGGATAATACAGACATCTGATACCAGAGAAAATGATAATCAGATTTTATTCTTGTGGTCCCGTTCCAATATCTGTGGTGAGAAGCTTTGTTTTCTAGGTAGTACCTCAGTTCTTTTGAACACACACCTGTCTTCTCAGGGCTCCTCACCAAGTAAGCTTTTGGAACAATTGAATTGTAAAATAGTGAACGTTTGCAGAAAGAGTTTGCAGCTGAGAAGTTAGCAGAAAGAGTTTGCAGCTGAGAAGTTAGCAGAAGGTAAGGCGAGGGGCGAGAGATCAGGAAAACTACTTACTTGTGATGGGTCCATGTGGTACTTGCCCAAGGGCCAGAGTACTTGCTGCTATCTCTGCTTTGTCTAATTGCCGCATTTTTACCTTCCTGGGGCCTGTGTGTCTGGTAGCCTCTCCTCACCTACCCTCTCCCCACCTGACTTCTTCCAAAGGTGAGCAATTTTTTGTATGTAAATGGAAGTTGCTTTTCAAAAATAACAAGACACTAATTTTGAGGCGAATCTTAGAATTTCTGACACCCTTTGGGATAATTAAAGGCTTGCTGGCTAGATTCAGGAAGAAAGGAGGCTAGGTCTGGCCCGGGACCACCTTTCCACTGTGCATAGTTGATCAGTAGGTGTCACTCGTGGGAAAGATGGTTGCCAGGTCACCATGCCTAAGTGACTTAGATGAAAAGAAGCAGTCATTAAGGAGAGTGAGTTTCTTCAGGCTTAATGAATATTGGTTGGAACCCCTGATGACCTGTTCTGTGCTTGCCTGTGTTCCTGCTTCATTGGAATGATTTGATTTGCATTTGACTCATATTTTAGTCATCGTTTGGTTGTTCTACCATCTGAGCCATTAGTTGTCTGAAAAAAGAAATCAATGCAGTTCCAAGTGACAGCATTTATTCTGTATTCACAGACTTTTCCCAGCACTTCCCTGTAGGCTGGCTGCTGGAAAAATCACACCCACACACCTACCTCTCCATTTTCAATTACTGTGGGTCTGTCCACCTGCACACATTTCACTTAACAGCTGAAAGTGAGGTTTTGTGCTTTTAACTGTGGAATAATTTTGTCTACGTATCATCAGTGTATTTGTCCCTGCTTTTTATGCTATAATCTGTGCAGCTCTAGAAAGCTATCTTTTCTGTCTGAACTATGGTAAAGGCAACAAAAGATTGCTACTTGCTATAATTGAAGGAAAACAAAGGTATGTACATTATCACTTTTATTTCATGAGAAAACCTAACTTAGAAAATTCATGTTATTATAATTTCTAAGATTGTATAAGTGAATATGTAATGACTATAAAAATTGATTAAAATGTTTATAAAAGACATGTGTCCTAGTTCAACCAGCAAATGCTGTATGTCTCTTCCATTTCCCTTCTTTGTCATAGTTTATTGCTAAGTAGAAGGGCTGAATTAGAAAGATACTGGTTTCTGGAATATTTTCATTGTCAAAGAAAACACAACCTAACGTAGGAACCTGATCTCTCTCCCCTCTCCTTTCCCTCTGCTAATTTCTCAGTTTCAAATCGTCCTGCAAAATACAGGTATTTCTGTATTTATATACTTACTGAACTTTGGTGAATTACATCATTATTTCAACAATGTTATCACCATGATACCACCTGTCATTAATAAAAGTCAAATCACCAAGAAGTTTGTGACTAGAAATTGTGATCCTGTTTTTCTCAATCTGTGTCATTCCTGTTCTCCAGGGAAATCACCAAGTAGTTGTTGTTAGTCTTACACACCTTTTAAAACACATATAACCACAGTTAAAAAAAAATAGACATCAGCTTTGAGAATAACTGACCAACGTGTGCATTCTGCTCTGTGATGTACTGTGTTACTCAGTGCTGTGTCATGGACAGCATGCATGTTAGCAAGTATGAGTTATCTCATTCTTTCAAACAGCTGCTTAGATATTCCATAAGTAAGATGTATATCATATAGGACTATTTTCTTATCACAGATTAGCTAGTTTATTGAACAGTAAATAATTGTTTGATGCGCCACTAAATACCAAGCTCAGCACAGCATAAGGAATATTATGGTAAACAAAAGTTTACAAATTTTTTTTGTAAAGTGGCCATTAATTAAGTATACAAAGCCAAACAGTGCTGTATGAAGTAAAATGGGGGTATTGAACTGAGGTTGGTCAAGAATGGTTCCCTTGGGAACTCCCTGGTAGTACAGGGATTAAAGGCAGTGCTGTCAAGCTACTTCCAGCCACTACAGCACGAGTAGATCCTTGGCCAGGGAGCTGACCCACATGGCACAGCAGACCTCTCCTGTTTTGCCCACTGCTCCCCTCAGCAGTGTATTTCAGTAGTAAATCTGCCTGTCCTGCTTCCCACTCTGTCTCTGGTGAATCCTCTCACCTCTCTCACCCTAACTCTGGTGAATCCTCTCACCTCCCACACCTCACCTTTAACCTGCACCCCAGTTCTTGTATGCATAAATAAATAAGTATTTAAAAAATAGAATGGTTTCTTTGATGAAAGATTCTTGAAACCCTCACTGAAGAGGTAGGCCTCCTAAAATTTAACTTTAGGAATTTACATAGGCAGGTAGGAAAGGGAGAATATTCTAGGACCCTGTAGCAAATGAATGCATGGCAAATAAAAGGAGCTGAAAGGCTATGGGGTGGAACATGCAGGCATATGTTGGAGAAGGTCTGCAGAAGGGGCCAGACTAGATAGGGGCTTGTGGCCCATTATAGGAGTTTGCCTTACCCGAAAAGTGTTGATGTGTTCTATCTAGAAGTCGGGGTGGGGAGTGGCATGACCAGACGGGCTGGAAGAATCCCTCCAGGACTTTGTGTTACATTGGATATGGGGGCGGGGGGACTGGAGAAGGAGGAAAATGTCAAGATGACTCCTAGGTTCCTGGGTGATATTGAAGAAAAGGAACATCCAAATAGTGCTGGGTTTTCCCAGTGGAAGGGATATGGTGAGAGCAGAAGATGAAGCTTTGCACATATTAAGCCAGCAGGAGATGTCAAGTGTGTGGTTTTTACATATTGCCTAATGCTCAGAATAGAGGTGGGGCCTAGAGATATAAATCTGGGAGTTACTGATGCTTGTGCTTGCCCATTGGGGAGCAGAAGAGGGGAAACGGGTCTACTCTAGACTCAAGCATCTTCCCTTTCAATAGAACGATAAATACTTCACAAATCAGCTGCACAGCACGAATGTTCTAAGGAAGGCTCTGTGGTGCAGTGGGGAATGAAGCACCTCTCACTGGAGGGCCAGGGCCTCAGGTCTGATTCCAGCTGTTTGACCTTGGCCTACACTCATCATTTTACTTTTCTCAAGTGAACAAAGAAGACAATAATTTGCATTTTCTACCTTGCATGGTTCATGTGAGGGTCAAATGAGATAAAGTATGTGAAATTGCCTTGTAAATTGTCATTTTCATAATAGATGACAAGGTTGCCTAGTGCCAGCATATTCAAATTCATTTGAGTTGAAGCAAAAATGTTTATGTTTTTCAGCCTATGCTAGGTTGACTTAGAGCAAAAGAATTGTTTGATTTTTGAATAAAATATTTTTACATTTTATTTTAGTTAAGGTCATTGTGTTCTTTCACAAAAAATGAATAAAGTGATGGGACCTGATGACCTGATGTACCTCAGAGGCACACAGAGCTAGGAAAGGTCTAGAAAAGGATGCCTAAGTGAGTGCTGATGGTAAAGACAGTTCTTTGCGAGGGATGATAAAACAATTAGGACTGTGCCAGAAAGACAAAGCTGAGAGGGGTATATGATTGGAATTTATACAATAGTGAAAATCACAGGATAAAAATATGAACTTCTCTACAACACAAGAACTAGGACCAACTTTAGTATCATAAATAAATAGTTCTAGGGCAAAGTAAAAATAGTACTTCTTTGCACAGGGATGAAAAATACATAGAACTTACTACTCTCAAAGTTGGCTGGGACCAAAAACAAATGTTCTGTGAGAAGGACTTGTACTGTTGGAGGACAGATCTATAGGAGGTGAGAAAAGGAACTGAAAATTATTAGAGTAAATCTCCCCTGTGTTGGGGGATGACACCCAAGGGAGTGACCACTGAATTTTCTTCTCTGGCACCTGGGTCCAAAGTAGCTCATTTGATTGTGTATGTGCAGAGAACACAGAGCCCAGATTTTGGGGCCTGGGTCAAGTTTCTCTGATCATAGGGAGTCACTTCATTTTTATGCGTCTCATGTTCCTCACTTGTTGAAAGAAATAAGGAAAAAACCCAATGCAACATTAATGCCTAACTATTGTGAGAGATTTTGGAGAGAAAATAGGGCTGTTGGTGTGAGTGAGGGGGAGGTGCTGGATCTTGGACCCCAGCTCTTAGGAGGGGAGGCTCTGGGAAAGCATGGGGTTGGCTCTTGCTGTTAGAGACATTTCCAAATCATTAAATGCTGTTTCAAAACAGAAATGAAATAGAAAATTAAAGACCCTTCCCCAAAAAAGAGAGATTCAAATGAAATGGCATTCCTGGAAGTACTTTGTAGGTGATAAATGGATAAGACTCTTAAAAGCATAATAATTTCTACTTAAAAAAATTATTTAGTTATACATACAGAACTGCACCCAGAGGTGCAGGGGTGGTGAGAGGATTCACCAGAGACAAAGTGGAGAGAAGAACAGGCAGATTGACAAAGTACAGTGCTGAGGGGAGCAGTGGGCGAGAAAGGAGAGGTCTGCTGTGTCGTGTGGGTCACTCCCAGTCCCATGCAGGGAATGAACTCATACTGAAGCTGTGGCTAGCTTGTGATGCTGTGCCCTAACCTGCTGCTCCACCAGGGAGGGGCAATTTCTACTTTGATTGTGGTACCTTCGGTTCTAGGCACTACAGGTGGGTTGACCTTCACCTTGAGCTTCCTGATTCTGGTCTCTTTCAAGAACGGTATTTGCCAACCTAGAAATGAAGGAGAGGACTGTGAGAGCAAGAAAAGAATATCCCTTCTCCAGAGAGGTAGAACAATACAAAAAACCCTCATTTTTATCCATCCAAACAAAGAAAGAAACAAAAAATACCACCTAAAAGACCGGTGTGTTCTAATCTGGGCAATATGGAGGGTTCTTGTGAATCTTAGGAAAACCAAAAAAGGCCAATACAAGGGTGGAGTGAGCAAAAACATAGGGACTGTTTTCTTAGGACTGCTCATAGACTTTAGGGTTCAAGGGAGAGAGAATAACGTAGGTTTCAAATTTTCTTTCCAAATGGTCATGGCAGTTCTTTTGAGTGGGAAAGCTCATGGAGATTCGGGGAGGTGTTAGGGGAGGTGTTGGAACATGTCATTCCCCGAGGGTCCTCAACTTTGTGTATTCCTTGGTAATCCGACTTTGGCAAAGGGGGTACAGCAACAGGAGGAAGAGAGAACTGGGAACAAATAAGTTCTAATTTTCTCTAACCTCTCTGTGAGAGGTTTCACCTGTTTTCCAATTACTCAACAGGCACCCTCCCCTAGCCTCATTTCCCATGGGGTATGAGAGCTGACAGAGAATATCCCATGAGTCAGACAGCTCTGGATTTGAATCTATTCTTTCCCACTAATTAGCTGTGTGGGCTTGGTTTCCACTTCATAAAACAGGGCTGGCAATGAACCCCCTTTCCCTTGAGTAGTACTGAGGGGATGACAGTGCTCCCTCAACAAATCGAAGATAGAGGTACCAGCCCCCTGATACAGCCAAAACATTTGACTCTCCCAAAACTTTACTCATACCCTGATGTAGACCAACAGCCTTCTCAATAATAGTCAATGAACTCATATTTTGTATGTTATATGCATGATATTCAGTATTCTTATAATAAAGTAAAACTAGAGGGAAGGAAACATTAAGAAAATCATAAGAAAAGAAAATACATTTATAGAACTGGATAGTACTTATCAGTACTGTATATGTACATATAAGTAGAATGGTGATGCTCAAACCTGTATTGTTCAAGGGCAACTGTCTATCTGTGAAGCACTTAGCAGAACCCCGGCTTATCCAATGGGCCACAGGTCTGAGTGAAAGTCATAACCCATCAGTGCCCCTGCGTCAAGGTGGTGGATTGTGAAATCAAGCCCCCAGCAAACAGAGGCCAGGGTGTGCTTTGTTCACTGTGTGTCTGTGGTAACCCACAGTGCTTGAGGAAACTCTGCAGCAAGTCCTTCTCATGCCCTTTCTATGGCATTTGTAGCTATGCAGGGCCCAGCTGCAGGCCGATTTACTCAGTGAAACCAACCAGTCAGCCCTGAGGTTGTCAGGGATTTGCATGTTGTCCTGTTATGTTGTATGTGAGTTCTATGTGCCACTAAAGTTCCACATTTAGTAACTATTTGCTGTGATCAGGGCACTGGGCGAGAGAGCCACCAAGGAGTCCATCCCTGGGACTCAGGGACACTCTCTAGTACTTTTTCCCTGTGTGGGATCCAGTGCTGGAAAGTGCTTGTCCTGTTTCTTACTGGAGGACACTCTTCTGTTCCTATGGGCTGCTCATGAGCCAGTGGGATGCTTTGAAGGAAACTTTCCCTTTGAGGGCCCTGGAGACATACCAAAATTTCTGGCACTTACAGAATCCTCTTTCCTGATATCTTTGAGTTGATGGGACACTTGTACAGGGGGTGTTTATTCTTGCTGATGGGTCTCAAAAAAGAATAAAATACCCCTTAGATTATCATTCTCCCCAGAATAGCATTCACATGTCATCTGGTACCACTTTCATGTAGCATAAGGCTATTGCTGAAAAGATTTCCCTTCATTTCCTTTTGTTCTGAAAAATTGCAAAAGCATGTGGTAGAGCTGGAACAGGTCCACGAACTTCTTTCAGAGAAGAAAGGGTCAAGGGCAATGTCTTTGAAGGCAGATGTGGGGAAGCAGCCCCAGCACTGAGCATCTCCTGTCTTCAGTTTCTGCTCATGTCTGAGGTCCACTTCTGATGTAGATTCTAGACCTTTCTCAGTCCTGATGGAGCCACAGTGACCCAGCAGTGAGCCCTCCCTGCAGCTTCCAAGTCAAGGTCAGTGATCTACCTGTTCCTATTGAAAAGCTCCCTTTGGACTTCAGCTTGTAAAATTTCAGATATTTTTCATTTTTATCCTCTCCTTTTCTTTAAAAGTTATTTTTAAAGTTAAAAATAACCATAAGGAGACCTTATGATCCTCTTTTCACTGACCTAGATATTTTAAGAGTTGGAGGATTGACAGCAGCTTCTCATCTGGGGATACTGGCCGGCTCTCAGGAGCCGATGAGCTAAATGTATTAATAAAATATTAATCCTAGTTCCCACACATAAAACACTCTCGTTGTTTTCTTTACCTATCCAAGCCCCACCCTTCAATGCATTGTAGACAAAGCCATGGACTCCAGGATCAAAGACTTGGGTTCAGTTTCTGACTTGGAATTAACAACCTATCTGACCTCGGGCAAGTCACTTTCTGTCTGTGAACCTCGAGTTCTTCTCCTTGAAAGCAGGGATGCTAATAATATCACTGAATAAGGGTTCAGAGCTTGGGGTCCAGCCGAGTGACTGAAATATACAGAACAGACACCAGAAAAACCGTTTTCAAACTCCAGAAAGCCCAATTTGAGTAACCCTGTAATCATTAATCCTTTTTCTCTTTGGATTTCGGTATTTCTGGTCTATCTTCACTACATGATTTAGCAATGACTCAACCTTGTCTTTGATTTGTAGTTCTACTGTTTTCACAGTCCCCGCTGGTGGGTAAAGTTACTTTGGAGAACCAACCTGTGCATTTTATTTTTCTTGTGTCCATGTTGCAATAATAGGCACTTAATTCTTGATCACTGATTGATGGAGTACATTACTGGTTTGCCCAGATTTGGGTTCTGTAACACAACACAGGTTATTTTCTTTGTCTTTTTTGTCTCTTCAGTTTTACTGCTTGCTGCTAATAGTGAGAGAGTGGGAAATCACTGACCCTTTCATTATCTTGTCAATTTGTAGCTTCTCGTCAAATATATCCTAAATAGCTATTTGAAGATATGCTGACCTGCCTCGAAGGCAGTTTGTTTGGATTGTGGATCCACTAGTAGATGGTTTTTGTCCTGAATCAGCTTTGTTCTCTCACTCTGGCAGGTTTGCACATGGTCCCTGAGAGCCAATCCCCTGCTGGGCACTAGGGTCTGCAAAGAGGCCAATAGCTGGCCTTCTGTTGCCATGATGGCTTTCAGTGGATTTCATAGTGGCCCAGAGAGTGTCTGAACTTTGAATAAGTTCCCTGGCAGTCATATCACCTCCAACTACTTATTGTAGTTGAATTGTGTCCCCCTAGAATATCTGCTGAAATCCCAGCCTTCAGTACATATGCATGTGGCTTTCTTAGATATAGGGTCTTCATAGGTATAATTCAAGGTCTGGTCTCCTTACACATAGAGAGAGATTTGGACACATGCTACCCTACGAGAATGGAAGTGGAAGATGGAGAGAAAGGAGTGATGTAGTTCACGCCAAGGATTTTCAGGAATCAACCTAGTGCAGCAAGGAGGGACTCTCCCATAGTGTCTTCAGAGGGAGCATGACACTTAGCTTCTAGAACTGTGAGAAAATGAACTTAGGCTGTTTAAAGCCACCCAGTTTGTGGTAATTTGTTGTAGCAGCCTTAGGAAACAAATATACTGCCTAAGAGTTTACATAAAATATAAAAGAGAGGCTCTAATTAGAACTGATTGCCCATCACCCCTCAAGGGCCTTGGTGCTAATCCCATAATGTCTTTTCTGGTGATGACTCCAGTTCTAGATTCCCAGGCTCTCCTCCCCATAGGGTTCCATATGTCTCCTTATTTGACTTTCTCTAGCACCCCTGTGGTTCCAAGCCCTCCTCTGAGTCCTTATAGTTTCTTCTCCTAATGTCCCCCCACTTCTTTGTTCTAATACCTAACTCACTCCTGGGGATGCGAAGACTCACCCCAGTGTCCCAGGGCTGAGGTGGGGTAGACATCTGCTGTCTCCTGTTGGTCCCTCCCAAACCACTGTGTCTCCCTGGCAGACAGGCCATCGATATTCCATAAACTCTCCTGCTGTCGTGGTCATCCGCCAGCCTCTTCAGTGAAGCTTGAAGCCCAGATGGGTTGGCTCGAAGCTCCTCTTCAGCACCACTCCTGCCCTCCCTCTGGGTGATTAGTCCTCTTAGATTAGTCAGTGCCAATCCTGACAGACTTTAAAATTATTTGGGACTTTAAAAGGGCCCAGGCAATACTCTGCTTACTTCTCAACTAAGTCAGAATTTCTGGAGGGTCTGAGGCCTGTGTATTTTTGTCATTCTGGTACATGACCAGGTTTGAAAACTACTGGTGGAGATGATCTGAGTAATAGGTTGGCTTCTGAGATCCCTCACCTCCATCCTCCTTCTCTGGTCTCTCTGGCCATCCTCCCAGAAATCCATCTCCCACCTCGTCCTTCT
The DNA here is from genome assembly GCF_000260355.1 of Condylura cristata. Taxonomy (NCBI): domain Eukaryota; kingdom Metazoa; phylum Chordata; class Mammalia; order Eulipotyphla; family Talpidae; genus Condylura; species Condylura cristata. The sequence goes on along the minus strand of NW_004567125.1, from coordinate 21,546,385 downwards.
GCTTGAACTGTGACATTAGGTGTTTGTCATTGCCTGTACTTACCCCAATTCAAAAATGTTGATTTCTGCCATCCCTCTCTGCTTTCTTCCTCATTACTGGCTCACTCCCTCGAAAGCCCCAACTTCTACCATGCTTTAACCTTACCGGGCCCGTTGGTCTAACATCCCTGCACCTTTTCACATTCCTAAGGCCTCCTCTTACTCACCATACTGGAGTCCAGAGCCCTGACTGCCCTCTCTTGCCTCTCCTCTTCTCTGCTGCCTTAGCCTGGCAAACCCCAGATCCAATAACACACCCCTCCTCTAATCACAGCTGTGTCCCAGCACCAAAAATCAAAATATGGCTGCCTAATAATACACACTTGATTTACTGGCCTGAATTTTATCAACAGAGAGCCCAAGTGAACTCTTAGTGGTACCTGGTAGCACCACCATTTCTCTGGCTTCTTCCCTTTTTTATTCTTCAGGAGGCTGTTTTATCTACTTTCTCTTCTAACCAACTTCTCTAGTCTCTCTGGCCTTCTCTTTCACTCCTCCAAGATGCTGATCTTTCTCCTAACAAAACATTTGACATTTGTATTTAATTGTTCCTAATGCCTTCCACATTCCCTCTTTCCTCCAGGAAATCTTGTGGGACACCCATCCCTGGTTCCACCACACCATTTCATGAGAGTACCTCCCGACTCCTCTACCTAATGCAACACCCCCACCATATTTTTTATCGTAACTCTTCCTTACTCTCTTCATACCACTTACCACTACCTGATATCACTTGATGAATCTGTTTGCTGATCAGTCTCCCTCATTAGCATGTGGGCTTTTGGAAGCCAGTTTCCTCTTAGTCTACTCAGTTCATGTCTAGATTCCAACATCAGGTATAGAACCAGGACACAGGGAGATCCCAGAGAATGAATGAATGAGGGTGAATGAACAAATGAACCAACAAAGGGGTGGGCCTATATTGTGTATTTCTAAACTGCTGATATGGGAGGCCTTGTAAGTGATAATGAAGCATTCAAGTTTTTGATCCACACTCACTTTAAATTTAAAGTCTGGTTCTGGCTGTCTTTGCTAGCTGTGGGACTTTGGAAAAATTACTCACTATTTGAGCTTCAGTTTTTTCATTTGTGAAGAATGGGGCTAGGTAACAGAAGCTAGTTCATAGGGATGCTGTGTGGATTATTTAGAATCACATGTGAAAAACATTAGCACAATGCCTGGCACATTGTAAGCACTGTGAACATATTGTAAAATTTTCTGTGGACCCCCTCCCTCCTCTAGCAGGCAAGAGAGCAGAGACTTAGAGTGCAAACAGTCTCCATCTGTAGCCTGTGCAGGAACTCTACTGCCTGAAGGTAAAGCCATTCTTTTCGCATCCACTGATGACCAAGAAGCTTATTTAACAAGGGGTTCCCAGTCTCTGCAGTGCTCTCTTTAGCCAGGAAAAGACTAACTCCTGCATTGTCCTCCATTAGAATCAGTGTATCTTTAGCTTTGTATCTGTCGCTTTGGGAACAATTTAGAACTAGAAGCATCTCTTGTCGAGATTAATTATGTTCTTAATGTCACCAACTCACTGTTCTTGCCTAAACAAACTAAACTCTAACTTGTGTTTATTGGGCCAGTTCTCACAGAGTAAAGTCAGACTGCTTCCCAATTTCGAATACCCTCTTTATCTAATAAACTCTTTGTCCAACTATCATCGAGGCTTTATTTCCATTTAATAGCACTCAACAAATGTTTAATAATAAAGAATATAGTGTTATTATGTTATGATTATATGTTATGATATTTTATTAAAATAATAAACATTAGGCTTATGTCCACTTCTATAATAATTATTGCTGATAATAATAATAGAGCAGAGGTATAAACCATAACTGAAGCACTTTTCTGAATGTTTTACCTGATTTAATTATTCTTTAAAACACCCTCTGATGTAATCACTATTAAGCCCACTGTACAGATTAGGAAACTGAGGACCCAAAAGGGAGTCAGTGATTTTCTCAACATCCATGGAGCTAGAGAGTGACAGAGCCAGGACCCTGGTCTGGCAGTGAGTTCTCTGCACCAGTATGTCAATTATGGTGCTGGGCTACCTGCTTGAAAAGTGGGCTTCCACCTTTTGCAGTCTTTCCTGGGGAGTTCAAAATACTTTCCTATAATTTGATGGAGACTTGCGGTGGGTAATCATAACATTTTTGGTCTGTTGTATGTAAGTGACTTAATTTAAGGGATGGAGCTTAAACTTCTTTGAAGAAGAACTATTTATACTTGTTTCTGCTGTGGGTTTTGGCTCAGTGAAGTCCGAGCTAATGTGTTGATGGGGCTGGAAACTGTGTGCCTATAAGACCCCTGTAGGTATGTGTTTGGGTGTGTGGCAGTTACTGCATTTTCCACTTTTTGTTCAGTTGTTTAATTACAGATAGGGAAGTCTAGTAACTTCTTCCTTAATTTATCCTGGATGTCTGAGCTAAGGAGAATGCAGGTTCATGAATATATGGATGTATGTCTTTTTCCAAATGTGCTTCTTTTGAATGAGGGGCATGTGTGTATAATGAGAGAGCTAGATTGTTGCAGAATGTGGCCACAAGTCCCATGTAAACGAGGCTCATTATCGTCAGTGAGAGCCTGAACAGTACAAGTGTTCTTGGAGAAGAAACCTCATGCTTTGAATCTTCTTTCCTATCACTTTTTAGGAGAGTGATAGATTTCTTCTTACCCCTTGAAATTACCTTAGTTAATTTTCCTCTCTGGAATTCTTTTAGCACCTTCTGCTAACTTCACATATTTGGCATGCAGTTACAATCTGCTTTTTATGGATTTTCATTTCTGTCCTTCATTTCATCCAGTTGAGTGAGTGATTATTAACAAGGTAAAGGAGAATAAAGGAATTGTAAGACAAACTGGCACATCCAGGTCATTTTGATGTGGTTTTGGGTTCAGTGAGCAGGATCTATGGGTTACCTATAGAAAAGTTCCATCAGAGTTTCCTTTTCTGTGGCATGGCAAGTTTACCCAGGAGACAAAGATGTTTGCACAGACATATGCAGGTGAAGGTTAAATTCAAAGGGCAGACTTATTAGGAAAAGGGGAAAGGAAAAGAGAGGCACCTGCATAGACACAGGTGGGCAGAGAGATGCCATTTTGCTAGTGCAAACAATTGTTCTGATTTAGTGTTCTTTTGGGGAGGAGTTAATTCCTTTGTGAAATTGCTACCTATTTTTAAAGTAATCAGTTTTAGGGTGTGACTAAGTTGATTTGTAAGGAGGGGAGATTCCCTTTAATGACCCTCAATTTCCATATCCCCACCTCTGCTCTGAGCCTTTGGATACTTTCTGTAGTAATCTGAGCCTACTTTCTGTAGTAATCTGAGCCTAAGGATTTTTACATTTTATAGCTGGTTTAAAAACTGTTTCAATAATTTCTACCCTCACTTCCAGTTTCTAGTGTTGTGATGCCTCCACCCTAAATTTTCTACTTTAGCCTCCATCAGTTAACTATATTTTGCATAAATCTCAAGAGGTTGTATTTACCTTGTCTAGTTATGACAGATCTATTCTTAATATTTACAGCTCAGATTTGTAGGATGATTTTTGAGATCCAGAAGCCCTAAGTTCTACTGTGTGACCTTAGGAAAGTTATTCAATCATTCTGAATCTGTTTCTATTTAAAATGATAGGTTGACATGAAGATCCCTTTTGGTATAAAAATTTTTTGAATTCTACTTTGGATTTTTTTTGGTAGCTGAAAGTAAAAGAACATTTTAATGTTATCTTTTAAAACAATTCTATAATTCCAAAATTTTACCTAAATCAGGCCTTTTCCCCATTATGTTTAAAATTGATAGCTCTCCAACACTGAGGTAATGAACACATACTTACAGTACATGCCTTCTGGCTCATACACATATCTACTAGATATATGGTCCTGATGGTGATGGGACATCTTGAAATTTCTATGATTGCCTCAGCTAACGAGAATGCTGGCCATATATTAAGGTAACTTAACAATCAGGTACATTCATATACTTCATTTTAATTCAGAAAATGTGACTGCTTGTGTTCTAATGATGTAAGATATGTTGGTTAGTTGGTCATTGATGAGTACGAGTTTATTTCTTGTTTCTTACTCTGTTGCTGGAATTCAGGAATTGGTAGGTATGCTCTAACTCCCTCTTTTTTTCCCCAATTGGCATTTTAAAAACATTAATTCTGAGTGACCCCTTGATGCATTACCTGGGACAGTATGAGTTGAAGAACAACAGCCTTTGACATCTCTGTGCTCGTGTGCTGGGGGCCTTCCCCCTGCAGCCCACATCACAGAGGGACATGGAGATGGTCCAGCTTTGACATCAATCTTAAAGAAAAATCAGGTTGCATGAGGTCTGGGCTGGAAGAGTGTCTTACATTTCTCTTTGGCATGACTTGTTTGTTTCTGAGAAACCCAGGAATCTTTAGAATTCTTGAGTGTGTTTGGAAAACAGAATGGGGAAACCCACATTTATTTATGATTTGGTGGAAGGACTCAGAAACATGAGTTCAAGTAAATTACCACTTGTCAATAATTTTTACATAATAGAAACAGCTTTATTGTTTCTTCTGGTTACATAAATAACATTTTTCTTTGTACAGAAGGAAATATATGTGAAATTATAGCAAATAAAAGCCATGTTTGAATCCTTCCACCTAAAGATATATAATTAACACTTTTGTCAGCCAACATACATGTCTCTTTAAGAATAAACCTCATTCACATATAATCTTATAGGAATGGGATGAAATAAATGCTGTTGTGCTGAGAAACCTTTAAAAAAGTTACTTTCACCCTATCTATTGCCTTAGTACCTCCTCTATTTCAAGCAAAGGCAACTTTATCTTAAATATCGTATCTAAATAAATACATAAATACTCATATATATTCACATTCAGTTACATATGTATATAATAATGGCACATGGTATAATTACGTTTTTACACAATAATGTATTATTGATACCTCAGATGGGATGATCCTTTATATATTTTTCCTCCTTAAAAGCCATAGAAACTCCTCCAAGTGAACTGACAGAGATCTAACTTAATTTTTGTTGTTAGATATCCTAATATTCCATGTCATAAATGTCTCATAATCTACTCAACAATTTCCCCATTCATGAACATTCACTTTTCAACATTTTGCCATTCAAATAATCTAAATAAGCTTAAATCCATAATGCTGGTTCCTTGAATTTTATATTTTCAATTTCTAATACTGATTTTAATTTTGTTAGCTATTAACTTATTGTCATCATTGTTTAGGAAGTCAATATAATGTTGAAGTTTTCCTTGAGATTCTTACTTAGACACATGAAGAAGAATGTGTGGTTTCTCTCATCTCAGATTGTGACTTCTCTCACCGGACCTTCTCAATATGGTGGCCAGATCATGTTTCTAGCCTCAGGATGTACAGACAAAATCATCCCGTTGGGAAACTGTGACTGAAGCAGAAAGGTTCTGGGCAGCTGACGTGGCATCACAGTTCACAGCGTCTGCCAGCTATGAGTAACAGCAGGCTGTCAGGATGGGAGGTAGCAGAAGCAGCAGCGGCCACTCCTGACTTAGGGGCTAAAGCTGTAAGTACTTATTTTCACCATTAACCAATTAACCCAAAGCAAACCCAAATGAAGAATCTAACAGGGAATGCATTTCTCCCCAGAAACCCTTTTAGCGGATTCATTTGAGAAATATTTGGTCTCAGCCAGGCTAGAAAGTCATCAAGCTGGCACGTGGTTTTCAGCGATAGGAAGAACCGCTTAGGGTCTTGTTTGGAAACGAAACAAAACAAAACAAAACAAAACTGACTTCTACTGTGTCTAATGCTACTTTCAAACCCTCTCTCCTAGAAGTGCCTGAATACTCTGCAAACTCTGGTAGGGGCTAGTCTCTGAGGGATGGGTTGCTTTGCTAAGGTACAAAAGGACATGGGATTTCAACTCACATAAAAATGTTAGGCAAGCTTGATAATGGGGAAATGAATGGAGGCTTAGCTTAGCAATGACAGTATTGGAGAGAGGAGAGAGAAGAGAGTTTGTTAAATACTTGAAGGAGGATTCAAGTCCATCAAAACTGACTTAAAGGCAATGTGGAAACTTCTGTTTTCAAGCTGTATAGCTAATAGTGGTATGGTGCCTGCCAACCCAAAGACAAATGAAACCCTGACACGCTCCTTTAGCAAAAGATGGATCTACAGCTGCTGTCCCAGAGTTTCCACCATGTAAGTCACATCTGTAGTTTCTGGCATTTCCAGAGTTCATAAACCATGTGTTTGTCAGTTAGTAATTTTTTTTTTCTTTCCATTGAGGCCATTTACTCTGATATTCAGCTCGGCATGAAACCTCACAAATGACAGAGGGAACTATCCTGAGTATTTAACTTACTAACTGATATTTATTGTCACCTTCATGCTCGGGACACCTAAGGGAACAAGATGGGAAAGGTCTCTGACTCTGCTGAATTTGCTGCCCAACAGAAAAAAAAAGATGTTATAAGAGGAGTGAGTGGGGAGTGGGGATTCAGGAGACCTGAATTCAGGTCCTGGCCTCCATTCCAAGTAACCTGGGTTTTAGCTCTTGTGTCTTGGATTGGAAAGGATAATCTCTTTAGTGATTGATTCCTTCCCTAGTGTGACTGTTTTCCTGGTCAAGTAGCTTTCCACACAGCTTTGCATTTGCCCCCACATCCAGTTTGAGGATGGGTACTTTATTTATGAGCTGGAGATCTCATGTCACCATCCAGACATACTCAGCTTGTGATTTTCAGTAACAGAGACCTGAAGCAGCCTCCCAAACGGGTGTATTTATGATATGATTTTGGGAGGAGGCAAGGTTACTTCCGAGAAGCAACTCACACGGTCTTTAATATCTGAGTTTCTATCTCCAAATGGTTATTGATTGGAACAAGTATCTTTCTAACTGCTGCTGATTTTTTGAGGGGCAAAGACACAAAAGCCTGACATTCAGAAAAATGAAATTGCTTAAAATAGGTGAGACCCACAGGCTACAGCTTGCAAGAACTTACAAGGAGTCAAAAATAAAACAGGCTATAGTTTCAAATAGAAGAGAAAAATATTAAACAAGAGGGAAAATAACAGAAAACCCCCACCATTGGGACTGTGCAGTTCATTCATAGCTTCCTGAAATATATCACCTTCAATCAGTCATTTTTGACTTTGGAAATTGGAGATCATGAACATGTTTTAATAGAATAATAGGTAAAATAACTTTTTTAAAAAGTTATATTTATTTATGCATACAAGAACTGAGCTGTAGGCTAGAAGTGAGGGAATGAGAGGATTCACCAGAGACAGAGTGGGGAGCAGAACAGGTGGACCTACTGAAGTACACTGCTGAGGGTAGCAGCAGGTGAGACAGGAGAGCTCTGCCTTGCCATATGTGGGTAGGCTCCCTGGCCAGGGATCCAACTCGGTGTCTGGCCATAGCTTGATAGCCTGCGCCACCAAGGAGGCTCTAGAATCACTTTATTTGATATAATTAATTTGTATTCTTTTCCCTATCAGCCTTGCTCACAAAATTACCCACATGGAGATTCATCCGTTGCTGCCTTTCTTCCTCTTTTCAAAGGCAGACATGCACTTCCAGACCCCAGAACCCTCCTACCTTTTAGGCAATGAACTTTGTTCCCATTGGCCCCTGAAGGGCCACATCCATCACTCCTTTCCTTTATTCTTTCATCTCTACTCTATACTGGCTAAAGGCAGACATGCCAGAATGTCTACTGTTTTATACCAACCAACCAGTCAATGAACAAACACTCATGGTCCCTTACTGTCCTTCCCCTTTTCTGACCAATCCACCAACCCTATGCTCCATGAACATGTCAGGATCACGACTGTAATTGTTCTCTTTATTCTCTCCTTCCTTGACTCCCTTCCTTGTATTCCCACTCTGATTCTCAGTCTTCATGACCTTTTCTTTCCCTTTTCTTTTACTTAAAAATGCTACTTTCTTGTCTTGAAATCTGTGCTTGTCTTTGACAATCACATCCATATCCATGATTTTAATTATGACTTGTGTGCTGCTAATACTTGACTGAGAGGCATATAAACCTGCAGGAAGGGACTGCAGAAATAATAAATACCACCTGAAGAACTCTCTCAGGGGCTCCAGAGTCCCTGAAGACTTTATGACATATTCATTACCTCAGATACCCCAACACGTTGCCCTGCAGACACTTAGCATACCATGGCCCAAGCTGAACAACCTGTGTCTTCCACCTGTATTTACTCTGGATCAGGCCCTCACCAATCTAGAGCTGCATAAATCCAGTTAACCTGGAAAACTGCTTGTCCTCTCTAAAATCTGATATTCAGGGCCTGCTCACCTTTCCCCAACTCTGAGTGTTTATTTGATAGGAGTTGACTTTAAAAAGGAAGATGAGGGCCCTCCCTGGTGGCACAGCGGGTTAAAGCACAGCACTAAGAAGCTTAAGCCGATTCTGCATGAGTTCGATCTCTGCCTGCCCCGGAGGAGATACACATGGCGTGGCAGACCTCTCCTGACCGGCGCGCCCGCTGCTCCCCTTAGCAGTGTGCTTCGTTGATCTGCCTGTTCTGCTCCCCACTCTGTCTCTGGTGAATCCTCTCACCCTCTGCATCTCTGGCCTGTACCACAGTTCTGTATGAATAAAAAAATTTTTTTAAAAAGGGAAGGTGATGTACCTGCCTCTTAAGAAGGCTCACCCTTCCTGCATTCTGGCACTCCTCAAACCATTCTGTAGTTACGGCATTGTGTGATTTTCTAAAAGGCCAACTTGATGGTCTCATCCATCTGCTTGAACTCTTTTGGAAGTTAATTCAGTGAGAGTCCAAGGCCTTCATGATTAAGTCCCAGCTAGGCTTTCTGGCTTCCTTTCCCCTATCTCCTTGAATGGCCATTACCCTCCAATCTGATTGCAATTGGTAGGTCACCAGAGTTTGCCTGACTGACCCTCCCTTCTATGCTTTCATAATCCCTAATTTCTTTTCTAGAACCACTACCATGTCCCAATTCACCCAGTCAAGAGGTAATTGCCCAATAAGGTTCAAAGAATGTTTTCTCAGGAAACCTTTCTTATGTTCACTGCCATCCCCTAATCATATGGTTATCTATGCAACATGATATTTTATTTGTGTGATTAGTTTGCTTTTATATGCCTTTTATATTTTATTTTATTTTTTAAAAGGATTTATTTATTTATGATTGCAGAACTGGGGTACATGTCAGAGGTGTGGGGGCGGTGAGGGGATTTACCAGAGAGAGTGGGGAGCAGAACAGGCAGATCAGCAAAGTACACTGCTGAGGGGAGCAACAGGGGAGACTGGAGAGGTCTGCTGCACCATGTGGGTCACCTCAGGCCAGGGATGTAACTCGTGCTTCTCAGTGCTGAGCTTTAACCATTGCCACCAGGGAGGGCCCACCTTTTATATTTTAATGTGCCTGCCCCTAGGCACATAATAGCTATTCAATAAATTGTTATTGAATGAGTGAGTGGTGGCCAGATGGCTGCCTGCAGCATTAGGCTGATATCCCGTGAGCTCTGTCAACTCTAATGGGAAGCACACTGCTTTTCCACTTGCATAAGTTCCAGCATAAGTTCCAGGCACATGCATCCTAGACATGTGCTAACTACTGAATGAATCACTATAACCATGGAGCTGCAAGGCTCTTTCTGTCCAGGTGTGAATTTGTGTCCCTTCTTAGAGCAGTGATGTGTCAGTTCCATGCATATATATAAACCGGAAGGAGATGGGAAGCACATCAAAGGAAAAAAACATGTTGATTACCAGAAGCCAGAGCTTAGGGTGCTGGGCAGGTAGAAATGATACATGCTCATCATATGTGTGTGTACAAGTTAGGGGTGGGGAGAGCTGCAGTCATAGTGTGTGCACCTGGCTGGATGGGGTGGAGTCGAGCTAGACAGTCTGAAGCCTCAGCTCTCATTATTTCTGTATGTTTCTAGTCCATTTGAGATGCTATAATAGAATACTGTAGAGGGGCTGGCTGAAATATAAGCAATAGAAATTTATTTCTCACAGCTCCGGAGGTTAGAAGGTCCAAGGTCAAGGAGTTGGCAGAATGGGCATCTGGTGGGTGCCCTCTTCCTGGTTCAGAGGTGGTCGCCTCACTGTATACTCACAAGGCAGAAAGGCCAGGAGAGCTCTCTGTAGATTCTTTTATAAGGACACTAATCCTATTTATGCCTATTTAGGAAGTCTCCACCCTCATGACTTAATTACTCCCAAAGGCCCACCTCCACACCCATCACATTGGGGACTAGGTTTCAACATATGAAATTTGGGAGCAGAGAATGCAGATATTCAGTCTACAGGAATTTCTTTTAGCATTCAATTTTCCAGCCACACTAACAAAACCCACTGTTGATGACACATGACAGCCCCCCCCTTTACTGTGAGCCCCTATACTAGCTGTTGAAAAATTTTCCATCTTGTCTTCTTTTCCCTCCCTTCAGCTTAACGTACACTCCTCAGGTCCCAGTGAGGCATCTTTGTGCTGGGAAGCCTCATCTTCCAGTGCTTATTATTGGACTTGCCTGTGTCTTCATCAAACAGTGAAGGATCAACACTACTTTGTTTGCTTAGTGTGGCTTGCCCTTAAAACCTAAAATAATGCATATAGTAGTCCCTCAGTAAGTTCACAATGAAAGATGGCAGCTTCTCAGTTATTTCTTGGTTATTAAATAGGAGTAGGAGCTGTGTGGGCTTCTTCCTCATAGTACTGGAGCTTAGCAGCCTTACTAGGGAAGCTTTGGAGAGTCTCCTCATATTAGAGAAAATACTTTTTTTTTTTTAAAGATTTATTTATTTATTAGTACCGAACTGGGGTACAGGTCAGAGATGCAGAGGGTGAGAGGATTCACCAGAGACAGAGTGGGGTGCTGAACAGGCAGATCCACAAAGTACATTGCTGAGGGGAGCAGCGGGCGGGTCAGGAGAGGTCTGCCACGCCATGTGGTCACCTCCGGGACAAGCGGGAATCGAACTCATGCGGAAGTGGCTTTAGCTTCTTAGTGCTGTGCTTTAATCTGCTGCACCACCAGGGAGGGCCCAGAGAAAATACTTTTAATGCAACGAGTAATGAATTCACACTTGTATAAAACTTATTTGATTGCTTGAATGACATTTTTTCCCCATTCTCTCAGGAGTGAGGCTCTATAACCCAGTGAGATTCATTTGGTGTGAATGTTCATTTAATGAAAGCCATTTGGATCAGCATTAGGACATGATGTCATGGACATGGAAACTTTGCATCCTCAGTGAAAAAGGAGCTATTCCTAGGAACCTCATACAGAAACTACATCAACAAAGCCACGTCAGGAAGGCAATACGTATTTACTCAGCAAGCAGAAAGTTGAAAACATTTGCTGATGAGGTGCTCCCAGAAAATAATGAACTTTGGCTATTTCCCTGTGATGTCTGCAGACAACTATACTTAGAAAAGAAACTTCTCCAGCTTCTTGTCATGCCTTTCAATGTCCTCTAGAAATGAAAGTTTGAAGTTTGGCTTTGGCATCCTAAGTGACTCCTATGAAAATTGCCCTGATGTGCTAAATTCAGCACTGGAACAGCACTCCTGGGGATCTTTGCTATATCTGCAGTCAGTTACTCCACACTGAGAGAACAGGGATCTGAGTGCCCCTACAATATGTATATGCGCTCACGCTGTGCACACACATGGGCTATTTCTGTATATGGAACCGAGGGAAGAGAAGTAAAGCAAAGGGGTGTGTACCTTTACTGGCTGGCAAATGGGACAAGGAGAAAATACAGAATTTAATCTTTGCGTTCTTATTTTTATGAATTTATATTTATATGTAAACCCTATATATATATATGAGGGTGAATGAATCTATTTACATTGACTGATAGATTTGAAGATGGTAATCATTTTTATGCACGTGGATTGTGTTTATAAATAACCGCATTTTTTTTGCATTAAATATATCACATGGCTATTATTATTCAGTATGCTTTTCTGAACAAAGCTTTGACTAGAAGTCCTGTGACTGGGTTTTTCCTTCACTTGATGACTGATGCTGCCAATGTGAGTTTGGTCAAATCTCTTGCACATTCTGGCTTCAATTTCATTGTCCTCCCCCGCCCCCCAATGGGCAAACTCTTTCTGGATGCACTGGGTAATAGGAATAATGAGACAAGGACAGGCATTGCGGGGGAAGACAAGCGGGGGAAGACAAGCTATGAATGCAATGCATTACTATGATGGGAGAGAAGATAGCACAAAAAAAAGGAAAGAAATAACATCCCAACTCAATAGCAAAGAACAGCCAAGATAAAAGTTAAATGTGAACTGCTATGATAAAAGCTAGATAAGAGAATATCCCCTGAATTCTTCTCCCATAAAGTCACTTTAAAAAAAGATTTATTTATTTATGCATACAAGAACTAGAGTAGAGGCAAGGGGGTGAGAGGATTCACCAGAGACAAAAGGGGGAGCAGAACAGGCAGATGTATTGAAACACACTGCTGAGGGGAGCAGTGGGCAAGACAGGAGAGGTCTGCTGCACCATGTCAGCTTCCTGGCCGCTGGGGTTTCAGCTGAACTTGTGCTGCAGTGGTTGGTGATAGCAAGATAGTGCGGTCTTTAACCCCTGTTCCACCAGGGAGGTCCCAAAATCATTCTTTTTAACAACACCAACAGCACCATTTATTGGACACCTATATGGCAGGCACTGTACTAAGTACTTTTCCTAGATCATGCATTCAGTTATTCACCACTTACTCCATGCCAAGAATAGTGTACCACTTCATTGACTTATGGCCTGATTGTTGATATCTATTATTATACATTCATTTAACAACAAGGACCCTTTGCCTGGGGTGAGGGCACTAACTGGAGGTCTCTTAGCCAGTCAGTGGCTCAAACCTATCTCTCCTATGAAACTTGAACTCTTAACCACTATACTGTCATATTCACTAGTTCTGGAGACAGTTTAGTTTTCCACACCTTTAACAGAATATAAGGAACCTGGAAGGGGAAAGGCAAAGGTATATTGAAACCCTCGTCTGTATTTAACAGGCACTGTGGTGTTTCTCTTCTATCTTTTCATTTTATTCACCTCCCTGTCATCCTATGAGGTATTTTTTCAACTTCATTTTAAAGATGAGGGAAGTGGGGTTCAGAGAGATGGAGTGGTTTTATGCCTAAAAGGCACATGACTGGGAAATGGCATAGTTAAAATTATAACCCAGCTTCAGTTCCTCCCCTCTGCATTCTTTACTGCTCCCCAAAATAATTGTGGAAGGTAGTTTTACAAGGGAACATAAGCAGACCTGGAACAATATCACCACAGACGATTGCTATCAAGGTGCTGAGTGGCTTCATAGCTGCCTGTCCCGACTTAGTGTCTAGATGAAAGTCAGAGTCATGTGTGACACAGAGAGTGCCCCGGACTCCAGTGTGGGTGCATTTCTCTACTGCCCCTGGACAGCTAAGCCTTGCTGAGCTCCTGGACTCCTGGGAACCCTGCAGAGTCTTACATAAGAGGAAACTTTTATCTAAGGGTAGAGAGTAGCGAGTTATGGGTCTGGGAATGTGAGTTCTGTGCCAGAGAGGATCAGGCCTGAGTCTCCCTGCTGCTTCCTCTGCAGGGCTGGATTTTTTCTAGAGATTCTTTCCAGCTCATTAGCTGGGAGTCTGAATCTCTGCTCATGTTCTAAATGTCTCTCAAATATTTCCACCAAATGACGGAATGGTTTCTGGGGGTAGAGTGTTTGGGCTCCTGCAGATGTGTGTATGGGCCTGTGCTATGGCCACTGTGACATTTTTAAAGTCGCAATTTCATTGTAAATATTAATACCAATTTGAATTTTATTCCATAATAGTCAATAAACAAAATATAGGTGAGGTGCTTATATACAATGACAGTATTATTTAAAATTGCTTATACAATAAAATTTTTCTTATACTTTGGCATCCTACACTGACCCTGGGCTACAGTATCCCAGTGTGAGGAGCACTGAGCTGAAGGTTCTGTTTCTGATGCTCTCTCCTCAGCCCATTCTTATACCTCTATGTAGCCTTGTGACTGAGTTTTTCTTTTTCCTCCTGATCTCTTGGCTCAGTGGGGACACTGCATTATATATGAAAGAGGAGCTGTGGATTTCACAGCAGTAGTAGGCCTTCAGTTAAATCCTTTCTGGGGAGGTGTGCAGAAACCTTCCTGGACCCTTTCCAGCATTTCCAGGGAAATGATGATAGTTAACATCTATTGAGCATTGACTATATGTCAAATACATGCATTTTAAATCTCTTTACAGTGATTCTCTGAGGTAGGCTCTATTATTACCCCCATCTTACAGATAAAAACAAGGAGATACGGAATGACTTTCCCAAGTTCACACTGTTAGAAGACAATGAATCACAAGTGGGTTTATGCCAGGACCACCAGGTGGTACTGCTCTTCTGGGGAATTTGTGTCCTGTAGTCTTGGGGGCTCAGACACTCTCCAAGTGTTTGACAGCTCTTCCTTTCATTAGCAGGTGTGTGAGTCACCTTGCCTGTTGTAGCTCCATGTTGGCTCAGAAGTCACAGCTGCATCCATCTGTCACCAGGATCCCCATGGTTCAGGGGCCATGGCTACAATGAGAGGGTGGCGAGAGAGGAGGCGGGCTGCTTCCATCTGCCTTAGTCAGAGAAGCAAGAAGAGAGTCTCTCTTCTTGGATAGGCTGCTTCTAAGTTCTTGGCAGTAGAGGTGGATGCAGGGAGGGCAAGTTTGCAGCCAGCCAGGTATGTGGCATTTAAGGAGCTTTTTCATCAGGGCCCATGTCTGAAGCTCCTTGGTCCTGAGGGAAACCTGCATAGCAGCAACAGTTCCAGGACTGGCAACTGTAGCTCATGTGCCTGCGTCAGACTAATTGTGTCTGGCCCTTAGACTGTGCTTCTTGGTGCAGGTCCATTCCTGGTAACCCCAAGTGCTGACAGCATGGCCACGCTGCATCTTACCTGCCTTCCAGCTCACCTGATGCAAGAGGTCAAGACTTGATGGCGGGACACCGGGGCTGGCTCTGTGTGGTGCCTTTGCTGCAGTTGAAAGGCTGCCGGCACACACCTGCACCCCTTGCCTCATCCTTGGAGTCAGAGACAGTTACATGCCTCCTGACTCACAAGCTTTCTCAAAGTATCCGATGTTGTTGGAAATGCAGGTGTGGCCATTATCCAATGGTTATAACATTGGATAAGTCTTTCTAAAAATTGTGGATTTGATGTTTTTCTCTCACAGTCCTATTGGAATGTGCCTTAAATATCGCTAGGGCCCTTGTTTAACTAGGCATGCAGATAATTTGTGCCTGCCTCTGTCTCATTTGTGTCCTCAAGGCATTCCTTTAACCACTCTCCGGTTGATGCTGTTCACTCACACTCTCCACATTCTCTTACTTTCTCTAGAAACACACTATGGAAAGTTAAATCCATACTGGGGCTGTGAAAACTACTAGACATCATCATACAATTAGGCTGTTCCTGCTATAAATTTAAGGCATTGATTCATTCACAGATAAAATATCACCCACTGGGTCCCATGCTGGACACTCAAAGCACCCAAGGTCAGTGTCTCCAGGGATCCCCAAGTTTGTCCAGACCTCCCAGAACAACTGCACCTCCTGCCCTTTTGTTACTCTGAGAACCTTTTCAAGTTAATGCCTGTTTTTCACACTCACCTGTCCATACCTTCATTATGTTTCTCAAGTCCTTTACTAAATGTTGCTTTGTCCCTAGCCTGTAGAACTTGGCAGTCTCCTGCACAGAGAACCCACAGAACCCAGTCCCTCTTCGGCCACGCTTGCCTCCATCTGCACCCATCTGCACCTTCTTCATCTCTTTCTCAGTACCACAGAAGCCCTTCCTCTTAGCTCAGTTTAATTTTGGACCCCATGTGACCAGCCTCCTTTGAGATTTCCTCCTTGAGTAATTGTATTTCCTTTCTGGCTCTCTAGTCTTTCCATATGAATAAGTATACAACTCTCCTCTTGTCCTGTTCAAACTGATCCTTGAAACCCAAATACTTAATAATGGCCTATTGCCTCCTTTCCTTCACATCCATGCTTCTAGAAAGAGTGGTTTTATTGCTGGCATCCTTTTCTCTTGCTCTATGTTCATTGCATAAATGATTTCTGTCTAATTCCTCATTTCCTTGAACATTGTTACCCCGGAATTGCTGCTGCTTGATGCATTCTTGTTCTTAAATCTAGTTACACGGACTTTTGCACGGGTTGCCTTTATCAATATTTCTTCTCAGTGGCATTGGTGACTACTCCCTCATTTTGATATTTATTGGTCTTGCTTTAAAAAAAAAAGATTTATTTATTTATGCATACAAGAACTAGAGTACAGGCCAGAGGTGTGTATGTGTGTGTGTGTGGGGGGCAGGCAGGGGGTGAGAGGATTCACCAAAGACAGAGCGGGGAGCAGAACAGACTGATCAACTGAAACACACTGCTGAGGCGAGCAGCGGGCTAGACAGGAGAGGCTTGCTGTGCCATGTGGGTCATCTCCCTGGCCATGGATGAAACTCATTCTGCAGTGGCTGAATGAGTGCTGCACTTTAACCCTTGTGCCATCAGGGAGGTCTCTGGCCTTGTCTGTTTTGTGGAATGATCTTGAATAGCGCATGTCATTGTTTCTAATCTTGCATTTTTCTCTTGTGCTCTCTTCTGCTAATCACTCATATATCCATTTAAATAATTATTGTTTCGGGTTATGATTGCATATTTGAATGTCTACTGCTCCACTGGACTGAAAGCTTTTTTTTTTTTTTTTTTTAAGATTTATTTATTTGTGCATACAGAACTGGGGTACAGACCAGAGGTGCAGGGGTGGTGAGAGGCTTCACCACAGAGTGGGGAGCAGAACAGGCTTACTGACAAAGTACACTGCTGAGGGGAGCAGCGGGTGGTCAGGAGAGATCTGCCATGCCATATGGGTTACCTTCGGGGCAGGGGTGAACTCATGCTGAGGTGGCTTTAGCTTCTTAGTGCTGTGCTTTAACACACTGAGCCACCATGGAGGGCCTGGAATGAAAGCTTTTTTAGGGGCAAGGATTATATTTATTTATCTTAGTTTTCCCAATGCATGTGACATTGCTGGCCATATAACTGGTATTCGATAAACATTTGTTTAGAGAGTGATTTCTAGATTCTTTAATCCAGAAGAACAGACAGAATACAGTTAACCAATATTGGATCCTTTGGGGAATTTCTGCCTTATTTTAAGAACTTGGGCGCATAATTGGTTACTGATATGACAACACATTTAGATATAGTGTTAATTAAAAATAACATTAATTGATTTTGTCTTTTAAAATACTATTTATTGTAGAACATTAGAGAGTATTCATAAGAAGAAAAAAATAAACTTATCCACAATCTCATCACCCAGACTGAAATGCTGTTAATCTGCTGACATAGAATTTCTCAATTTGTTTTCTATATTTTTACTTTCATTAAAGGAATGGGTTCAGGTCTGCTCGACTGTTGAGCTGTCCTTGCAGTATAACCAATCATTCAGTCATAGTGTGCAGGATTCATGGCAAACCTGACTTGGATCCATGTGGGTATTTGCATCCATCAGCACTGATTTGGTGGGTAGAGATTAGTGGCATACTTTGTAATGATGATACTTTTATTAGACCTTAGTCAAACTAGGGTAGTTATTCTTGTTTGAAGCAAGATCTTCCTTAGTGATTTAATATTTGGGAAGGACAGAGGCTGAGAATGGATTACATAAATTAGCAAATGGCCAGAGCTTCAAATTTTGCAGATAGTTGGAATGCAGAGAAATAATTGGGTATAGGGCCAGATACTAGGGGAAAGGAGAAGGTCAGGACTGAGCTAATTTGACAGAAGGGAGGCTGTGGGATCATGCAAGGCCTGGCTACCAGGATTTAGGGTGGCAAGACTAATTTTAGCTCACCTCCTGGTACGAATAAGCTGCGAATGTGTTGTCAAGCTGGGTTTATTTGGCTAGAAACTAGGAGGAATTGAGGTGTTAGTTTAAGAGACCTAGCAGCTATAGATATGTGGGGCTGGGAAGGCAGAGACCAGTACACCCCAGCCTTTTGGAGTGCTGAGATTCCATTACAATCTATTTCATTCCATGACCCATATAACTGTTGAATGTCATATTCCATATAAAATAATTAAAGCTAATTAAAATTATTTTGGTCGGTGAGTGAAGAGTTTCATAATAATTTTTGAGATAGAGGTGTTTGGGGATGTCACAGAGGGAGTATTTGGAATAAATGTGCTGAATGTTTAAGTCAGAGATGTGCATTAAAGGCTAGTGACAGAGTAATGACTGTACTTGAGAGAACACTGAATTGAGATAGGACTATGGGCTTGTAATCAGTATTCTGGTAAATTATCTCTAAAAACAAGAACAACCTTGCTTTGTAGCAATTGCCAGTCTCTATGGTATAAATTTTCCCACCATGATAGAGTTCAGATTACCCATGGTTTAGTTACTGGCTTATACCGTTCCTGAAACAGCTCTTGCCAGCTCAGTGCAATGAATTAATTAACATCATATGGTAATTCAAATGAACTACATCAGACTCTCATGAAGGTATTGTGCTATACTAGAACACATAATTGCAATCTGTCCTGTGTCCTAATCAGCCATGTCTGAATCTTGTTGTCAGTGTGTGTGTCCTTCTCCAGTACCTCTTCCTAGGAGGATTAAACTAGTCTGTGAGTCCATCATCATCACAGCCCACCAGGAGGTAAGAAACCATTAGTATGCCAGAGAATTCTACACTCAGTACAGATGTTAGGGGTCAGTTTAGGGTGTGAGAGGAAAAAATTATATATATA
>NW_004567125.1:21505524-21527387 GCF_000260355.1 Condylura cristata | reverse complement strand
GAACGCACCTGATCTCATTTGAAAATCTTATAGTTTAGTAAGACCAAACTTTTGATTTGGATGTGTTTGGAATTTGTATCAAAAAGGGGAAAGGGTCAACTGTGTGGTGAAAGGTAGAATTAGAATTCTGGTGATGAACTTAATGTGGTTTAGCTAATGACATAGTTAGTGATCAATAATGATGCATACCGGAAACATATAATGCACTATTACTTCAATAAAAAATAAAAAAGACAAGTCTTTTTCTCCCAAATTATATTTATTGAGGTGAAGTAGGTTTACATCTTTACATTTGTTCCAGGGGTTATAGTTTCGAACCTCTACAAATGTATCTTTTCATACCCAGCCCACCACCAGTGCCCCAAACCTGCCAGTGGGCTCCACTGGGCTTCCTTTCTCCTCTGTTCCATCTAGGGCCCCTTCCAGACCTTCCTCTCTCAGTGTCTCAATGTTGCTCTTAGATGTTAAGAGTTCTTTAAAGTAAAAAAAATGTCAGGCCCTCCCTGGTGGTGCTGCTGGTTAAGGCGCAGCACTGCAAGCTAGCCACAGCTGCCTCAGCGTAAGTAAGATCCCTGGCCCCAGAGGTGATCCACATGGCACAGAAGATCTTTCCTGTTTCGCCCACTGCTCCCCTCAGCAGTGCACTTCATCAGTGTACCTGTTCTGTTCTGTACTCTGTCTCTGGTGAATCCTCTCACCACTCCTGTACCTCTGGCCTGCACCCCAGTTCTGTATGCATAAATAAATCTTAAAAAAAAAAGTAAAAAAAAAAAGCCTAGTTTAGGCACATTCAGTCTGACCATGAGGCCAGCAGGGGTGGCCTCCCTGGACTACAGACAATTTGAGAGGTTAATTTGCTTAAAGCTTTTTAAAGGCCAAGATTTATGTGTTAAATCCCAGTGCACAATAGGAACTCAGTTTTTGTTGAAGAAAGAATAAACAATGTGGTTTATCTGTCTTCTCCTAATTTTATTATAACTAACTCGGACATTGTGTTGAGCTGAAGGTGCTTAACATATGATTTGTTGAATTTTAAAAAATTCATTCAAAAAGTAGATATGAACTACTCTGAGATTACCTTAGTTCTGCTGACCAAATATCTTTTTCAGACATGAGAAATTATGTCCTTGTAATAGGAAGCTTTTTAGTGATTTCAGTTCAAGGTCGAGCTTTTAGATTTTTCCTCTAGAGCACAATCAGAAACACAAATGGGAAAACCCAAAGCAGACAAACCAGGTATTTACCACCCACCACAGAGGTCCCCACCTCTACCAGTGGAACCAGCTCATCTCTTTTGAAAGAAAAAGATAACATTTATAGAGCATACTTACATTTGACCATGGGTCACTTTCAAAACATGTAAACCTCATAATGATCCCGCTAAATATTTTATCTCCCTTTCAGAAAGAAGAAACTGAGCCAGAGAGGTTACGTCACAGAGCCAACCAGTGGTGGGGCCACAAGCCGACATGCCAAAGTGGTGCCCTTCTCCCTGGGCCAGGCTGCCTCAGGGGTTTCTTGATTTCTTCTCTCTGGTGTCTCTCTTCCTTGTCTGGTTGTTTTTTCATGTGAATAAACCTGGCTCAGCCCGGGGCCAGGCAAACAGAAAAAGCCTGTGACAGGGCTCTGAGCTAATACACTGGTCAGGTCTGTCCCAGGCTGAGGTCTTTGGGCTGGACTTTGCCCTAGTGACTCAGCTCAGGGAGGCTGGGCAGTTGCAAAGGTAACTGACAGTCTGCAGATTGGAGACAAGTTTAGGTAGATGTGGCACCTGGACTTTGACAGTCCCCAAGAGGAGAGCAAGACTCTTAGGTCAGGTTCCTGAAGCTGCGCTGGAGGAAGGTGGAAAAGCATCAGAGCAGGTGTGTGGGAATGTGGTGTTTTCTTTCTTTCAGCTGAGCGAGCTGTCAGTTCAGGAGAGACAGTGTTGATGACCCTATAAGGGTCAGGGATTGTCATTTATTTGAGCATATGATTGTGATTTGTCATAGTAGATATAAGGCTTTCATGCTGAGAATCCTAGGTGCTTTCTGTGTGGTGTTCTTATTATAACCTACTGGACTTGATAGGTCTTGGCAACAGAATGAAGTGATTCTGGCAAAGAGACTTGGACACTGCATGTTGGCCGCTGGAGAAGGGCTATCTAGTGAAAATATCTGAGGGCAAAGAGAAAGAGGCTTTGTTCTTGTTGACCTTACTTGTGTCCAGTTCCATAGCTTTCTGGAAAAATGCACATAACCTTTTGCTGTATTTGGGACATTGGTTTTTCCTGGGGTTTGCTGGAAGAGGCTTGCATTGCCTGTGGCTTTTTCAAGGAGTTGGTTGACAAGGGAAGGAAGGTGCTAGTTCCCGTGAGCCATAACTGATTTTGAGGTGAAAGGCAACCTACATCCTGCTCTTCGGATATGTTCTGCTTACAGCTCTCTGCTCATATCTGTGGCCCCTGACTCCATGTCATTTCAGCAGACAGACATCTTGATTTCAACATATACCCTTTGACCTTTTGTGCTCTTATGAATTTTTATATTAAGCAGGAGGTCTCAAGGGTGTGAGCGCGT
Source organism: Condylura cristata (assembly GCF_000260355.1). NCBI lineage: Eukaryota > Metazoa > Chordata > Mammalia > Eulipotyphla > Talpidae > Condylura > Condylura cristata. Next base: position 21,524,829 of record NW_004567125.1, on the reverse strand, counting down.
TAACTGGATATGCTCTCAGTCTTAACCATTTGAGACAGTTCCCAAGAGAGAAAAAACATGGGGTCTGACTGAGCTAATATACATTCCTGATGCAAGATCATCCCAGATCAGGAGGCGGGGGAGGGCAGAGGGTGGAAGTTCTGTGCTTCCCCTTTGGAGGTTACCTCAGAGGTGCCTCTCTGAGCAGAGAAACTTGTAAAGCAATCTGCCCTCTGGAGCTATTTCCTATTATAAAGAATGATAGGAAATATCAATCTTCATACGGGGGAAACTGGTCAGCTTCTGGGGATAGACTTCCTGGTTCTAAAATTTGGAGGCAGGAAGATGGCTGAGACAGCTTTTTAGATTCTTGAGAAAGGAATCTCAGGGGCACCGTGTACTAGACACTGCCATGTCATGGAGCATCATTTTTCTAAGTGGTTAACTTAAGGTTTCAGAAAAGCTGTTTCTTGAGGCTGATTGAACCCTCTTTTGCTTTAGGAAGTGTCTTCAGTCACTCATATTACCTAAATTTTATCTCTGAAAGCACAGTTTACAAAATATTGCTCAACATCTTCAGTGTGTTAGCACATGTTGCCTTTAACTCTGACAATAGCACTGCAGGTTGGTCACTAGTTTCCATCTTATGGGGAAGGAAATCAAAGCCTGAAACAATGAACAGCTAGACAATGTGAGTTGGGATTTGTACTCTGGTCTAGCTCTGTCTAAGATCTACACTGTCCCCAGCCTCGGGGAGGCCCCTGTAATATGTTGAGCATATGTTTGCTGGTGGAACAAAGTTGTCAGCATTTATCTAATTGGAATACTCTGATAGGATTTGGTAAGTAGTAGGCTTGCCTCCACCTCAACTGCTCCAAAAATACTTTTTAATTTTTTAAGGCAACATCAATATAATTGTCTCACCTATTCCTGTATCTGCTTGCATTTTTTCCCCCCAGATATCTTTAGATCAGTGCCCATGTGATTTAAGTAGAAGATTTAAATAGAAGATTTAAATGTTTAAGTAGAAGATTTCAAGGATCATGTGTGCTTTTTCCACCAAACCAAATCAACCATCATGCTGGATATAATCCTAAAATGATAATGTATTTTTGCCTTTTTGTTTTGTCTACAGGAAGATAAAGTAATTATCCAGCTGATTCAAAACACAAGAAATACTTGGAGGGTCAGGGATGGAATTTTGGGTTCCTCAGAGGCCTTCTCAGCCACAGGGGAGGCCCCGGGCATCATCTACTGGTCCAGACCGTGACCTTCAGAAAGATGGCTACCGCCGGCCTGTTCCTCAATCTTGGCATACTGGAGAGAGGTTCCATCAATGGCAAGACATCCGTGGGAGCCCCCAGGCCCAGCAGGAACCTTGGGCAGACCAACAGCCTCATGCATTGAGATCTGGGGAATGGCCTCCATCTGTATCTGGGGTTGGTTATTATGAAGGTGGTTACCCTGGTCAGTTGTATGCAAGGTAAGATTTGGGATCTGCATATGAGAAGATGTTGGTTTCACCTTCCCTTCCCTTTTAGTTCTCCTTCTTTTTTCTTCTTTACCCTACTACATTGACTTAGCTAAATCCTTTTGTTTCTCAAATTGGATTTGAGTGACAGAAAAACAGCATTTCCCTTCTCTTATCTTCTAGTGGCATCTCTCAAAGAAACCGTCACCATATGCGTGGGTGTATGTGGAAGAGGGGAGGGCAGGAGGAATGGTGAAATCCAAGAGAGCAGCTGGGGACCCTCTTGCCCTGGAATCACAAAAGCAATATATGTAGGGAAAGCTCTTGCCAGGGATCCCTATGAAGAGGTCCTCATTGCCCACCAGCACCAGACAAATCCCCACTATCTAGAATAGAACCTAAAGTATGATAGGCATATCCCCCCCCAAAACAAATTATGTTGAATGACTAAATGAGAAATTTAAAACCAAAATATACCTCAGAGGAAGCAGATACAAGTTTCCAGATCTAAAGAAAGAGGTATCAGCAAATTATTTCTAGGAGAATCTGGAATTCTTGCCCCTGAATTCTGATTGATATCCTGGACTTGATTTCTAATGGGATTTTGGAATCCACCTATATGTTCTGCTTTATGTTTTTGAGATGGTGGAATACCTACCTGCCTATAGACTTACAGTTGAATTACTGACAGTTGTTGTAAAGAACTTCACCCCTATGAATCATTAAAGAGTTATTCATTTTTTTAAAAGATTCATTCATTTATTCATACAGAACTGGGGTACAGGCCAGAGATGCAGAGGGTGAGAGGATTCACCAGAGACAGAGTGGGGAGCAGAACAGGCAGATAGACGAAGTACAGTGCTGAGGGGAGCATTGGGCGGGTCAGGAGAGGTCTGCCACGCCATGTGGTCACCTCCGGGGCAGGCGGAGATCGAACTCATGCGGAAGTGGCTTTAGCTTCTCAGTGCTGTGCTTTAACCCGCTGCACTACCAGGGAGGGCCAAGAGTTATTAATTTTTACAAAATATTTATTATTTATTTATGCATACAGAACTGGGGTACAGGCCAGAGGTGCAGGGGCAGTGAGAGGATTCACCATAGTCAGAGTGGGGAGCAGAACAGGAAGATTGATTACACTGCTGAGGGGAGTAGCAGGTGGGTCAGGAGAGGTCTGCTGCAACATGTGGGTCACCTCTGGGGCAGGGATCGAACTTGCACCTAAGTGGTTGACTTTACAGTGTGGCACTTTAATCCACTGTGCCACAAAGGAGGGCCAAGAATTATTAAATTATTAAAGAATTCTTCCCGTATTGTTGAATTTTCAAAGGAAGCTTGTTAAGGAGCAGTAGAACAATTTAAAAAAAATATTGTTTATTATTTATGCATACAGAACTGGGGTACAGGTGGTGAAAGGATTCACCAGACACAGGGTGAGATGCAGAGATGCAGGCAAATTGATGAAGTACACTGCTGAGGGGAGCAGTGGGCGAGGCAGGAGAGGCCTGCTGTGCTATGTGGGTCACCTCCCTGGCCGGGGATGGAAATTGTGCTTAAGCGGTTGCGGCTAGATTCATAGTGCTGCGCTTTTACCCACTGCACCACCAGGGAGGGCTCAGAGCAGTAAAACAATTTGCGGCAGTTCAAGTTAGGTCTTTTAGGCCATTTCCATTTTTAAATATGCATGGGAGTGACAATGGTGTGTTGTGTACCTACACAATCCTCAGGAAGGGGTTTCCTAAGATAATGTGATGCTTTGTTGGATGTATAGATCTAAGAAATAAGAGGGGCCATGAAAAGGAGAATGAGATACATGGTTTCGGTTTTTTGTAAAAATTCCAGGCTTGTTCTGATTACAAAGGTCCTAATCCTGCTCTGATTCAGGAATTTCTGCCTCTAGGATCTGGAATTAACAATGTTGTTGCTGTCCATTTGGTTCATGTGTTGAGTCACCCACTGGTTTCTCTCCCAATCACACTTCTCCTTGAATGACTGGTTTTGTGTTTTTTTTAGACCAGGTATTGAGGATCCATATCTGAGTTATTACCCTCCAAACCTAAGGGAGGACTATGCTTATGGAGGTTACTATTATCACAGACACCCACAGCAGCTACAGGATGAAAGAGGTACACAGCAATTTCCAAGCAGCCTTTGGGGGTTGTGGGGTGGGCAGCTGGCCTGAAGGAGCCATGTACTGAGCCTCACTGGAGCATTCTGCTCAGCTGAGGCCAAGCCCCCACACCCATCTGTTTCCTTCTTGGCCAGCTGAGGCCAAAGCAAAAACACTGCTATTAGAAGTCTTGAGGTGAAGAGATAGAAAGAAGTCATTTTTCTTTGTATGTGTAGAAACTGCTGCTGAAACTATCAGTATGTGACTAGTATCATGGATTGTTTAAAACTCATCCACATTTTTTTCTACTTCTTGTTAAAGACAAGATTATAGTCTCTCACTAAATTGCAGTGAAGTCAGCTCTTCACAGTGAAGTCAAGTGCATGGCTGGGCTGTAATATGGGCCTGACTACCATTCACTGTGAGGGGGGCAGACAGAAGCCAACAGGAGTTTATGCCCCATGCCAGGACTAAGGCTTTAAGTGTGTGCTTGCGGGAACTCCTGACCAGCTAGCAGAGAGAGCTCAGTTTTAGTGTTGAGAAAATATGCACTCACATGCAATCATGCAGGCACACAGACACACACACACTACCCATCATGTACAGCTGTATAAGTCCCCACTGAGTACATGCTAGCTGGCTCATAGAGGACCGAGGGACATCTTACAGACCTACATTTTTTTTTAAATATTTATTTATTTATTCATACAGAACTGGGGTACAGGCCAGAGATGCAGAGGGTGAGAGGATTCGCCAGCGACAGAGTGGGGAGCAGAACAGGCAGATCGACGAAGTACACTGCTGAGGGGAGCATTGGGCGGGTCAGGAGAGGTCTGCCATGCCATGTGGTCCTCTCCGGGGCAGTTGGGGATTGAACTCATGCGGAAGTGGCTTAAACATCTTAGTGCTGTGCTTTAATCCGCTGCGCCACCAGGGAGGGCCCAGACATACATTTTTATCTCTCACCCATCAATTTTATTTAGCTCAGTAAATATATATACTTACCAAGTTCCAGTAATTCTGCTTCACAGCTTGCTAGTAGTGTCTTTCTGAGCTTTTGGGAACAGGGAGTGACCTGTCTTTATTTTGTTTTCTCTGAGGGTGCAGTGCCAAGGCAAGGGAGTCCTTACACCTGGCATGAAGATTATCGAGATCAAAAGTACGGAAGTGACGAGCATCATGAAAACCAGAGCAGTCCTTTTGGAACAAACAGCGAAACCCAGCCCCAGTAAGTGTGAATGGGGAGGCTGGCTCAATACGCTTCAGCCCAGCTCAAACTCTGTTAGGCAAATTGTGGCAAGGGAGGTGGGAGTAGCCCAGAATGACCTGGGTCAGGTGTTACTAGGGTACTGGGTCGAGTGATTTTTAACTCAGCAAGGCCGTGCCCTGAGCTGGCTAGTTTGAGTCCTGTGAGGTCCATCCTAGAAGGCCTAACTTCTAGGCGGGCTTCAGAACAGATGTGGCCTTGCAAAAGTCCTCATGATAGGGTCCTGCTGGGGCTGGGATGTAGCACCTCAGTTCACCCCTGTGCCCTGAGTATAGAATCCTCTGGAATCAGACAGAACAGAAAAGAGGCTTTTGTGCAGCACCAGTCCCGGCGCCCAAGGCCTGGCGCCTGTGTCCTGGAACTCATCAATTCAAGTGTTCTAATTTAGGCCATTCCTGAATGTCTGGCTACAGGCCCTGCTCTGCAGGGCCCAGGACACTTCTGGTAATTGCACTGGGGGATCCAGGAGCTCCTATTTTTCTGGTTTTGATAGTTTGAGGTGGCCAATGGAGGACCACGCTTTCCCTCATGGCACTGCTGACCTGATAGCTATCCATGATTTGAAGCAGAACAGCCTCTGGCCAAGTGCAGGCAGCTCTGTTTCCAGGAGACCCTCTCTTACCCCCTGCTGTCATTTTGCTACAGATCTAAGAGTTGGAACACTTATAAAGACAGTCCTGCTTCTCACTCTGGGCAGGAGAAGGCAGGGGACCTGTTTCCTGAGAATCTGCAAACTGGGGCCCAGAAGAAGGTAATCTGAAGTGGCCCAGGCTACTGGCCTGTGACACTGTCAGCAGTGGAGCACAGCCCGTGGGAGTGGGGGCTCCAGTGGCCAGCTGTCTGGAGGATCCCCTTCCTGTAGGCGGGCCTTCACCACCTCCTTCTTTCCCTGCACTCCTGTTTCAGATATGTGGGTCAGGGACCCTTATCTGATTCTTCTGCATTTTTGTCAAATCGGCTGAATCAAGAAAATGCCACCTGAGCTATTCCAAAGTGAGACAGCGGGAAGAGCTGCCTTTAGTACCTGATGGGACTAGCAATTTGGTTTACCCAAGAAGTGAGAAGTTTCTAGGATCTTTTAATTCAGCTCTGAAAAGCAGACCCTGAAGCCTTTCTTGACTCATCCATCTCTACTAAAATTTTTAAAAGCTGGCCTACAAATTGGGAATTCTTATTTCTCTAAGCAAACATTTTTAGATTTATGGAATATTTGTAAAGATACTCTAGGCACAAGCTCATAATTTTTTGACAGTCTGTATTAAGTCTGTTTCCCTGATTAGATTTTTTTTTTAGTATATCTAATATTCTAATATACAGAAGCAACTATCTACCTCATGCTTAACAGGACAGGGCTCTGTTAACTAATAACTGTAACAGCAGCGATGCACATGTAAAACACTTACTTGACTGTGTACAGAGAACTTTGGCATCATTGTTTTCTTTGTATTTTTCCAGCATTTAAGTCCTTCAGATGTCTTTTTTAAAGATTTATTTATTTATAAATACAAGAGCTAGGGTATAGGCCAGAGATGCGGGGGGTGATTCATGGGAGACAGAGTGGGGAGTAGAACAGACAGATCAATTGAAATACATTGCTGAGGGGAGCAGTGGGCAAAACAAGAGAGGTCTGCTGTGCCATGTGGGTCAGTTCCCTGGCTGGGGATCGAACTCGTGCTGTAGGGGTTGAGGATAGTTTTATAGTGCTGCATTTTCTCTCCTTGTGCCATTCACAGCGCAGGGGCGTGGGGGGGTGGATGGGGGGGTGTTCCTCTGTGATTGTCTTGTGCCTAGTGCCTGGAGTTTGCAGTGCTGGGAGCTCCCAGTGCCTGGAGCTCAGCAGATGCTTGTTAGTTGGCACAAGTCAGCAGCTATGATGATCTGTATTACAGATGAGGGTGCAGAGCCCAAAGAGCCCATATCACTACTCAGTCACAGAGGCTAGGGATGGACTGACAAGGGTAGGATTTGAATTCAAGGCCCCTGATCTCAGGACCTGCTCTCTTTTTCATGGGGCCATAATGCATTCTCCAGCAAATACCTGTCAATTGAGTTACCTCTTCTTTTCTCTTCTTTTGCTTTTCAATTGAAATCATAGTGGCTTACACTGTTTGTATTTTAGAAGTATAGGATCCCCTTTTCAGGGGTAGTTACCATAGTGCACCCACTCTCAAAGTGGCTATTGTCCACCAACATAGTCATTGAGCTCCCTCTTCACTTTGTTCTCACCGCTTCCCTCTTTCTCCCCTTCTGGATGTCTCAGTTCTCCAGCCAGCATTCAAGGGCTAGTTTTTGCATTTGTTATTATCTGAGTCTTTATTAGTTGCTCTGTATTCCACATATTAGTGACACCATTTTGTATTTCTCTTTCTCATTCTGATTTATTTCACTTAGCATAATCTCTGTAGTTTCCAGATGGCATGAGTTTATCTTTTTGATCGCCAAGTAGTATTCTGTTGTGTACCTATCCCACATTTTTGTGATCCACTTACCTGACTTTGGGCTCCTCTTTTCCTATATTCACTATAATTATTTGAAAGTTTGATTTTTTTTACATGGAAGGAACACTTGGGAGGAACAATTCTCTGAAACTGCTTCTGCTTCTTTCCCAAGTGTTTCCATGCTGTTTTACTTGTAGCTCTCGATGACCAGGGAGTCCAACCTCCTTCAGCAGCAGGAGTCTGGTCTCAGCTCTAGCAGTTATGAGCTCAGTCAGTACATGGCAGATGCCACAGACTCACCAGCACCCATGACTTTAACAGCTTGGAGTCCAATTCAGGCTGGTGAGTACTGAAATGGGCAAAGGACTTGGTGGAGTCTAATGTGAGGATGGTTGAGTGGCAAGTCTCTTAGAAAGCCATCCTTTACTTTCATTTCCAAGCTTGGATTATTGTCTACCCCATTTGCTAATGTAGCTCCCCTGGGCAAGAAACCAGCTTTGGCTCCATCTCTCATGTTTTCTCTTGCAATGTGGAAATTGTGTCATAGCTGATTCTTGGAAGGGAACACTGCCTCTGGCTATCACCAGGCTCTGAGAGATTTGGAGATTAGAGATTTAGGCCTCAGAGATGTTCTCATCTAACAGGTGAAAAGTGAAGACTGAAGTCAAAGACCAGTAAAGCAAAGACTGACACATAGTGTAACTGTGTTTGGATGTCGGAGACTTTTAAGACTTTTGAGCTACAAAAGATTTCCCATGGAGAACTGGGCCTGGGACATGACCATTGGACAAAACCCCCAAATTCTTGCATTAGATTGTGATATACTTTCAGAGGCCTAAATTGGATGGGGAGAGGGGCTACTTCTAATCAATAGCTTACTCAGAGTCTTACCTTGGTCCCACATAGAATTTGTACAGAAATGTGTCTGGGGCATATTTCTAAAGTAAGGGAAGGTAGTGGCAATAAAGCTAACGGTGCCCATCTGTGTGTGTTGGTCAGAGGATGTCTCCACAGCAAGTCCCAATGCACCTGTGAAGTTCTACATCCCTCACGTGCCTGTGAGTTTTGGCCCAGGTGGTCAGCTAGTACGTGTGGGTCTCAGCTCTCCTAGTGATGGACAAACGGCCCTTGTTGAGCTGCACAGCCTGGAGGTAACCAAGACGCTATGTTCCAGAATGTAGCACACTGTTCGCTAACTCCTCTTCACATCCTTCCTCTGCTTCCCTTTGACTGAGTTGGACATCGTCAGGAGTGGAGTGTGCCTATGTGGGGATTGGTGTGTGTGTGTGTGTGTGTGTGTATGTAGGAACCATGCAGGGGGGTGGAAGGAGCTCTACTCTGAAAGGAATGTGTCAAAGTCACTTTTCCCCTGAGATTCTCTCGGGTTATTTTCAGCTTTGGAGAACTCACTGTTGTCCTTCTGCCTTCTCCATGAGGCACTGTGCCATATCCCAGGATCTGGCTCTGCCTTCTAACACCAGACTTGGTTGAAAGGGGCATTGGGTGAATAGTCTAGAAGACCAAAACTTGATTTTTCATTTCAGGTTATTCTTAATGATTCTGAGGAGCAAGAAGAAATGAGGGCTTTCTCAGGACCCTTAATCAGGTAAATTACCATAAGAGTTGCCAAATAAGTTGCTTTTGAAACCCAGAAAATCTTCCTGCTCAGATCAGCATTCTGGGATTTGTTCTTGGCTGCCTTGAAAGAAAATGTCTATCCCCATTGGAGTAGAATTGTCTGTGCTACAAGATAGAATCAGATGTGGCCTGAGTCATTTTGACAAGAATTCGATTGCTGAAGGGGAAAAGAAAAATTAACTTAAATGTTTAAAAATCTGAAATCAGTTCTGGTTCACAGAGTCTACATGATAGGAAGTTTTAATATTCTGTGTACCTAACAGATAGTAGGGAAAAGTTGGAGCACAGCCTGGAAAATCATGGATAAGCAGATCATAGTGAGGAAAAAAATCAACTATTTCTGGAAAGACAGAGATTATGGCCAGCTTCTGGGTTATGGACATGTACAAGTCTGCCCTCTGCAGGCTTGAGCTATGACTGCTTTAAAATTCATAGTCACATTTCTGAAAAATACCTATAGCGCCCTCTGTTGTAGAGAGGCTCTTGACTGGTGTCTGAGGACCTGGGTTCCAGATCCTGGCTTCCTACTGACTGGAGGTGCCATGGCGAATGTTCGCTCAGTGCTTCCTAAACTTTACTTTTCCTTTTAAGAACACTGATTCTGTCAATGTCACTGATTGTGCTTACTTAGGTAGTGATAATAAGATGAAATGAGTTAATGTATGTGTATATGCTTCGAATATCCTTACTGTTAAATAAATGCATTTTCTTGAATCTTGCCTGCTAAGCAAATCCCTATATAATGTTTCACAGCAACTTCAACAAAAATGAGAGTTGTTCCTATTTCTTACATAAAGATAGACAGATGGAGGGTGGCACTTTGCTGGGTATTTGGACACTAGAGTACTTTTGCTAACAGATACAGGTTTCATGGACTCCACCCCACTTCAGACACTGGAACTACAAATCCTATCAATACCAATGAGAAGCACGTGTAACACTTGGTCTCAACTTGATTTTGATTTTATTGTACAATTGAGTAACATAATAATGCCTGCCAGTTGCAAGCTGAGAATGGCAAAAGCTAGGTTTAAACCCAGGCTTGCATGAAGCCAAAGGCTGGGCTCTTACCTGCTACTCTCTGCAGCCATTTCTGTCTCTGGGCCTCAGTTTTGTCATCTGAGTGGGTAGGAGAGACTCTCTGATGTCCTTTTCACTGCTGCAGCCAGATTTCTAGCCAGCCCGGGCTCCCTCACACTGCAGGAGCCTGCAGGCCCTCTAGGAACTGATGCTGCCAGCTCACTTGGCCTCTTGAACTTTCTCCACAGGGAAGATGTACACAAGGTGGATATCATGACATTTTGCCAGAAGAAAGCAGCTCAGAGCCGCAAATCTGAGACACCGAGGAGCAGAGACTCAGCCTTACTGTGGCAACTGTTGGTTCTCCTTTGTCGACAGAATGGGGTGAGCATCGCTGCTCTGCGTTGGTGCTGGCTGAATTGAGATTTAAGTCTTCCGGGATAGCTAAGTTTGTCTTCTGGCATGATTATAAAAGCCAATCTTAAAGAAGCAACCACTGAACCGAGAGAGTGAAATAGCTGAACCTTCAGAGCAGGTCACACTAACCTTTTCTGAGCCTTCCTCTCCTGACTGGGTTTAGGGTGAAGTTTTTGGGCGGCTGCACCTGCTAGGTAATACACCTTTGTGTAGTAAACTTTGTGGCGCCTGACCGGCAGAAAACCATGAGAACGAATCTGAAGTTTTCAATACACCAATCCAAGAGAGGACTGCCTTGTGCTGCATGACCGGGGTCCTCATGAAAAAGGCAGAAGCTCAGCCAAGGCTGCCAGGACCAAGAGGGTTTGCTCTCAGGATGCATCTGCTCTTTGCCTTGCAGTCTTTGGTGGGGTCCGACATTGCCGAGCTGCTGATGCAAGACTGTCAGAAGCTGGAGAAATACAAGAGGCAGACCCCGGTGGCGAACCTCATCAACCTGACGGATGAGGACTGGCCGGTGATGAACTCGGGGACTCCGAACCTGCTCACCGGGGAGATCCCCCCCAGTGTGGAGACCCCGGCTCAGATAGTGGAGAAATTCACTAAACTGCTCTACTTTGGAAGGAAGAAGGCAAGTGTGCCCCTTTGAGGCTAAATTTTAAAATTCCCATCACTCATCCCTTCCCTCAAAATACGTAATAAATGCTTATCTTTAGCACTTAGGGTCACAAAGGTACATAGAAGAAAATGAAAGGACCCATAGTTCTACTATTAAAAAATAACACCCTGCTAACAGTTGATGTATTTACTTGTTGCATTTTCCTATCCTTGTCTTTGCTGGGAAAATACAAAAATATGATTAAATCACTGTACAGTTATTTACATTTATATACTATATACTATACTTATCTATGTAGTCACTCTATAAGAGGCACTCACAATTTCACTTGTGATTCATTTTCCCCCATGTTATTAAGCACCACTGCTTCAAAGGCATTGAACCCAGGAAGGGTACAGACATAAATCAGAGACGATCCCTTCCCCTTTTCTGTATGCAGACATCATACAGCCAGAATTATTTGATTTATATTTGTAGGAATTCTGTAAGTTAAGTTCTAGTCTTGTTCAATGTGTTTGCATGAGGAAGGTTAGTAGGTGATGGAGTCAGAGTTTAGATTTCAGCACTTGAAGCCTGAGGCTGGGCTCCTGACTGTCTACCACAGCAGCTCTCACCCCTTCATGCAGAGGCAAGTGAGCAGCAGACAGAGTACAGGAGTTGCAAGTGATTTCTGAGAAAGTGGATACTGAGGTATCTTTAAGACCCTTATTAATACTTAGTTGGGTTCTTATATTTGGAATTGTGTGAGATTGGCATATTCAGTATATGCTCTCTCTCTCTATCTCTTTTTTTTAAACTTATTCTTAGGTTGTATTTTTGAAAAAGCAAATTTTTGAGTAAACCGAAGATTTCCAACCAATTGCTAGTAACCCCCTTAGTTTTTTTTTTAATGAATTGGCTTAAACATACAAAAAAAAATAAGGTAATTTTTTTACTAGTACAAGATATAAGGATGAATTCCATAACTCTGACTGTTCACGATTGTTCTCTCTTTAAATAAGATAACATGGGGGGGTATTGAGGTATTAAATAAATTTTCATTGGATAGTGAAATTACCTCACTATCACTTCCTATTCCAAAATCCTGTTATTTTGGAAGAGCAAGGAAATTATGAATGGCAGGTGAAAACTATATATATAAATTAAACCCTTATTCAATATGTCTGAAAATTAAATGGAGAGATGAATGTATGCGAATGCATTAGATTTGCAGGTCTAAATCATCTCACTTGTTAATGAACTTGACACTCATTTGACATTACAAGGCACTTGCCAGTTAACAAGCAACGAATTTTATTATTGGCCAAGGTAGGTAAATCGTCTGTTTGTTGTATTTAATACTGACAGAACTTTCTATCCATGTGAGAATAGGGGTGGGAGAACATGAGAAGTTCTCTTCCATGTTGTTATTCGGGGATTTCAGATGTAGGCTCCTCTACCATCTCCAACATAGTTTTTAAATCCCAGAAGCTCTTTGCTCGTTAAATATGTGTGTGTATAAATATATATGTGTATAGGCGATATGTGTCTATCACATGTATAACACATACACACATATACACCATCTCTATTATTTAGATATTTTTCATTCAGCCAGTCAGGTGGGGAAAAGGCCAGGGAGGATAGGGTACGGTGGGTTGGTTTGTAGGCCAAAGGGCATATCATTTTCATTCCTGTTCCCTGGCTTAGGATTTGGTCATATCCAATTGCAAGAGCATGGGAAAATGTAGTCCAATTCTTTGTGTTGGAAAGAGAACATGAACTTGGGTGAGGACCGAGTAGTCTCTAACACAGTTGTTAAAAAAGAAAGTTTTTTTTTTTAAAATCTCTGTAAGTATTCATGACATAGTCAATGTTATAAATAGCATGTTAGTGTATCCCATTCTTTAAAAAAATAAATATTCATTTTATTGAGGTGATACCGGTTTGGTGGGGGGGGGGCAGGTTCAGGCCTCTTCAGATGTATCGTAGCGTACCTTACCTATCACCTTTCATAATCACCCCTTCTGGCACTGTTTCCTCTCCACCTCTCTCCTGAGAGTTGCTATTCTCTAGCCATATCTAGGGGTTTGTTTTGGTTTGGATACCATCTTGCTTCTTGTCATTTGAGACTCAACCCTAAGGTCCTTCTTTCATTTCTGGTCCTTATGTCCAGAAAATCATTGCATGCCTTTTGCTAAAGAGATAAGGCTAACTGGAAACCATGTCTGAGAAGGAGCTAATGAAATCACATAATGGATTTTCACTAAATGGAAGCTGGAGAAGGGACAACTTAGAAATGCGTGTCAGTGAAAGCCTATTTCCCCATGCATCCTCTCTCACATGCCAAGGAGAGGCTCAGGGTCTTCCCGGGAGCCTGCCTTCCGTTCTCCATGCACAGCAGGACCAGAGCACAGTCCTTTGTGGTTGTGAGAGGAAAATGAGGAAGGCAATATTGAAAGGGATGCTTTTGTTCACAGGAAGCCTTGGAGTGGGCCATGAAGAACCATTTATGGGGCCATGCTTTGTTCCTATCCAGCAAGATGGACCCAAGGACCTATAATTGGGTGATGAGTGGGTGAGTAGGGGACTTGAAAGGAAACCAAAGAAGGGAAAAGGCTGCCCCACCAGCAGAGTAGGTGAGGGTGAGAACAAATGGAAGATGCAGTGAGAAGTCCACACCCTCAACATCTTCCCAATTTCTCTTTTCTGAGCTGGATGCAGCATGTTTTCTTCTCCAGGTTCTTATCCCCTAGACTCAGGCACATTCTTGCTACTGGTAAGTTGGAAAAAACAAACAAATACACATCTGAGCAACATTTCTCTGGGACATAGTTTCCAAAGATTAAGTTTCTATACTGCATCAGCCTTCCCTCTTTGGGAGGGCTGCTCTAAACAGTTCCATCAACGAGGAATTAGGCAATCACTTAAGGTTAACTGACACAGCCTTGGGACTGAGTTAGTAATTGTCTACTGCTTAGTCTTGCAGGGAGCATGTGGCTGCTGAGAAGTAGGTAGAGAGATGGGGCAGCATGAGCAGGAGTTGCATGGAGAAGGTGTTTATAGGTCTGGAAATTGGATCCAGAAGACAGGTCCAGTGCCGTGGGGGATTGTCAGGAGTGCAGGGATGCGTGTAGTCAGTAATCACAGGTACACCAAGATCTGGGTGCCAAGATGGCCAGGAAGAAAGCCCAAGCCAGGTGACATAGAAATACAGGTGGGAATTGGAACAGCAACAAAGCATGAGAACCAAATGCAGGAGCTGGGTTTCGGGGTACTGGAACAGGATTTCTGAGTAATTCCTTTAGGCTCTGCTACCATCCATGGGTTGGCAGGTAGACATATGGCAGGGGTGGGGTGGGGGATTGAGAAGTCTTCTAAGAGAATGAGAAAGACGTTACCTCAAATTACTCATATCCTAGTATTGGTTAAAGTCATGAAGTTATCTTCTCTACCTAACTTGTATTTAATTGGCAACAAATCCTTTCGGTCAGAAGGTTAAGAAGATGATCCTCCACTTTAAGCTCTGTGGAGCTAATGGGACCCTCTCTACCAGGAGTCCATTCTTCAAGATGGCCTCTGTTGAGTCTCTTACTCTAACCCTGATTCTTCCCAGGGACTAGCAGTATCACTGTATGTGTCATTATGTTCAGGGATGGGAATAGTGAGGAGCACTGGCATTTGATTATGATAAGCACTCTGAGTTCCCAAGGCAAGGGTGCTATTAAATAAAAGATGGTGTTCGGACAGATGCTTCCTTTGGGTTTTGGAAATGAACAAGTCACAGCCCCCCATTTCAGCATGCATCTCGGCTACAGATTTTTGCCTTGGGCCATTGATTTTTGATGGGGCCCAGTGAATTGTGAAAAATGTCTCTTTCTGAGTGTGCTTAAATCTCAAATCAGTGATCAAGCTTATTATATCCTTGTTAAGCATATTCCATACTTTGTTATCAGCAGGCTCTTTTCTGGTCCCTGCTCTACGCCTCTTTGCTTATTGAAAATGACTGTTTAGTGCTTGTGAATAAAACTACTCCAGGTCCAGGCTAGATGAGCCAGAAAAACCAGCACTGGGAGCTATGGGCTGGGTACAGAGCAGAGCCAAGACAGAGAGTGGGAGTTCAGGGAACTGGCAAAGAGGACCCTTGGAGAATAAATGCAGCTTAGATGCTGGGGCTCTCTAGGGGTCTTCCAGAGGTTGGTGGGGGGTGTGATCTCTGTGATAGAAGGCCTATAGGAAAGGCTACCCAAGAATTAAAGAATCAGTGCCTAGTCACAGAAAGTATCCCCCAAGCATGAGATCAATTTGAGGTGTGCAGTGGAACAAAGATCCTGCCAATACCCTCCCTCCCTGCCTGGAAAATGAGAGAAGCCAAAAAAAAAAAAAAAAAAAAAAGCCTACTTTCCTATAGGTGCTTCTGAAATCAGAGAAGTTCCCACAGCTCCATGCCTCGTGGGTGGTGGGTGAGGAGTGCTCGTGGTGTGGTCCTCTGATAGTGGTTGCCTCTCTCTGCAGCTTCACCAGCACTCTGGCCCTCAACGACCCCCTGCAGACTCTCTTCCAGCTCATGTCGGGGAGGATCCCACAGGCAGCCACGGTACCTATGTGATGGGGCTTCTTGAACCCCAGCATCCTAGGGGTTGGGGGGTGGGTACTGCTCAGGAATGAGGTGGCAGTTTTAAAGATAAAAAAAAAATAATATTGTCAATCACCTACCAATGGCCTGGTCCTGTGCTAAGCACTCAGCATATTATCCCATGTAATACACAGAGATAGGGACGATGCTCCCTGTAGATGTGAAAAGTGTGTCATACAGGTCTGAAATGGCTCAGGTCACAGCTCTAGTGAGTTGTGGAGGCAGACGTGTTAAATCAGGTCTGTCTGATTCCAAAGACCTGGCCCCAGCCACCCCACTGTGGCTGTTCACTTGTCGTGCAGAGCAAGAAAACGAAATGTGAGATGACATGAGAAATGCTGAGCACAGGCAATGGCGTGTGGTGATAAATGAGAACTGCTATCATGATTGTCATTTGTTATCAGCATCATCCTCATTCACACTGCAAATGCTCAGATAAAGAATAAATATAAAATGGAGCTGGATCTTTTGTTCCCTGGGATAATTACAAGACCAAATCATTGTAAATTGTTTTGATTTCCAAATCTTAGCTCTCACTGTCAATCTTTTCTTCTAGATATCCTCTGTAACAGGTGGGAAGACAGGCTTTCCTGTTCATCACCTCTTTCCTCTGTTGGACTCTGTGTGTGTATGTGTTTGTGTGTGTGTGGTTGCACCCTACATTTGATTTAGAAAGTACAAACCAGGTGCTTTGAAGTTATGAGCACCTTCTTTCATGAACAACAATATCTCTGTTAAGTGGAAATGATGATCTCCAATTAAGAGATGAGGAAACAAAAGTTGGAAGACATTAAGAAACTTGTTTAAGCTCACACAGCTTGTAAGAGGCAGGACTCAGGCAAATCCAAGCTCTTTGTTGTTTCCATGACATGATCCTAGTCCACAAGTTTCCCTTCATTTAGGCAAAGGCCAGAGGCTAGGCCAGAGGTTGTGCTGGGAGAGCCCTTTCTTTGTATAGGGCTTTGCCCAAGGCACATTTCTGCATGTACTCTCCTGCCCCCTGGTGGGACCCTGCTGGCAGTGCAGTAGCAGTGGAGGGAGGAGGCACCCCCCTCAGCCTGGAGGAGAAAGAGTGGGGATTCAGTGCTGGCTGGGCCACTTGGCCCGGTTTCCTCTTTCCTCAAGTGGTTATCTGAACTACACTTCCCAGGGTTGTTGAGATTAAATGATGCACAGGGAAGGGTTTTGTAAAACCAGAACACAGTATTGGGGACAATAATAAGGAACCCAACAGACTAGTGTGAAGTGTTTTCCTTGTAAGTCAAGGATGATTGACCTGCCTCACAATTTCCTTAGGATTCTCCCTGAACCTTCAGGCATGCAGGGTTTTGCCCCTAATTATTTGGTTTGGAGGTACCTGGATGAAATCTGAAAATTAGTGACTAGTCGTGTCGTTTTTTTCATCTGCCTCCCGGTATCTGCTGTGTACCTGTATACATATGTGTGTATCTGTATCTGTCTGCCTACCCACCCTTTCTAGGAGTTTTGTTTTTTAAAAAGAGATAATGCTAAATCATTAATCGGCCAGATCGCAGGCAGTATAACAGGCCTCGTCTAACGGTCTCTAACCAGGAAACAACCTTCTTTACCTACTTATGGCCATTGCCACCTTATGTGGTAAATCTTTACTTCTGCTGCTTTTCAGTGTTGTGGGGACAAGCAGTGGGGAGACTGGAGGCCTCACCTGGCCGTGATTCTGTCAAACCAAGGCGGGGACTCGGAGCTCCATCAGCGCGCTATTGTCACCATGGGGGACATGCTGGGTAAGTGGACATCAGTGCTTTCCACTCCTCTCCTTCAGGGGCCTTGGGGCTGCTCTGAACATCGTGTGCTTAGACTCATAGGTTCTGCGGGGTCCTGAGCCTTTGGCCTCTGCCTCAGGTCTCTCTTTGACCCACAGGCCTTAGCGTTTTGGGGACAGAGACTCCAGGGAAAGGAGTTTCCCTATTTCTTGGAATTTCTTCTGCTGACCAATACAGGCCAAACCCCTGTCTTTGGGTTACTGCTGCTGCAGGAAGTCCCTCTGGGTTTTCTCTCCAATCCTGGTCATATTCTCCTAAAGGAAAAATAACACACGGAGCACTTATCCGTAACTGTGAGTCCCACAGCGACCCCACTCAATCACACAGGAAATTCTATTTTGCCCCAAACTACCCTGGGTAATTGTGCAGTCTTTATGTCTTTCATCTCTCAGTCAACATGGCCTTATAAACACTTAGAAACTATTGAATGTTCCAGATCAGTGGTTCTCAAATTTGGTCAAGGGGCAGAACATGAAGCAATCAACTATGTTCTTTGTGAAACTCTGAAATATTGCTCTATTCAACTTGAAATAGCCACATGCAAGACTGTGCCAAGCCGGACGGCAGACATGTCAGCACACAGGTGCATAGGGAGTAGCTTTTGGAGCCTCTTTTGGGTGCCAGATTCTGTGCTAGGTCCTTCACCTGCTCAGGTTAATTCAATTTTGAGGTAATGGAAAATGTATGAGAGGATATTTTAAAAGTGCGAACAACTTGGTAATTAATGTGATTTTTATGAGCCCTGGACAGTCTTCTGTTTGATTTCAGCAGAGCCCATGGGTGGCCCCAGAAGTCAAGTGTAAAGATGGCTACTCCCAACAGTCAGGAATAGGCCTCGCTGTTCACCCCTAGGGAGGAGTGAGATTTGCAGAAAACTACAGATTAAAAAAAAAAAAACCCATCAGGGAAATGTGAAATAGTGTCTCATTCTTCACTGAAGAGAATTGAAATGCAATATTAGAGGTGAAAAAATGCCAGTGGAAGAGAGAGAGGGGTTTGCCGTGAGGACTTTGGAGTCAGTGACTCAGCTGTGAGGTAGCTGCTCCTTTATTCTCCTGAGGCTTCTCCCTGCTGACCTCCAAGCCCACTCTTCTGAGTCTCTCCCATCCCACTCAGATGATGTGCCCCCTGTGGGGTGTCTCCTGACTGGGACTGTTTTTCTCCTCCCGCAGCTGGGAAAGGGCTGGTGGAGGCTGCTCACTTTTGCTACCTCATGGCTCACGTGCCCTTCGGTCACTACACGGTGAAGACAGACCATCTGGCCTTGCTGGGCAGCAGCCACAGGTATAGTCTCTTCTGGGGGAAAAGTAAGGGAGGGGCATTTTCTAGGGCATTGTCTTAGCTTTTGCTGGGATTCATGGCTCCATTTTCCATGTTGCGAATACCAGCGACCGCCCAGCCCTGGATTGTTTTCTGCTTCGCCTGGGTAAAGAGGTGCTCAGTGGGTGCCGTTTCACACCACCTGGGGGCCTCAGCCTCCCGGGTCCTTCTGGAGAAGCGGCCAGAGATATATTTGGATGTATTGTGCCTTTTTGGCCACATAGTGGCGCCCTGGCTCCATGGCCAGAGACGCGTGCTGAGGCTTGTGACCCGCAGCCCCCGGCCTGTTCTTAGAGCCTGCACTGAGCAAAACTGAAAAGCGGAAGTTTATGGTTAGCCCCTACACTCACCCATACAAGGACTTTGTACACAATCTACTCAAAGTTCTGCCTGTCACTTCTTTGTTGGCCATAACATTGTGCTTTACAAATAAAGGGCCTTCTTCTGCTTAAACATGAATATATGGACACAATAAAATACTGTTTGCTTCTGTCTTCCATGCTCCTGATCTTGGCCTCATCTCATAGTAGTTAAGATGTCCCAAGTTCTTACACTGTGAGTTACATATACAGATTTAATCTATGAAGAAGCCATATATATATATATATATAT